>NC_050104.1:109182514-109485544 GCF_902167145.1 Zea mays | reverse complement strand
CAACACAAGAGACACGCTATTTTTATCCCGTGGTTCGGCCAAGTAACACTTGCCTACTTCCACGTTGTGGCGTCCCAATGGACGAGGGTTGCACTCAACCCCTTTCAAATGATCCGATGATCAACTTGAATACCACGGTCTTTTCCTTTAGAGTCTTTTCCCGTGTGCGAGGAATCTCCACAGTTTGGAGTCTCTCGCCCTTACAATAGAGATCACAAAGAAAGCACAGAGTAAGGTTGGGGAGAGCAACACACGCAAGACTCAAATCCGTAGCACAACCACGCACACAAGTCATGACTTGAGCTCGAAACTCAAATGGAGCTCAAATCACTAACACGGAGAATCAAATGTGTGGAGTCGGAGTCTGGGAGTCTTAGAATGTTTCTTGAAAGCTTGGTGTTCTCCTCCATGCGCCTAGGGATCCCTTTTATAGCCCCAAGGCAGCTAGGAGCCGTTGGAGACAATCTTGGAAGGCAATTCCTGCCTTCTGTTGAGTGGTGCACTGGACAGTCCGGTGCACCACCGGATAGCCACTGTTCATGTCCGGTGCACGATCTCTTTCTAAATCAGGCGCATCTGACTGTTGCTCCTCCAGGCCCGTTGGCGCACCGAACACTGTCCGGTGCACCAGCTGACCATTGGAGCAGTCCACGTGTCGCCCGTAGATTGCGCGGCCGACCGTTGGTGCTGGCGACTGTTGGCTCACCGGACAGTCCCGTGCACCACCGGACAGTCCGGTGAATTATAGCCACGTTGCCTTTTCCGTTTCCCGAGAGCAGCGAGTTCGTCGTGGATGACTCATCGGACAGTCCGGTGATTTATAGTCGTACAACTCCGTAGATTCCCGAGAGTAGCTGGTTCACCGTCGGGTAGCCTGGGGCACCGGACACTGTCTGGTGCACCACTAGACAGTCCAGTGTGCCAGGCCGAGCTGGAGTTTGCTGCACACAGCCAACTCTTTCCCTTTCCTTTTCTCCTTCTTTTGTCACTGTTTCTAGTACTTAGACAAACACACTAGTACTCAAAACAATGTACAAAGTCTAGAAACATACCTTGTAATATGATTTGTATCTCTCACTTTGTTTAGCCCATAAGAACTTAGTCAATTTTGTTGGGCATTTAATCACCAAAACATTATAGAAATGGCCCAAGGGCACATTTCCCTTTCAATCTCCCCCTTTTTGGTGATTCATGCCAACACATCAAAAATCTACAAAAGAAGTGCAACATCAATGCAAATAAAGACCAAATTCTCTTTACTAGGATTTGATATATTTGGATCATTCTTCGCCACCACTTGGTTTGTTTTTGCAAATCAAATTCATTTTCCTTTCTATAAGTTAAACACGGTTGTTTGGGCACATAGAGAGATATTCCAAGAGTAAAATTAATCAAGTGCCAAAAACTCCCCTTTTCCCATAATCAAAATTCTCCCCCACAAGAGACCAAATTTTGCAATAAGAGTATTTTGAGCAAATCACAAATTCTTACTCTATTATTTTCAAAAATTCACAAGTGGTTGGCTGATCCATTTTGCTTTGGCCTTAACTTCTCCCCCTTTGGCATTAAGCACCAAAATAGGATCATTCTTGGCCCTTTTGAAAGGGAAATGTGCCCTTGGGCCATTTCTAAGTATTTTGGTGATTGAGTGCCAACTCAAGTGCTTAAATGTGAATTTATGCCATGGATGAATAAAGTGCAAATCAAGAGCAAAGGTATGTTTCTAAGTCTTAGTACATTGGTTTTGTGTGCTAATATACTTGTCTAAGTATTGGAAACAGGAAGAAAAAGAAAAGAAAAAAGTTGGCTGTGTACAGCCAGAAGGCTGCTTCGGTCTGGAGCACCGGACTGTCCGGTGGTGCACCGGACAGTGTCCGGTGCGCCAGGCTGCCTCGGCCGAAGAGGCCGCTCTCGGGAATTTGCTGACGGTGTACGGCTAAAATTCACCGGACTGTCCGGTGTGCACCGGACTGTCCGGTGTGCACCGGACTGTCCGGTGAGCCAACGGTCGGCCGGGCCAACGGTCGGCCGCAGATTCTGCGCGCGACACGTGGCCAAGCCAACGGTCGGAAGGTGTGCACCGGACTGTCCGGTGCGCCCGACGACAGAAGGCAAGGATGGCCTTCTGGATTTGTTCTCAACGGCTCCTAGCTGCCTTGGGGCTATAAAAGGGACCCCTAGGCGCATGAAGGAGTACACCAAGCATTCCTGCAACATCCCTAAGCACCAAGACATCGATTCCATGCATTTGGTTCATTATGATAGCATCTAGAGCTCTTGTTGAGTTGTGAACTCATTGAGTTGTGTTGCGAGCTCTTGTTGCGACTTGTGTGCGTGCTGTTGCTCTGATTTTTGAGTCTTGTGTGCGTTGCTAGTTCTCCCTTACTCCGTATTTCTTTGTGAATCTTAAGTGTAAGGGCGAGAGGCTCCAAGTTGTGGAGATTCCTCGCAAACGGGATATTGAAAGGCAAAGCAAAACACCGTGGTATTCAAGTTGGTCTTTGGACCACTTGAGAGGGGTTGATTGCAACCCTCGTCCGTTGGGACGCCACAACGTGGAGTAGGCAAGCGTTGGTCTTGGCCGAACCACGGGATAAACCACTGTGTCATCTCTGTGTTTGATCTCTTGTGGTATTGTGTTTTGTTGTGACTTCTCTCTAGCCACTTGGCAATTATTGCGCTAACACTTAACAAGTTTTTGTGGCTATAAGTTTAAGTTTTCACAGGATCACCTATTCACCCCCCCCCTCTAGGTGCTCTCAATTGGTATCGGAGCCGTTCTCTTCAAGAAAGGGACTAACCGCCCGAAGAGATGGATCCTAAGGGGAAGGGAATCGTGATCAACGACAAGGAAAAGGAGTCCTTCGTCAACGAGCCAAAAGATGACAAATCCAACGACTCTGGCTCGGGCCACAGACGTAAAGATGGGAAGAAGAAGAAGACAAGACGTATCAAGGAGATCGTCTACTACGACAGCGACGAGTCTACTTCTTCTCACAAGGACGACGACTACGACAAACAAAAGACGGTTAACTCAAACTTTTCTTTTGATTATTCGCGCATTCCGCACAGCTCAAATGCTCATTTGCTCCCCATTCCACTTGGCAAGCCTCCTCACTTTGATGGAGAGGACTACAGATTTTGGAGTCACAAAATGCGTACACACCTATTTTCTCTCCATCCAAGCATTTGGGAGATTGTGGAAAGTGGAATGAAGTTTGATAGCTCGGATAGTCCTTCGTTTATTAATGAACAGATCCATAAAAATGCACAAGCTACTACTGTGTTGCTAGCCTCTTTGTGCAGGGACGAGTATCACAAGGTGAGCGGCTTGGACAATGCCAAGCAGATTTGGGACACCCTCAAGATCTCTCATGAGGGGAATGATGTCACATTACTCACCAAGATGGAGTTGGTGGAGGGCGAGCTCGGACGATTCGCGATGATAAGGGGTGAGGAGCCGACGCAAACATACAACCGGCTCAAGATCCTTATCAACAAAATAAGGAGCTACGGAAGCACGCGATGGACGGATCATGACGTCGTCCGCCTAATGCTAAGGTCATTTACCGTTCTTGATCCTCATCTCGTGAACAATATTCGTGAGAATCCCAGGTACACGAAGATGACGCCCGAGGAGGTACTCGGAAAATTCGTTAGCGGGCGAATGATGATCAAGGAGGCAAGATACGTGGACGACGCCTTGAATGGTCCGATCAACGAGCCGCAACCCCTTGCTCTCAAGGCAACGAGGAGCAAGGAGGCGCTACCGAGCAAGGTGGCGCAAGTTGAGGCGGCCGGGCTCAATAATGAGGAGATGGCCCTCATCATTAAGCGCTTCAAGACGGCGCTTAAAGGTCGCAAGGGACAGCCAAGCAAGACCAAGACAAAGGAGAAGCGCTCGTGCTTCAAATGTGGTAAGATTGGTCATTTCATTGCTAACTGTCCCGATAATGAAAGTGACCAGGAAAAGGGGAACAAAAGGGAGAAGAAGAAGCATTACAAGAAGGCCAAGGGCGAGGCACATATAGGAAAGGAGTGGGATTCGGATTGCTCCTCCTCCGACTCCGACAATGAAGGACTCGCCGCCACCGCCTTCAACAAGTCATCTCTCTTCCCCAACGAGCGTCACACATGCCTTATGGCAAGGGAGAAGAAGGTGAGTACTCGAGACTCAACTTATGCTTCTTCTAGTGATAATGAGTCTAGTGATGATGATGACATAGACTATTCATGCTTATTCAAAGGCTTAGATAGATCTAAGATAGATAAAATCAATGAATTGATTGATGCCTTAAATGAAAAGGATAGGCTTTTAGAAAAGCAAGAGGATTTGTTGTATGATGAACATGATAAGTTTGTAGAGGCACAAAAGTCCTATGCTTTAGAAGTTAAAAGAAATGAAGTGCTTTCTAGTGAATTATCTTCTTGTCATAAAACCATTTCTACTTTAGAAGGTGTCAACAATGATTTAAATGCTAAACTAAAAGTAGCAAATAAATCTAATTCTTGTGTAGAACATGTTGTAATTTGTACTAGGTGTAAAGATTTTGACATTGATGCTTGTAGTGAACACCTAGTCTCAATTTCTAATTTGAATGATGAAGCGGCTAGTCTTAATGCCCAACTTAAGACTAGCAAAAACGAATTTGATAAATTAAAATTTGCAAGGGATGCCTATAGGATTGGTAGACATCCCTCAATTAAGGATGGACTTGGCTACAAAAGGGAAGCCAAGAACTTGACAAGTCATAAGGCTTCCATCTCCGCCAAGGAGAAAGGGAAGGCCCCTATGGCTACTAGTGCTAAAAAGAATCATGCCTTTTTGTATCATGATAGGAAAAATTCTAGAAATGCTTTTAGAAGTTATGATGCTTTTGATTCTTATGCTATGACTGCTTCTAGTTCTCATGTTGTGCATGATAGAAAGGTTGGTAGAAGAAATGTTATTCACAATATGCCTAGGAGAAATGTTGTTAATGCTCATAAGAAAGTTCATGGACCTTCTACAATTTATCATGCCCTAAATGCTTCCTTTGCTATTTGTAGAAAGGATAGGAAGATAGTTGCTAGGAAGTTAGGGGCAAAATGCAAGGGAGACAAAACTTGCATTTGGGTCCCTAAGGATATTTGCACTAACCTTGTAGGACCCAACAAGAGTTGGGTACCTAAGTCCCAAGCCTAAATTTGCCTTGCAGGTTTATGCATCCGGGGGTTCAAGCTGGATTATCGATAGCGGATGCACAAACCATATGACGGGGGAGAAGAAGATGTTCACCTCCTACGTCAAGAATAAGGATTCCCAAGATTCAATTATATTCGGTGACGGGAATCAAGGCAAGGTAAAAGGGCTAGGTAAAATTGCAATCTCCAATGAGCATTCTATCTCTAATGTGTTTCTAGTGGAGAGTCTTGGATATAACTTGCTATCTGTTAGTCAATTATGTCATATGGGATATAACTGTCTATTTACAAATGTAGATGTGTCTGTCTTTAGAAGAAGTGATGGTTCACTAGCTTTTAAGGGTGTATTAGACGGCAAGCTCTACTTAGTTGATTTTGCAAAAGAGGAGGCCGGTCTAGATGCATGCTTAATAGCTAAGACTAGCATGGGCTGGCTGTGGCATCGCCGCTTAGCACATGTAGGGATGAAGAACCTTCACAAGCTTCTAAAGGGAGAACACGTGATAGGTTTGACTAACGTACAATTCGAAAAAGATAGACCTTGTGCAGCTTGTCAAGCAGGTAAACAGGTGGGAGGAGCGCATCACAGCAAGAATGTGATGACCACTTCAAGACCCCTGGAGATGCTGCATATGGACCTCTTCGGACCCGTCGCCTATCTAAGCATAGGGGGAAGTAAGTATGGTCTAGTTATTGTTGATGACTTTTCCCGCTTCACTTGGGTGTTCTTTTTGCAGGATAAGTCTGAAACCCAAGGGACCCTCAAGCGCTTCCTCAGGAGAGCTCAAAATGAGTTTGAGCTCAAGGTGAAGAAGATAAGGAGCGACAACGGGTCGGAATTCAAGAACCTTCAAGTGGAGGAGTTCCTTGAGGAGGAAGGGATCAAGCACGAGTTCTCCGCTCCCTACACACCACAGCAAAATGGTGTGGTAGAGAGGAAGAACAGGACGCTAATCGACATGGCGAGGACTATGCTTGGAGAATTCAAGACCCCCGAACATTTTTGGTTGGAAGCCGTGAACACGGCCTGCCACGCCATCAACAGGGTCTACCTTCATCGCCTCCTCAAGAAGACGTCATATGAGCTTCTAACCGGTAACAAACCCAATGTATCGTACTTTCGTGTATTTGGGAGCAAGTGCTACATTCTAGTGAAGAAGGGTAGAAATTCTAAATTTGCTCCCAAAGCCGTAAAAGGGTTTTTGTTAGGTTATGACTCAAATACAAAGGCGTATAGAGTCTTCAACAAATCATCGGGTTTGGTTGAAGTCTCTAGCGACGTTGTATTTGATGAGACTAATGGCTCTCCAAGAGAGCAAGTTGTTGATTGTGATGATGTAGATGAAGAAGATGTTCCGACGGCCGCTATACGAACCATGGCGATTGGAGAAGTGCGGCCACTGGAATAAGATGAACGTGATCAATCTCCTTCCTCAACAACGGTGCATCCCCCAACTCAAGACGATGAACAGGTTCATCAAAAGGAGGCGTGTGATCAAGGGGGAGCACAAGATGATCAAGTAATGGAGGAAGAAACACAACCGGCACCTCCAACCCAAGTTCGAGCGATGATTCAAAGGGATCATCCCGTCGACCAAATTCTGGGTGATATTAGCAAGGGAGTAACTACTCGATCTCGATTAGTTAATTTTTGTGAGCATTACTCCTTTGTCTCTTCTATTGAGCCTTTCAGGGTAGAGGAGGCCTTGCTAGATCCGGACTGGGTACTGGCCATGCAGGAGGAACTCAACAACTTCAAGCGCAATGAAGTTTGGACACTAGTGCCTCGTCCCAAGCAAAATGTTGTGGGAACCAAGTGGGTGTTCCGCAACAAACAGGACGAGCACGGGGTGGTGACGAGGAACAAGGCTCGACTTGTGGCAAAAGGTTATGCCCAAGTCGCAGGTTTGGACTTTGAGGAGACATTTGCTCCTGTGGCTAGGCTAGAATCAATTCGTATTCTGCTAGCATATGCCGCTCACCATTCTTTCAGGTTGTTCCAAATGGATGTGAAGAGCGCTTTCCTTAACGGGCCAATCAAGGAGGAGGTGTACGTGGAGCAACCCCCTGGCTTCGAGGATGAACGATACCCCGACCACGTGTGTAAGCTCTCTAAGGCGCTCTATGGACTTAAGCAAGCCCCAAGAGCATGGTATGAATGCCTTAGAGACTTTTTACTTGCTAATGCTTTCAAGGTTGGGAAAGCCGATCCAACTCTTTTCACTAAGACATGTGATGGTGATTTGTTTGTGTGCCAAATTTATGTCGATGACATAATATTTGGTTCTACTAACCAAAAGTCTTGTGAAGAGTTTAGCAGGGTTATGACGCAGAAATTCGAGATGTCGATGATGGGCGAGTTGAACTACTTCCTTGGGTTCCAAGTGAAGCAACTCAAGGACGGCACCTTCATCTCCCAAACGAAGTACACGCAAGATCTGCTAAAGCGGTTTGGGATGAAGGACGCCAAGCCCGCAAAGACTCCCATGGGAACTGACGGACACACCGACCTCAACAAAGGAGGTAAGTCCGTTGATCAAAAAGCATACCGGTCAATGATAGGGTCTTTACTTTATTTATGTGCTAGTAGACCGGATATTATGCTTAGTGTATGCATGTGTGCTAGATTTCAATCCGATCCTAAGGAGTGTCACTTAGTGGCGGTGAAGCGAATTCTTAGATATTTGGTTGCTACGCCTTGCTTCGGGCTCTGGTATCCAAAGGGGTCTACCTTTGACTTAGTTGGATACTCAGATTCCGACTATGCTGGATGTAAGGTCGATAGGAAGAGTACATCAGGGACGTGCCAATTCTTAGGAAGGTCCCTGGTGTCGTGGAACTCTAAGAAACAAACCTCCGTTGCCCTATCCACCGCTGAGGCCGAGTATGTTGCCGCAGGACAGTGTTGCGCGCAACTACTTTGGATGAGGCAAACCCTCCGGGACTTTGGCTACAATTTGAGCAAAGTCCCACTCCTATGTGATAATGAGAGTGCTATCCGCATGGCGGAAAATCCTGTTGAACACAGCCGCACAAAGCACATAGACATCCGGCATCACTTTTTGAGAGACCACCAGCAAAAGGGAGATATCGAAGTGTTTCATGTTAGCACCGAGAACCAGCTAGCCGATATCTTTACCAAGCCTCTAGATGAGAAGACCTTTTGTAGGTTGCGTAGTGAGCTAAATGTCTTAGATTCACGGAACTTGGATTGAATTGTAGCATACATGTGTTTATGCCTTTGATCATGTTCCTTTCTGCATTTTGTTGCTTATTATGGTGCTCAAGTTGTACAAACACTCCCTGGACCTCACAAGTCCGTTGCAAAGTGATGCACATGTTTAGGGGGAGATGTGTTACAACTTGACCCTTTGAGACTAACCATGTGCTTGAGTTGATGATTCAGTCTCGAAGGAGGATTGAAAGGGAAAAGGTGAACTTGGACCATGCAAGACTTCCACTGCACTCCGATGAGAGGGTAACTTATTCCAAGTTCATCTCTATACTCTTATTGCCTATTTGCTCTTAATTGAAGATTTTGGTGAGGCAATGGGGTTAAAGGGCCAAGTTTGATCCTGTTTTGGTGCTTGATGCCAAAGGGGGAGAAAATAAAGGCCAAAGCAATAAATGGATCAGCTACCACTTGAGAAACTTTCAAAATAGTAGGATAGAACTTTTGGTTTGTCAAAACTCTTGCATTGTCTCTTTTGTCAAAAGTTGGCCTCTTGTGGGGAGAAGTGTTGATTATGAAAAAAAGGGGGAGTTTTTTCGGAATCATGAATCAATTTTCTTTGGAAAACCTCTCTTTATGTCTCTACAAGTGGATTTGACTTAGAGATAGGATTTTGTGGTTGATTTGCAAAAACAAACCAAGTGGTGGCAAAGGATGATCCATATATGCCAAAAATTGAATCAAAATCAATTTAAGTTTTATTTGAAGTGATTTTGCACTTGTTCTAGTTCCTTTATGTTGTGTTGGCATAAATCACCAAAAAGGGGGAGATTGAAAGGGAAATGTGCCCTTGGGCCATTTCTAAGTATTTTGGTGATTGAGTGCCAACTCAAGTGCTTAAATGTGAATTTATGCCATGGATGAATAAAGTGCAAATCAAGAGCAAAGGTATGTTTCTAAGTCTTAGTACATTGGTTTTGTGTACTAATATACTTGTCTAAGTATTGGAAACAGGAAGAAAAAGAAAAGAAAAAAGTTGGCTGTGTACAGCCAGAAGGCTGCTTCGGTCTGGAGCACCGGAGTGTCCGGTGGTGCACCGGACAGTGTTCGGTGGTGCACCGGACAGTGTCCGGTGCGCCAGGCTGCCTCGGCCGAAGAGGCCGCTCTCGGGAATTTGCTGACGGCGTACGGCTAAAATTCACCGGACTGTCCGGTGTGCACCAGACTGTCCGGTGAGCCAACGGTCGGCCGGGCCAACGGTCGGCCGCGGATTCTGCGCGCGACACGTGGCCAAGCCAACGGTCGGAAGGGGGCACCGGACTGTCCGGTGTGCACCGGACTTGTCCGGTGCGCCAACGGCTCCCAGATCTGCAACGGTCGGCTTCGCCATTTAAGGAAAGGAATCGGGCACCGGACACTGTCCGGTGTGCACCGGACTGTCCGGTGCGCCCGACGACAGAAGGCAAGGATGGCCTTCTGGATTTGTTCTCAACGGCTCCTAGCTGCCTTGGGGCTATAAAAGGGACCCCTAGGCGCATGAAGGAGTACACCAAGCATTCCTGCAACATCCCTAAGCACCAAGACATCGATTCCACGCATTTGGTTCATTGTGATAGCATCTAGAGCTCTTGTTGAGTTGTGAACTCATTGAGTTGTGTTGCGAGCTCTTGTTGCGACTTGTGTGCGTGCTGTTGCTCTGATTTTTTAGTCTTGTGTGTGTTGCTAGTTCTCCCTTACTCCGCATTTCTTTGTGAATCTTAAGTGTAAGGGCGAGAGGCTCCAAATTGTGGAGATTCCTTGCAAACGGGATATTGAAAGGCAAAGCAAAACACCGTGGTATTCAAGTTGGTCTTTGGACCACTTGAGAGGGGTTGATTGCAACCCTCGTCCGTTGGGACGCCACAACGTGGAGTAGGCAAGCGTTGGTCTTGGCCGAACCACGGGATAAACCACTGTGTCATCTCTGTGTTTGATCTCTTGTGGTATTGTGTTTTGTTGTGACTTCTCTCTAGCCACTTGGCAATTATTGCGCTAACACTTAACAAGTTTTTGTGGCTATAAGTTTAAGTTTTCACAGGATCACCTATTCACCCCCCCCCCTCTAGGTGCTCTCACCTTTAACCCCATTGCCTCACCAAAAATGTCAATTAAGAGCAAAAAGGCAGTGAGAGCATAAGTATGAGCTTGGAATTGAATACACTAATACCGGAGTGTAGTGGAAGTCTTTGTGTCGTCCAAGTTCAGTTTCCCTTTCAATGTACCGTTGAGACTACATCAGGTGTACTTAAACAAACATGTTAGTCTCAAAGGGTCAAGTTGTAGCACATCTCCCCCTAAATATGTGCACCATTTGCATATGGACTTGTGAGGTCCGGGGAGGATTTTTACAACTTGAGCACCATAAATATACAACAAATAATGTAAATGCTCAAAGTAACATGATCAAAGGCATAGAACACATGTATGTTATAGATCAATCCAAGTTACGCGAATCTAAGACATTTAGCTAACTTCGCAACCTGCAAAAAGTTTCTCATCCAACGACTTGGTGAAGATATCGGCTAGCTGGTTCTCGGTGCTAATATGATAAATATCGATATCTCCCTTTTGCTGGTGGTCCCTCAGGAAGTGATGCTGGATGTCTATGTGCTTAGTGCGGTTGTGTTCAACAGGATTATCCGCCAAGCGGATTGCACTCTCATTGTCACATAGGAGTGGGACTTTGCTCAGATTGTAGCCAAAGTCCTGGAGGGTTTGCAACATCCAAAGTAGTTGCACGCAACACTGTCCTACGGCAACATACTCGGCCTCAACGGTAGATACGGCAACAGATGTCTGTTTCTTGGAACTCCAGGACACCAGGGACCTTCCTAGAAGTTGGCATGTCCCTGATGTACTCTTCCTATCAACCTTGCACCCAGCATAATCGGAGTCTGTGTATCCAATTAAGTCAAAGGTAGACCCCTTTGGATACCAGATCCCGAAGCACGACATAGCAACTAAATATCGAAGAATTCGCTTAACGGCCACAAGGTGACATTCCTTGAGGTCGGATTGATATCTAGCACACATGCATACACTAAGCATAATGTCCGGTCTACTAGCACAAAGATAAAGTAATGAACCTATCATTGACCGGTATGCCTTTTGATCAATGGACTTACCTCCTTTGTTGAGGTCAACATGCCCGTTAGTTCCCATCTGTGTCTTCGCGGGCTTGGCGTCCTTCATCCCAAACCTCTTGAGAAGATCTTGAGTGTACTTCATTTGGGAGATGAAAGTGTCGTCCTTGAGTTGCTTCACTTGGAATCCAAGGAATTATGTCAACTCGCCCATCATCGACATTTCGAATTTTGCATCATCACCCTGCTAAACTCCTCACAAGACTTTTGGTTAGTAGAACCAAATATTATGTCATCGACATAAATTTGGCACACAAAGAGATCACCATCACAAGTCTTGGTAAAAAGAGTTAGATCAGCTTTCCCAACCTTGAAAGCATTAGCAATTAAGAAATCTCTAAGGGCTTGTTCGGTTAGCTCTCAATCCATGTGGATTGAGTGGGATTGGATGGGTTTGAATCCCAAACAAGTCAAATTTCTTAAGAATTTTTTCCAATCCCATCCAATCCATGTGTATTGGGAATAACCGAACAAGGCCTAAGGCATTCATACCATGCTCTTGGGGCTTGCTTAAGTCCATAGAGCGCCTTAGAGAGCTTATACACGTGGTCAGGATACTTGTCATCCTCAAAGCCAGGGGGTTGTTCCACGTATACCTCCTCCTTGATTGGCCCATTGAGGAAAGCGCTCTTCACGTCCATTTGAAACAGCCTAAAAGAGTGGTGAGCGGCATAGGCTAGCAAAATTCAAATTGACTCTAGCCGAGCCACAGGAGCAAAAGTCTCATTGAAATCCAAACCTACGACTTGGGCATAACCTTTTGCCACAAGTCGAGCCTTGTTTCTTGTCACCACCCCATGCTCATCTTGCTTGTTGCGGAACACCCACTTGGTTCCCACAACATTTTGCTTTGGACATGGCACTAGGCTCCAGACTTCATTCCTTTTGAAGTTGTTGAGCTCTTCCTGCATGGCCAACACCTAGTCCGGATCCTGCAAGGCCTCTTCTACCCTGAAAGGCTCAATAGAAGAGACAAACGAGTAATGCTCACAAAAATTAGCTAAGCGTGAGCGAGTAGTTACTCCCTTGCTGATGTCACCCAGAATTTGATCGACGGGGTGATGTCTTTGGATCGACGCTCAGACTTGAGTTGGAGGGGCCCGTGGTGCTTCTTCCTCCATCACTTGATCTTCCTGTGCTCCCCCTTGATCATGCCCTTCTTCTTGAGGTACCTGTCCATCATCCTGAGTTGGGGGATGCACCAATGTCGAGGAAGATGGTTGATCTTGCTCTTGTTGTTCCTGTGGTCGCACATCACCTATCGCCATCGTGCGCATTGCGACCGTCGGAACTTCATCCTAATCTATGTCCTCAAGATCAACTTGCTCTCTTGGAGAGCCATTAGTCTCATCAAATACAACGTCGCTAGAGACTTCAACTAATCCTGATGATTTGTTGAAGACCCTATACGCCTTTGTATTTGAGTCATAACCTAGTAAAAACTCTTCTACTGCCTTGGGAGCAAATTTGGAATGTCTACCTTTCTTCACCAGAATGTAGCATTTGCTCCCAAATACACGAAAGTAAGAGACATTGGGTTTGTTACTGGTAAGGAGTTCGTAGGAGGTCTTCTTGAGGAGACGGTGTAGATAGAGCCGGTTTATGGCATGGCAGGCTGTGTTCACAGCTTCTGACCAAAACCGCTCGGGCGTCTTGAACTCTCCAAGCATCGTTCTCGCCATGTCGATTAGCGTCATGTTCTTCCTCTCTACCACACCATTTTGTTGTGGTGTGTAGGGAGCGGAGAACTCGTGCTTGATGCCTTCCTCCTCAAGAAACTCTTCAACTTGTAGATTTTTGAACTCGGACCCATTGTCGCTCCATATCTTTTTCACTTTAAGCTCAAACTCATTTTGAGCTCTCCTTAAGAAGCGTTTTAGGGTCCCTTGGGTTTCTGACTTATCCTGTAAAAAGAACACCCAAGTGAAGCGGGAAAAATCATTAACAATTACAAGACCATACTTGCTTCCCCCGATGCTTAGATAGGCAATGGGTCCGAAGAGATCCATGTGAAGGAGCTCCAGTGGTCTTGATGTTGTCATCACACTCTTGCTATGATGTGTGCTTCCCACCTGTTTCCCTGCTTGACATGCTGCATAGGGTCTATCTTTCTCAAAACAGACATCGGTTAGTCCTAACACATGATCTCCCTTTAGAAGCTTATGAAGGTTCTTCATCCCAACATGTGCTAGACGGTGATGCCAAAGCCAGCCCATATTAGTCTTTGCTATTAAGCATGCATCTAGATTGATCTCCTCTTTCGAAAAATTGACTAAGTAGAGTTTGCCGTCTAATACACCCTTAAAAGCTAATGAACCATCACTCCTTCTAAAGATAGATACATCAGCGTTTGTAAATAGACATTGTAACCCATGAGACACAATTGACTTACAGACAGAAGATTGTACCCAAGCGACTCTACTAGAAATACATTCGATATTGAGTGCTTGTTAGTGATGGCAATCTTGCCCAAGCCTTTGACCTTGGTTCCCATCTCCAAAGATGATCGTATCCTGGGAATCCTTGTTCTTGACGTAGGAGGTGAACATCTTCTTCTCCCCCATCATGTGGTTTGTGCATCCACTGTCGATTATCCAGCTAGAGCCCCCGGATGCATAAACCTGCAAGGCAATTTTAAGCTTGGGTTTTAGGTACCCAACTCTTGTTGGGTCCTGCAAGGTTAGTCACAATCGTTTTTGGAACCCAAATACAAGTCTTGTCTCTCTTGCATTTGGATCCCAACTTCCTAGCAACTACTTTTTCATTCTTACATGAAAGTACAAAAGAAGTGTTGCAAGCATGAAAAACAGTAGTGGGTTCATTGCACATTTTCCTAGGCACATGAGGCACAACATGATTTCTCCTAGGCCTACTTCTACCATGAACAAAAGTAGAGCTAGAGGCAAACATAGCATGTGAATCATTATAAGCAGTATGAACATAACTCTTATTATAATGAGAACGACTAGCAATTTTCCTATCATAAATAAAGGCATGGTTCCTTTGAGGACTACTCGCCATAGGGGCCTTCCCTTTCTCCTTGTTGAGAACGGGAATCCTTTGGCTTGTTAAGTTCTTGGTTTCCTTTCGAAAACCAAGTCCATCCTTAATTGAGGGGTGTCTACCAATAGTGTAGGCATCCCTAGCAAATTTTAATTTATCAAAATCAATTTTGCAAGTCTTAAGTTCAGCATTAAGACTTGCCACCTCATCGTTTAATTTAGTAATAGAAATAAGATGTTCATCACAGGCATCAACATCAAAGTCCTTACATCTATTACAAATACTAACATGCTCTACACATGAACTTGTTTTACTAACTTCCTCTAGCTTAGCTTTTAATTCATCATTTAAATTCTTTAAACTAGAGATAGATTCATGGCAAGCAAATAACTCAGAAGATATCATTTCATTTCTCTTAGTTTCTAAAGCAAGGGATTTTTGTACACTAACAAATTTGTCATGTTCCTCATACAAAATGTCCTCTTGCTTTTCTAGCAGTATATCTTTTTCATTTAGAGCATCAATTAATTCATTAATTTTCTCTACTTTGGCTCTATCTAAACCTTTAAATAAACTAGAGTAATCTACTTCATCATCGGAGGATTCCTCATCACTAGAAGAAGAGTACTTAGGGGAATCTCGAATACATACCTTCTTCTCCTTGGCCATGAGGCAAGTGTGGCGTTCGTTGGGGAAGAGCGAAGACTTGTTGAAGGCCGAGGCAGCCAATCCTTCATCGTTAGAGTCAGATGAGGAGCAGTTAGAATCCCATTCCTTTCCAAGGTGTGCCTCGCCCTTTGCCTTCTTGTAGTTCTTTTTCTTCTCCCTCTTCCCGTGCTTTTCTTGTCCCTGGTCATTATCATTATCGGGGCATTGTGCTATGAAATGACCAGTCTTACCGCATTTGAAGCAGGAGCGCTTTCCCCTTGTTTTATTCTTGTTGGGGTATTCCTTGCGTCCTTTCAAGGCGGTTTTGAAGCGTTGATGATGAGCGTCATTTCGTCCTCGTTGAGCCCGATAGCCTCCACTTGTGCTACTTTGCTCGGTAGTGTCTCCCTGCTGCTCGTTGCTTTGAGAGCAACGGGCTGCGGCTCATAGATGGGTAGTGGACCATTTAGCGCATCGTCCACGTATCGCGCCTCCTTCACCATCATGCGCCTGCTCACTAATTTTCCAAGGATCTCCTCGGGTGTCATCTTTGTGTACCTGGGGTTTTCACGAATAAGATTGACAAGATGGGGGGTCAATTACAATGAATGACCTTAGCATGAGTCGGCCAACATCATGATCCGTCCATCTTGTGGTTCCATAGCTTCGGATCTTGTTGACTAGAGTCTTGAGCCTGTTGTAGGTCTGAGTTGGCTCCTCTCCCCTGATCATCGCGAACCTCCCCAGCTCGCCTTCAACTAGTTCCATCTTTTGTGATCATAGTGGTGTCGTTTCCCTCATGAGATATCTTGAGGGTGTCCCAGATTTGCTTAGCGTTGTCTAAGCCACTCACTTTATTATATTCATCCCTGCAAAGTGAAGCTAGCAAGACAGTAGTGGCTTGGGCATTATTATGAATTTGTTCATTAATGATCACAAGATTATCAGTGCTATCAAAATGCATCCCATTTTCTACAATTTCCCATATGCTAGGATGGAGAGAGAATAAATGACTACGCATTTTATGACTCCAAAATGAATAGTCCTCTCCATAAAAGTGTGGAGGTTTTCCAAGGGGAATTGAAAGTAGATGCGCATTTGAATTATAGGGAATGCGAGAGTAATCAAAAGAATAATTTTGATTAACGTCTTTTTCTTTGACAAAGAGTCATCGTCGTCGTTGTCGTCCCTTGGTGAAGAAGATGATGCATCAATGTCATAGTAGATGATCTTCTTGATGTGTCTCTTCTTCTTCCCGTCCCTCTTCTTGTGACTCGAGCCTGAGTTAGTGGGCTTGTCGTCTCTTGGCTCGTTGAAGAGGGACTCCTTCTCCTTATCGTTGATCACCATCCCCTTACCCTTAGGATCCATCTCTTCGGGCGGTTAGTCCCTTAGATAAAGAGTACGGCTCTGATACCAATTGAGAGCACCTAAGGGGGGGGTGAATAGGTGATCCTATAAAATCAAACACTAAATAGCCACAAGACTTAGTTTATTAGAGAGTTAGTGCGACTAAGTAGCTTTGAAGCGAGTTCTTGTGAACACAACAATCATAGAGAAAGCAACACAAGAGACACATGATTTTTATCTCGTGGTTCGGCCAAGTAACACTTGCCTACTTCCATGTTGTGGCATCCCAATGGACAAGTGTTGCACTCAACCCCTTTCAAGTGATCTGATGATCAACTTGAATACCACGGTCTTTTCCTTTAGAGTCTTTTCCCGTGTGCGAGGAATCTCCACAGTTTGGAGTCTCTCGCCCTTACAATAGAGATCACAAAGAAAGCACAGAGTAAGGTTGGGGAGAGCAACACATGCAAGACTCAAATCTGCAGCACAACCACGCACACAAGTCACGACTTGAGCTCGAAACACAAGACACGGAGTTTGCAACTCAAATGGAGCTCAAATCACTAACACATAGAATCAAATGCGTGGAGTCGGAGTCTAGGAGTCTTAGAATGTTTCTTGAAAGCTTGGTGTTCTCCTCCATGCGCCTAGGGGTCCCTTTTATAGCCCCAAGGCAGCTAGGAGCCGTTGGAGACAATCTTGGAAGGCAATTCCTGCCTTCTGTTGAGTGGTGCACCGGACAGTCCGGTGCACCACCGGACAGCCACTGTTCATGTCTGGTGCACGATCTCTTTCCAAATCAGGCGCATCCGATTGTTGCTCCTCCGGGCCCGTTGGCGCACCGGACACTGTCCGGTGCACACCAGACAGTCCGATGCACCAGCTGACCGTTGGAGTAGTCCACGTGTCGCCCGTAGATTGCGCAGCCGACCGTTGGCGCTGGCGACTGTTGGCTCATCGGACAGTCCGGTGCACCACCAGACAGTCCGGTGAATTATAGCCACGTCGCCTTTTTCGTTTCCCGAGAGCGGCGAGTTCGTCGCGGATGACTCACCGGACAGTCTGGTGCACCACCGGACAGTCCGGTGATTTATAGCCGTACAACTCCGATGATTCCCGAGAGCAGTTGGTTCACCGTCGGCTAGCCTGTGGCACCGGACACTGTCCGGTGCTCCACCGGACAGTCTGGTGTGCCAGGCCGAGCTAGAGTTTGCTGCACACAGTCAACTCTTTCCCTTTTCTTTTCTCCTTCTTTTGTCACTGTTTCTAGTACTTAGACAAACACACTAGTACTCAAAACAATGTACTAAGTCTAGAAACATACCTTGTAATATGATTTGTATCTCTCACTTTGTTTAGCCCATAAGAACTTAGTCAATTTTGTTGGGCATTTAATCACCAAAATATTATAGAAATGGCCCAAGGGCACATTTTCCTTTCAATAGGTCCTCAGTTCAGTCCCAGGCGTTGGCAGATTTCATCGCCAATTGGACACCAGGGGCTCAGGAAGAAGTAACAAAGGACACTGAAGCCTGGATAGTTTTCTGTGATGGTTCTTGGGGAACCTTCGGCATAGGAGCCGCTGCTGTCTTAGTAGCACCCTCTAAAGTCAGAACATGCTATGCAGCAAGATTGGACTTTAGTTGTACAAACAACATTGCTAAATACGAAGCCCTTCTGTTGGGGCTTCGGAAGTTAAAGGCAATGGGAATAAGAAGGGTGATTCTTAAAACTGACTCCCAAGTCATCTCTGGCCATGTGGATAAAAGAAGAAAGGCAAGGGACCCGAAGCTTGAAAAATACTTGGACACAGTCCGAAGGTTGGAGGCTTCTTTCGAAGGTTTTTCTGTAAAAAATATCCCAAGAGGGGAAATGAGCATGCAGACCTACTGGCCAAGTCAGCGGCACAGGGGCTCCCTTTACCTTCGGAAGTATTCTTTGAGACAATAAAAGCACCTTCGGTTGAACTTATGGAGAGAGCAATCCTCACAATATCACTTGTACATAGTGAAGATTGGAGGACTGAAATCATATCCTTCCTCCAAGGAAATTGTCTTTCGGATGACGAAGTCTATAATAAAAGAATGGAAGCAAGGACAAGACCATATGTCATGATAGAAGGGGAGTTGTACAAGCATGGAGTGTGCTCTCCACTCCTCAAGTGCTTATCCAGAACCGAAGGTATAGAGCTAATGAAGGAAATCCATGCAGGTATGTGTGGATCTCACATTGGGTCCAGGCCTTTGCTGGGAAAGGTTTTTAGACAAGGATTTTATTGGCCGAAGGCAGCTTCGGATGCAGCAGATCTGGTTCAAAAGTGCGAAAACTGTCAAAAATGTGCAAAGGACCAGAGGCAACCTTCGTTGCTCACTCAGCTAATACAGCCAACCTGGCCATTGCAAAGATGGGGTTTAGATTTGTTGGGTCCTCTTCCACCATCACAAGGCAACTTGAAGTATGTTATAGTAGCAGTGGAATATTTTTCCAAGTGGATTGAGGCGAAGCCCTTGGCTACAATAACTTCAGCTACCGTCCAAAAAATCTTCTGGCAGAATATTGTTTGTCGCTTCGGAGTCCCGAAGGCAATAACCATGGACAATGGTACGCAATTTGAAGCCGAAGCATTCAAGGATTTTTGTGACCAAATTGGAACGAAGATTCACTTTGCATCAGTTAGGCATCCAGAACCCAATGGCCTGGTAGAAAGAGCGAATGGTATTATAATGACAGGAATAATGAAGTTAATCTTCAATCAGCCCAGGGGAAAGTGGCCAGATGAACTAATTAAAGTGGTGTGGAGCCACAATACAACTGCGTCAAGATCAACAGGATTTACACCCTTCAAACTCTTGTTTGGTGACGAAGCAATAACTCCAGAAGAGGCAAAGGTAGGGTCAATAAAAACAACAGCTTCGGCAGAAAACGAAGCTGATTATCAAGTAACAAAAGATACTATAGAAGGGACTAGACTTTAGGCTATAGAGCACATCAATAAATACCAGGCCGAAATAATAAAGTGGCGTGATACAAAAGTTCGATTGAAAAACATCAAGCCAGGGCATTTGGTGCTTTGGAGAGTGGCCAACCCAGACATAGTGGGCAAGTTGCAACTAAAGTGGGAAGGTCCTTTTCTGGTAGTATCTTCGTCAAGACCCGGTTCTTACAAATTGAAGGATATGGACGACAACGACATACCCAGATCTTGGAATGCGGATGAGCTTCGACGATATTATGTGTAATTTGATGTAATTTTTCTTTTTCATTTTTTCTATGGCACCCTTTTCCTTTCAAGAGGGGAGAAAGGTTTTTAATGGGGCAAGAGCTTGTAATTTTTCATTCTTATTTAGCCCCACAAGGGCCAAATCCCCCAAAAAAAGATGTAATATGTAAAATCTGAGTCTGCACCATCGAGTGCAAAGAGAAAATAGAGAGAAGCTCAAAAGACGTCCCCAAGGGGATGCAGAGCATGACGAAGCTACAAGAAGTCATTCCTAAGAGAGCGCAGCGTAAGTTTTCTACTCAAAAGTCGTTCCAAAAGGAATGCAGAGCCAAATACCGCCGAAATATAAGGCAAAGAAGTTCAAAAGTCGTTCCTAAGGGGATGCAGAACGTATACCATCGAAATAGAAGGCGAAGAAGTTCAAAAGTCGTTCCTAAGGGGATGCAAAACTTATACCGCCGAAATATAAGGTGAACAAGCTCAAAAGTCATTCCTAAGGGGATGCAGAGCTTAAGACTCAAAAGACGTTCCTAAGGGGATGTAGAGTCTGGGTGTGGCTTTGTGTGTGTGTTTGGACATTCATTTGCACGTTACATTACATCATTCATTGCGTTCATACACGTTCATGTAGACATCCGTAGGATCATCATCATCATAACATAAAACACAGAGAGATACTTCAGCTTTGATAACAATGCTTCGATGAGTATAAAGAAGCAAAGATACACTTCGATGTGTATGAAAAGAAGGGAAGGTGTTTTTCGCCTTCGTCTCAAAAGATACAAGTTTCGTCCACAGCAAAGCAATTCATATATGGATGGAAAGGTAAAAATATATTACAAGGTATGGACAAATTTACAAAGTAATATTTGATTCCTAAATTACAATATCTTTTATAAAGATACTTCAAATGTTTCTAAGCCTTGTTCAACAGCTTTAGCAATCTTCAAAATGAGCTTCGGACTATTGACCTTCGACATCGTCATCCTGTACATGACAACACAGAATAAGGTAAAAAGTAATTACAAGAGAGCAAGCAATAGGTATAAGTATCGTACCGGCTTTAGCAGGCTTCGAGCCTCGTCACTAGCCAACTCTCGACCACCCTTCGCCCAAATTTGTGTTATGAATCTGCTCCCTATGCTTCGGGCTATATTGGGGATGTCAACCAAATCAGATGCAGATAGGCTGAAGTTCAGTCTATTTAAAATTTTTGCGTGTGCACAGCCAGCCTTCAAAAATGCTGAGGCTGTACCACGAGAAGGTAGCAGGGCACAGAAGTCACCGTGTCCGGCTATTACTTCATCGAGTGCCTCTACTTCGCCTTCAATATGTTCGAAGGTGCTGGATAAGTTTTCGACCGAAGGGGTAAATTTTTCAGCGCTGGCCCCAACCGAGTTAAAAACCTTTTTTACTCGCTGTACGTAGTGGCTGCCAAAATCCAGACACACTTTCCGAAGCTCTTCCAAGGATTGTTTCAGCTTCGTATTTTCAGCAGCTTCAGCTTCGAATTTTGTTTGCAAGTTTTTTCTTTCCTGTTCGAAGTTCTCTGATTTCTGCAGGAGTTCCTTGTTTAATCTAATATTCTCGACCTGCGCTTCTGCAAGGGAACCTTCCACTGCTTGGATTAGGAAATCCTTCTTTTCAAGAGAAGCTTCATATTCTTTGATTTTGCTTTCCAGAGCCTCGATTATAATTTCATTCTTCTTATCCTCGAGGTCCTGTTGCATTTGTAGCGCTTTACTCAGCAGCATACTTTGTACAGAATAGACCTTCATCAGATAACTTTATTGATTCAAACAAATAATAAAATTTTGTTTTATTATAAAAATCTTACCTTAAAGTTGGAATAAAACAAACTACTGACGATATGTTGTCGTCGGTAGCTGCTAATATCGGCTTCAAGATTCGGAAAACCAACACTCTTCGATAGAGTGCCGATTACCTTCGCCCCGATACGGTCACGAACACATCCCAAGGCCTCTTCATTGATTCCACCAAAGAGAATGGCTCCTGGCTGGTAGCCACAGGAAATGTCGTATTCCTGTAGCTCCTTCTTTTCAACCTTAGATAGTTCCTGTCCAATCAGGTTCCGAAGCTCAAAATCTTCTTCAGCCGAAGTAGCTTCCGCAATTTTCTTTCCTTTGTCAGGCACTGGGGCCATGACCTGTTCCGCAGCTGCAACTATTTCTTCTCTGTCCATATCCGATAACAATTTATCAATCCCAGATAAGGTAGACTCCAGATTGGCAGCTTCGATGGCAGCTGCAGCTTCGGCAGATGTTTTTGCTTCGACAGTGGCCTCGGTACTTGCAGTAGGTGCTATCTTAGATACCAAGGCTGAAGGTGGCATCTTTTCAATAGCTTGCATCACACTACCAATCCTTCGCTTCTTCAGCCCATCTGCCTTCTTTGTAGCCGAAGGTTCTTGTTTCTTCTGAAAAAGCTTCATCAGATGCGATCCCAGAGGACTTAGCAGCTTGATAGGTAAAGATTCGGTCATTACCTTTAAGATCTCTTCTACTTCGGCAGCAGGAGGTGTTGAAGGAGTTTCCTCTTCCACCTCATTCACCTTCGGCTCTGGAGTTGCAGCCCTTCTCTTCTTCAAAGTCGCTGCTTTCGGCTCGGGACTGGATTTTCTCTTCTTCAAAGTTTTTTCATCTTCCTTCACCATTCTGGCAGCCTGCCTGCTTAGAACGCTGACGACTCTCTTCCTTTTTTCCCCTTTGGCACCTTTGTTGAGTCGCTCGTAATCAGGGTATTCAAAATTTAGAGCGTCCATTACACGGTTCAACCTTCGTTTTGGTCGGGTGCCGAAGACTGTAGTCATTAATTGATCTTCTTTTTTGGTATAGTTTCCCAAAATTTCATTGCACATTGTCTCAATCATTTCTAGCCACTCTTGGCAAGGCTCCTTGAACTGTTTCTCAAATTTAAAACGATAAGGCAATCGCACAAGCTCAAGTGTTTTCCTTTTTCTCTTTAGCTTCGGCATGCTCCATTCACTTAACGTCGGAGACATTCTGTTAGCCAAGTATTCTTGAACTACATCTCTAGTGCTGATTTGTTCAGCCACCACCCTGAATTCTAATACAGATAGTTGGCATGATGACCCTGGCTTCATGTTGCACAAAGGTCTGGTCATTCCGAAGCTTAAAACCAGCGGGCACATGACCATCATCATCAGTTTCCCTCTCTTCTTTTCATCGGCCTTGATATAAAACCATTCACTCTTCCAGCCGGTTGGCCACTTGGTACGATAGCTAAGGACCGGAGCCTTCGTATCCTTGCGATACGCGAAATTATAACAACCAAAATTCTCATGTAAGCCATCCGCCCTGGCCTTTGTTTGGTAGTGTAGCTCGTGCACTCGACAGAATGCTTCGGCATCTGGGTCCATCCCTTGGCTTCGAAGGGCCCAGATGTAGATACTGAGCCTAACGATAGCGTTGGGGATCAGCTGATGAAGATAAATTTAAAAATTCTTCAACACTTCTCCTATCATCTCGTTCAGAGGGAACCACAGCCCTGCTCTGAAAAACTCTTGAAAACAATTACTTCATCATCTTTTGGCACTGGGGTAGTCTCTTCTCCGGCAAATCGGATTAGTTTCCGTTCAGCTTCTCCGAAGTAACCCAACTTTATCATCATGGGCACATCGGCTTGAGACATAGTAGATTTCTCAAAATCCAGGTGGCTGGGTTTTGACGGGATCAAAATGCTATAATCCTCCTCTTCTTCATCAACATTTTCTTCTTCAATGTCAACATGTTTAGCTTCAGTAGTAGGTGTGCCTTCGTCAATGGTTCCTTCTGTCACAACTAGGCCTGACTATCTCATGACTTTGGAAATCGGAGCTGTCTCGGCGGCCTCGGTCTCCTCTCCTTCGTGAGTCACCCTTGCAGTCGAGCGTACTCTGGCCATCTGATGGATTTTTTGCGGTTTTTACGAAGTTGATGGCTTTTGTAGTTTTGACGAAGCTCTCTTTTTTGACAAAGCTAACCCAAAATGATGGTCTGCTCGAGAGTGCAGTGAAAAGGCTTCGGCTATGGTTAAATTTTTTAACAGCACAACAGTGCAATGGCAATGAATGTTGTGGTAACTCCACACCTACCTGTCTGTTTATATAGTGCTGCAGGTGGGAAGGTGAATCACCAAGTCGCCCGCACCCGCTGAACGGTGGACCACTCGACGCTTGGAAGGTGAATCGCCAGAACGCTCATACCCGCAGCGTGCTGGGCTACTTGGCGCTCCAAATATTTTAATCGTTTCTCGGCAACGAGCTCAGGGAAAGTGTTTTTCGGACCTTCGTCATTCCGGACCTTCGGCATTCCGAAGCCTTTGAGATTTTTTCACGGATCAAGCTCGTTACGAAAAATGATCTAGCACCGCGAAGGGACTACTGTTGGGGGCCTGCTTCATCGCCAAAGGTCCTCTAAGCAAAAACACCTTCGGCAAATTGGCACATAAGCAGACAGAGCACGAAGGTACAGGCCGAAGCTACGATCCAGGGAGCTTCGGCATAGTGACATGCCTTGAGACGAAGGGCTGCACCGACTTAAAGAGGAAAAGACCGATCAGTCCATGATAGTTTATGTCATGTTTATAGTTATTTATCGAGGGCAAGAATGTAATTTCGACCGGGCTACGTCTCGTGCCTATAAATAGATGAACAGTAACTCTGAACTGTTCACGCTGACTTGTATCCACTCGCACGTCACACTTGAATTTTCGCCTTCTATCAAGTCGAAGGTATAAATGTAATACAATATTGTTCATATTCATTGATAATACTATAATAAAGATATATAAATGATATCGGATGATTATTCATGATACTTCTCATGTTTCATATGCTTATACTTCCATTATTATGCATGGTGACGATGAAGGTATGTCCTTCATAACCTTCGTCTGAAGATCATTATATCCTAAGGAAAATAATGCTTCGAAGGATGAAGGATTTTGACCATTAATGTTTTGTGTTGCCTTGTTCTTGACTCACAGCATTTGAGAACAAGTCCCCAACAGGTTGGAAGATAACAAAAACAGTCACTGATGTTTGGAGTTTACTGAGACTCGCAGGTTATTATCGACGATTTATTGAAGGATTCTCCAAGATTGCTAAGCCTATGACCTCATTGTTAGAGAACGGAAAGAAGTTTAATTGGACCTGTGAATGCCAATAGAGTTTCAATCAATTAAGGTTTAAGTTGATGTCACCCCCGGTGTTGATTATGCCAGATCTGCAGAAGGGATTTGACATATATTGTGATGCGTGCCGCCAGGGCTTGGGATGTGTGCTTATGCAAGAAGGACATGTCATCGCCTACACGTCTCACCAGTTGCGGAATCATGAGTTGAACTACCCCACTCATGACTTAGAATTGGCAACCGTAGTGCATGCACGCTCAAGATATGGAGACATTATATTATGGGGACTAAGTGCCAAGTCTACACTGATCACAAGATCCTAAAGTATATCTTCACCTAAAGGATCTCAACCTTAGGCAACGTCATTGGTTGGAGCTCATCAAAGACTATGACTTGGAGATTCACTATCATCCGGGCAAGGCGAATCTGGTTGCGGATGCCTTGAGTCGGAAGGAACATGTACACACAGCTATCGTCGCGCAGTTACCCGATGAGTTACTAGAAGACTTTGAGAAGCTCAATTTGGGGATAGTTACTCATACTGAAGGAGTTACCATAGAGGTGGAACCTATCTTCGAACAAGAAATACATAAAGGACATATCGGTGATGTCAAAATTCAAGAGATCAAAGATCTGATAACAGAAGGAAGAGACCCAGACTTCACAGAGGATGAGCAGGGCACTATATGGTTCAAGAACCGGATTTGTGTTCCTGAGATCGACAGTCTTCGTGAAACCATATTGAAGGAAGCACATGAATCAGCTTACTCCATCCATCCGGGTAGTACCAAGATGTACCAGGACTTGAAGCAGAAGTATTGGTGGTATGGACTAAAGAAGGATGTTGCTTCGCATGTAGCACTATGTGATGTATGCCAGAGGGTGAAAGCTGAACATCAAAGGTCTTCCGGTTTGCTGCACCCGCTTAAGATACCTGAGTGGAAATGGTAAGAGATTGGCATGGACTTCATTGTAGGTCTACCCCACACATCTACTGGGTATGACTCTATATGGGTGATTGTGGAAATGCTAACTAAAGTAGCCCACTTTATCCTAGTGAAGACCACATACTCAGGAGCCAGGCTAGCAGAGTTGTACATGGCATAGATAGTTTGTCTACACGGTGTGCCCAAGAAGATCATGTTAGACCGAGGATCTTAGTTTACTTCTCGGTTTTGGCAAAAGTTGCATGAGTGCTTGGATACAAGACTGAACTTCAGCTCGGCCTACCATCCTTAAACTGATGGGCAGACCGAGAGGACCAACCAAGTACTGGAGGATATGTTAAGAGCTTATGCTCTTAAACATGGTGACAGTTGGGATAAGAGTTTATCATATGCGGAGTTCTCTTACAATAATAGCTACCAGGCCAGTTTGAAGATGTCCCCGTTTGAGGCTCTATATGGTAGAAAATACAGGACTCCACTGTATTGGAATCAAACTGGTGAAAGGCAGTTCTTTGGGCCAGAGATTATACAAGAGGCAGAAGAACAAGTCCGGTTGATAAGGGAGAATTTGAGAACTGCACAGTCAAGGCAGAAAAGCTATGCGGATACTCGAAGGAGACTGCTAGAGTTTAAGGAGGGTGATCACATGTATCTAAAGGTGTCACCAATCCGGGGTATGAGGAGGTTTAAAGTTAAAGGGAAGTTGTCCCCTCGCTTTATTGGACCCTTTTTGATCCTAAAGCAAGTGGGGGAAGTTGCCTACCAATTGGAGCTACCCAACCGTCTTGCAGATGTACATGATGTCTTCCACGTGTCTCAACTGTAGAAGTGCCTCAGGGTACCCGAGGAGCAGCTACCTATGGAGGATCTCGGTGTTCAAGATGACCTGACTTATACAGAATATCCTATCAAGATCCTTGATACCTTGACTCGTGTCACGAGGAGTAAAGTGATCAAAATATGCAAAGTACAATGGAGTCACCATGGTGAAGATGAAGCTACTTGGGAAAGAGAAGAAGAGCTATGAGTAGATTTTTCCCACCTCTTTCCTAGTCCATCCTAATCTCGAGGACGAGATTCTTTTTAAGGGGGTAGGATTTGTAATACCCAACTTTAGAAAATGAAGAGAGTAATAAAACTTTATGTGTAATGTCTTCTCATCCATGAGAACTATTAGGAAGCATATTTAAAAGGGTTTTTTGATTTGGTGCCCTTAGTTTTGGTGGTGCGCTCACCTATACCCTTAGTCGTGTTTTTTGCTCAGCTGTGCCCTTCTGTTCTATAGCACTGGAAGGGCACAACTGAGCAAAAAACACAACTAAGGATATAGGTGAGCACACCACCAAAACTAAGGGCACCAAATTAAAAAAACCCTATTTAAAATGAATAATTCTTCAATAAAATGTGCATCATGTTGGAGTTTAATTGTTTGTGCATTTGATGAAAATAATAATATTAATAAGGATACAGTAATAATGAGAATTAGGGATTAAACCAAATTTAAATTCTAGAATTTAGAAATAATGTATAAAAGAAAGAGAAGTAAGAAAGGAAAACCCTATCTACAATGTGAAGAAAAATATATAAATAAATGTGTCTTTTCATGTCAATGTCTTGGATTTGTGCATTTAATTTAAGTCCAAAATTCACAATCAAATTTGGATCCAAATTTAAGAATTCAAAAATGAAAAGGAAGGAAAGAAAAGAAAAGCAAAAGAGAAACAAGAAAAGAAAAACAGTAAACCACGCCTTGGGCCAAATCCTTGGTCCCTCGGCCCATTGTTTTTCTCTCTCTGCACACGCGGCCTAACTCCCTGGATTTCTTGGCACTGACCGCACGATCCCAGTTGTCAGTCCCTCATGCCACACTCCCTTGCACTTGCGGCCGGCGCTGGCGCGTGGACCCCTATTGTAATCCGCTCGCGTGGTCACACTGGTCTGTGAACCCGATATGTTAGCGAGTCCTGTAGATCTTCCCCAAGCAACTGCTCGTCGATTCCACCGCCAGCTCGAGCATAGCTACCCCCAACCGACATCGGCGGACTATAAAGGGGTGGGTCACGGGTTCTTCCTTGCCTCCTTGTCTTTCCCTTAATCCCGATCGTCACCGTTACCGTGAGGAAGAAGGACGAAGTCACGACCACCTCCATTGGACTGTCTCCGCGCCGCCGTAAGAGTACCCCGGGCTACGGCATCAGGCGGTCGAGGAAGCAGCGGGGGGGCATCACCGTCGCGTGGGGAATCCAGGCGGAGTCTTATTGAATCGGATTTGAACCATATCGGGGAAGAATCGCTCGCCGGTGCGGGCACCCTGCCTCCTTCGTCGCGCTTGTCGTGGTCCGTGATTTCTGCGCCACCATTGTAGGTAAGGATTCTTAGTAAAGTTCTGCCTTGGTCCTAGGATGGTGTAAGGCTTCTTGTGTGGCCGGCTGGGCCATATGGGCACCGCATCGGCTGCGCGCCGGTGGAGCCCCATCGTGGGAGGTCCTTGCGCGGCCGCGGGCCTCTGCTTCTCCGTGCCTGAGTGGCAGAATAGGGGGATGCACGAGTGTCGTTGGATCCTCGGCCGACGCCCGAGATTAGAGCCACTCGTAGCCCTTCGTAGATTAAATATGCGTCGTTGATCTCTGATCCGAGGATCGGGGTTGCATATCGATTCGTTTAAGCCTAAGTTAATCTGGTGCGCTCGTTTCTGATCGGGCGACCGAGAGATAGCGATACCCTTTCGTTCAGGCACATTAGCATAAGAAACCCTAGGTTTTCTTGAAATAGAACTCGCAGTCCACCACGTGAGTAGTTTGAGTCTGCGGGAATTTTGCAAGTTTAACCCCTGCCTCTTTGGTAATTGGCGCGCAGTCCAGAGAGCAGAGAAAACAGATAATTAATTATAGAAATTACTTTTTAGTACATAAATAAATCCAGAAACTCAATTAATTCATAGAAAATTCATTTTAAATCCTTTTTGATCCATTACAGTGGCATTAATTTTGTATTAATATTGTTTATCACCTAGTACCTCTGTTTATCCATGAAACTTAGATTAAAATTATTCACTTGAATTATTATGTACCAAGCACCTAATAACTTCAGAAAATCATAACTCAAAAACTGTAACTCGAAATTTAGTGATTCTTGTTCCTACGATCTCGTTACGATGCGTAGAATATTATCATGCATTCTGTTCTGCTATTTGGTGTGATGTTAATTTCTGTTATACTATGTTTGTTTGTATTGATGCGAGTAGACGAGCCAGCTATAGAGGATCCGGGTGTTCAGCAGGTGGAGACTGCTGAGGAGGAGCTCGTTGAAGGCAAGTTGTGCCCTTGATCACTTCTTTTTACCCAATAATATTCTTATTAATCATAATGATCTGCATAGGTTAATTTTGATGGGACCCAATAGACTACCCTAGTTTGGCTATCTTTATATCTTGTTTACCAATGAATTTTTGGGTAGTACCTGCTATTGCTTTATATGGTTTTAGGTATGGAGATAGACATTATTCATGATCATACTTTTATTATCAGTTTGTTATTTACTATTCATGATAAGATCATTATGTTAATTGGAACATGGAGCGACCACCTGGGAAAATAGTGCTACCACAAGGGTGGTATGGGACGCCCTTGGCTGACTAATTAGGAAAGCTAGTGTAGGACTACCTTACTAGAAAGGGGCAAGGGAGTAGGGGAGTGGTTAGTGTAGGGAGGTCCTTGGGTTGATTTTGCTGCGATGGCGGTCAGGTGAGGGATCCCTGCATTGGAGCTTCCTAGAACTGTAGCGGGTTTTCTGAAGCTAGTGGAACTTTGTAAAGGTCTCGTAGTGTTACCCTGCCTCACTTCCTTGGTAGAGGTGTATGTGAAGTCGCGATCCCTTGGCAGATGGGTAACATGACTTGTGGGTAAAGATGTGCAACCTCTGCAGAGTGTAAAACTGATATATCAGCCATGCTCACGGACATGAGCAGCTCGGACCCTCACATGCTTAATTTATGGAATTAAATTCAATTTGTCATTTGCATCGTATTGTGGTTTACTATCAATTTTGATCTATTATTACTCTGGTTTGGTATATACTTACATTTAGTAACCGCTAATAAAATTTGACCAACTTATAAAAGCAATGCTCAGCTTTAACCCTTATTTATTGATCAACCTTACACTTCACATGAGCTCCCACCTTTGGTGAGTTCATGCACATTATTCCCCACAACTTGTTGAGCTATGATCTTATGTGAGCTCACCCTTGCGATATATAAACCCCCCACAGGTGAAGAGCAGGTGGTCTAGGAGGAGCCGCCCTATAATGAGGAGTACGAGTTGATCTAGGTGGCGTCTCTCAGTCAACTTTGTGGCACCAAGGAATAATACTTAGTTCGCTTTATTATTATCATTTATTTTTGTAAGACTTCCGCTATGTAATAATGACATTCATGATATTTTTGACATTTATCTCTATACACTTTGTCATTATATGTGATGTTCTTCTTTGGTGCACATATGAGACGCACCCGGTTTTATCCTTTAAATCTGAGTGTGACAGCCTAGTGAATGTTTTTCTCAAGTGCATATAGTTCAACATAACCATACAAAGAAAAATACTTGAGGGAATTTTACAAAGTTTGGAGCATACAAGATCTGGTGCAGCCAGTGGCGCACCGGACAATGTCCGGTGCCCAGGCTGGAGCACCTCATGAACTGGCCGCTCTTGGGTTTTCTCAGCGCTCGTCCACTAAAATTCATCAGACTGTCCGGTATGCCACCGGACTGTCCGGTGAGACAACAGAGAAACTGTCAACTTTACCAACAGTTGGCTGCGAAACAGTCTGACCATCAGAAGTCAGAAGACAGTCTGCGATGTCAGATCGCACCGGACTATTCGGTGTGCCACTGGACTATCCGGTGCCGCAAGAAGATAGATGAAAGGGAATTAGGCTTACACCTATTTCCTAATTGATTTTGGTGGTTGAATTGCCCAACACAAATAATTGGACTAACTAGTTTGCTCTAGTCTATAAGTTCAACAGGTGCCAAAGGTTCACAACAAGCCAATAAAAAGACCAAGAAAAGGGTTCAAACAATAGAGCAAAAGACAACCCGGAAGGCACCCTGGTCTGGCGCATCGGACTGTCCGGTGTGCCACCGGACAGTGTCCGGTGCACCAGGGCGGTCGAAGCCAAACTCGCTACCTTCGGGAATTTCCAAGGGCGCTCCGCTATAATTCACCGGACTGTCCGGTGTGCCAGCGGAAGCAACGGCTACTACGGCGCCAACGGTCACCTGCAGAGGCATTTAATGCGCTACAGTGCGCGCCAGGGTCAGAGCACGCGCGGGAGGCACACCGGACAGTCTATAGTACCTGTCCGGTGCACCACCGGACAGCCTGGTGACCCCACCAGTCAGAGCTCCAACGGTCGAACCCTAACGGCCGGGTGACGTGGCTGGCGCACCGGACACTGTCCGGTGGCGCACCGGACTGTCCGGTGCGCCCGTCGACAGCAGCCTCCACCAACGGTCAAGTTTGGTGGTTGGGGCTATAAATACCCCCAACCACCCCCACATTCAAGTCATCCAAGTTTTCCACCTTCCAACTACTTACAAGAGCTAAGCATTCAATACAAGACACACCAAAGTGATCAATTCCTCTCCCAATTCCACACAAGGCTTTAGTGATTAGTGAGAGAGATTTGTTGTGTTCTTTTGAGCTCTTGCGCTTGGATTGCTTCCTTCTTTCTCATTCTTTCTTGAGATCAAACTCACTTGTAATTGAGGCAAGAGACACCAATCGTGTGGTGGTCCTTGCGGGAACTTCGTGTTCCAATTGATTGAGAAGAGAAGCTCACTCGGTCCGAGGGACCGGTTGAGAGAGGGAAAGGGTTGAAAGAGACCCGGTCTTTGTGACCACCTCAACGGGGAGTAGGTTTGCAAGAACCGAACCTCGGTAAAACAAATCCGTGTGTCACACTCTTTATTCGCTTGCGATTTGTTTTGCGCCCTCTCTCTCGGACTCGCATTATATTTCTAACACTAACCCGACTTGTAGTTGTGATTAACTTTGTAAATTTCAGTTTCACCCTATTCACCCCCCCCCCTCTCTAGGCGACTTTCAATTGGTATCAGAGCCCGGTGCTTCATTAGAGCCTAACCGCTCGAAGTGATGTCGGGAGATCACGCCAAGAGGGAGATGGAGACCAGCGACAAGCCCACTACAAGCCACGGGAAAGCTTCATCGGAAGAGTCCCGCAACAAGGGGAAGGGGAAGGAAAAGAAATCCTCTTCCCACAAGTCGCATCGGAGTGGCAACAAGAAAAAGAAGATGAGGAAGGTGGTCTACTACGAGACCGATACTTCATCACCTTCCACCTCCGGCTCCGACGCGCCGTCCATTACTTCTAAGCGCCATGAGCGCAAGAAGTTTAGTAAGATCCCCCTACGCTATCCTCGCATTCCTAAACATACGCCTTTACTTTCCGTCCCATTAGGCAAACCACCAACATTTGATGGTGAAGATTATGCTAGGTGGAGTGATATGATGCGATATCACCTAACCTCACTCCACAAAAGTATATGGGATGTTGTTGAGTTTGGTGTACAGGTACCATCCGTAGGGGATGAAGATTATGATGAGGACGAAGTGGCCCAAATCCAACACTTCAACTCCCAAGCCACAACTATACTCCTCGCCTCTTTAAGTCGAGAGGAGTATAATAAGGTACAAGGGTTGAAGAGTGTTAAAGAGATTTGGGACGTGCTAAAGACCGCGCAAGAAGGAGACGAGGTGACCAAGATCACCAAGCGAGAAACGATCGAGGGGGAGCTCGGTCGCTTCCGTCTTCGCCAAGGGGAGGAGCCACGAGACATGTACAACCGGCTCAAAACCTTGGTGAACCAAGTGCGCAACCTCGGGAGCAAAAAATGGGATGACCACGAAGTGGTTAAGGTTATTCTTAGATCACTTGTTTTCCTTAACCCTACTCAAGTTCAATTAATTCATGGCAATCCTAGATATACACTAATGACTCCCGAGGAAGTAATCGGGAATTTTGTGAGCTTTGAATTGATGATCAAAGGCTCAAAGAAGATCAACGAGCTTGACGGCCCTTCCACGTCCGAAGCACAACCGGTCGCATTCAAAGCGACGGAGAAGAAGAAGGAGGAGTCTACATCAAGTAGACAACCAATCGACGCCTCAAAGCTCGACAATGAGGAAATGGCGCTCATCATCAAGAGCTTCCGCCAAATCCTCAAGCAAAGGAGGGGGAAGGATTACAAGCCCCGCTCCAAGAAAGTGTGCTACAAATGTGGTAAGCCTGGTCATTTCATTGCTAAATGTCCATTATCTAGTGATAGTGACAGGGGCGACGACAAGAAGGGGAGAAGAAAGGAGAAGAAGAGATATTACAAGAAGAAGGGCGGCGACGCCCATGTTTGCCGGGAGTGGGACTCCGACGAGAGCTCCACCGACTCCTCCTCCGACGAGGACGCCGCCAACATCGCCGTCACCAAGGGTCTTCTCTTCCCCAACGTCGGCCACAAGTGCCTCATGGCAAAGGATGGCAAAAAGAAAAAGGTAAAATCAAGATCCTCCACTAAATATGAAACCTCTAGTGATGAGGATGATGCTAGCAATGAGGAGGATAACTTACGCATTCTTTTTGCCAACCTAAACATGCAACAAAAAGAAAAATTAAATGAATTGATTAGTGCTATTCATGAGAAGGATGATCTCTTGGACACCCAAGAGGACTTCCTTATTAAAGAAAATAAGAAGCATGTTAAGGTTAAAAATGCTTACGCTCTAGAAGTAGAAAAATGTGAAAAACTATCTAGTGAGCTAAGCACTTACCATGAAACTATTGACAACCTTAGAAATGACAATGCTAAACTTATTGCTAAGGTTGATTCAAATGCTTGTGATGTTTCAATTCCCAATCCTAGAAATGATAATGTTGATTTACTTGCTAGGATTGAAGAATTGAACACTTCTCTTACTAGCCTTAGGAATGAAAATGAAAAATTGCTTGCTAAGGTTAAAGATTTTGATGTTTGCAATGTTACTATTTCTAACCTTAGAAGTGAAAATGATATATTACATGCTAAGGTTGTAGAATTAAAATCTTGCAAACCCTCTACATCTACCATTGAGCATGTTTCTATTTGCACTAGATGTAGAGATGTTGATATTGATGCTATTCATGATCATATGGTCTTAATTAAGCAACAAAATGATCATATAGCAAAATTAGATGCTAAAATTGCCGAGCATGAACTTGAAAATGAAAAATTTAAATTTGCTCGTAGCATGCTTTATAGTGGGAGACGCCCTGGCATAAAGGATGGCATTGGCTTCCAAAAGGGGGACAATGTCAAACTTAGTGCCCCTCCTAAAAGATTGTCTAACTTTGTTAAGGGCAAGGCTCCCATGCCTCAGGATAACGAGGGATACATTTTATACCCTGCCGGTTATCCCGAGAGCAAAATTAGGAGAATTCACTCTAGGAAGTCTCACTCTGGCCCAAATCATGCTTTTATATATAAGGGTGAGACATCTAGTTCTAGGCAATCAACCCATGCAAAATTGCCTAAGAAGAAAACTCCTATTGCATCAAATGATCATAATATTCCATTTAAAACTTTTGATGCATCCTATGTTTTAACTAACAAATCCGGCAAGGTAGTTGCCAAATATGTTGGGGGCAAGCACAAGGGGTCAAAGACTTGTGTTTGGGTACCCAAAGTTCTTGTGTCTAATGCCAAAGGACCCAAAACCATTTGGGTACCTAAAGTGAAGAACTAAACTTGTTTTGTAGGTTTATGCATCCGGGGGCTCAAGTTGGATCATCGATAACGGGTGCACAAACCATATGACTGGGGAGAAGACAATGTTCTCCTCCTACGAGAAAAACCAAGACCCCCAAAGAGCGATCACATTCGGAGATGGAAACCAAGGTTTGGTCAAAGGTTTGGGTAAAATTGCTATATCACCTGACCACTCCATTTCCAATGTTTTTCTTGTAGACTCTTTAGATTACAATTTGCTTTCTGTATCTCAATTATGTCAAATGGGCTACAACTGTCTTTTTACTGATGTAGGTGTCACTGTCTTTAGAAGAAGTGATGATTCAATAGCATTTAAGGGAGTGTTAGAGGGTCAGCTATACTTGGTAGATTTTGATAGAGCTGAACTCGACACTTGCTTAATTGCTAAGACTAACATGGGTTAGCTTTGGCATCGCCGACTAGCCCATGTTGGGATGAAGAATCTTCATAAGCTTCTAAAGGGAGAGCACATTTTAGGATTAACAAATGTTCATTTTGAGAAAGACAGGATTTGTAGCGCATGCCAAGCAGGGAAGCAAGTTGGTGCTCATCATCCACACAAGAACATCATGACGACTGACAGGCCACTTGAGCTCCTACACATGGATCTATTCGGCCCGATCGCTTACATAAGCATCGGCGGGAGTAAGTAATGTCTAGTTATTGTGGATGATTATTCTTGCTTCACTTGGGTATTCTTTTTGCAGGAAAAATCTCATACCCAAGAAACCTTAAAAGGATTCTTGAGACGGGCTCAAAATGAGTTCGGCTTAAGGATCAAGAAAATAAGAAGCGACAATGGGACGGAGTTCAAGAACTCACAAATCGAAGGCTTCCTTGAGGAGGAGGGCATCAAGCATGAGTTCTCTTCTCCGTACACCCCACAACAAAATGGTGTAGTGGAGAGAAAGAATAGAACTCTATTGGACATGGCACGGACCATGCTTGATGAGTACAAGACTTCGGATCGGTTTTGGGCCGAGGCAGTCAACACCGCCTGCTACGCCATCAACCGATTGTATCTGCACCGAATCCTCAAGAAGACATCATACGAACTCCTAACCGGTAAAAAGCCCAATATTTCATATTTTAGAGTCTTTGGTAGCAAATGCTTTATTCTTGTTAAAAGAGGTAGAAAATCTAAATTTGCTCCTAAGACTGTAGAAGGCTTTTTACTAGGATATGATTCAAACACAAGGGCATATAGAGTCTTTAACAAGTCCTCAAGGCTTGTTGAAGTTTCTTGTGACGTTGTGTTTGATGAGACTAATGGCTCTCAAGTAGAGCAAGTTGATCTTGATGAGATAGGTGATGAAGAGGCTCCATGCATCGCGCTAAGGAACATGTCCATTGGGGATGTGCGTCCTAAGGAATCCGAAGAGCCTCCAAATGCACAAGATCAACCATCCTCCTCCACGCAAGCATCTCCACCAACTCCAAATGAGGATGAGGCTCAAGTTGATGAAGGAGAAGATCAAAGAAGTGAGCCACCTCAAGATGACGGCAATGATCAAGGGGGAGATGCAAATGATCAAGACAAGGAGGATGAAGAACCAAGACCGCCACACCCAAGAGTCCACCAAGCAATCCAACGAGATCACCCCGTCGACACCATCCTCGGTGACATTCATAAGGGGGTAACCACTAGATCTCGTGTTGCACATTTTTGTGAGCATTACTCTTTTGTTTCCTCTATTGAGCCACACAGGGTAGAGGAAGCACTACAAGATTTGGATTGGGTGGTGGCGATGCAAGAGGAGCTCAACAACTTCACTAGGAATGAGGTATGGCATTTAGTTCCATGTCCTAACCAAAATGTTGTAGGAACCAAGTGGGTCTTCCGCAACAAGCAAGACGAGCATGGTGTGGTGATAAGGAACAAAGCCCGACTTGTAGCCAAGGGATATTCACAAGTCGAAGATTCGGATTTCGGTGAAACCTATGCACCCGTAGCTAGGCTTGAGTCAATTCGTATATTATTAGCCTATGCTACTTACCATAGCTTCAAGCTTTACCAAATGGACGTGAAGAGTGCCTTCCTCAATGGACCGATCAAGGAAGAGGTCTATGTTGAGCAACCTCCTGGCTTTGAAGATAGTGAGTATCCTAATCATGTGTATAAACTCTCGAAGGCGCTTTATGGGCTCAAGCAAGCCCCAAGAGCATGGTATGAATGCTTGAGAGATTTCCTTATTGCTAATGGCTTCAAAGTCGGAAAGGTCGATCCTACTCTATTCACTAAAACTCTTGACAATGATTTGTTTGTATGCCAAATTTACGTTGATGATATTATATTTGGGTCTACTAACGAATCTACATGTGAGGAATTTAGTAGGATCATGACACAAAAATTCAAGATGTCAATGATGGGGGAGTTGAAGTACTTCTTGGGATTTCAAGTGAAGCAACTCCAAGAGGGCACCTTCATTAGCCAAACAAAGTATACTCAAGACATTCTAAACAAGTTTGAGATGAAGGATGCCAAGCCCATCAAGACACCCATGGGAACTGTCACACCCGGTTCTAGGGGGTAGAACCGAGCGCATACCATATGTGTGCCAGGATCTATTTCCACACATATGTTGACGTCACAAGTGTAATATATCAAAAGAACAATGCATAAGAGCGTAAATAACGATTATATTAACATATTACACTTCAAACAGACATAATGTCTTAACCTTTATTCATCAAAGTACAGCGAGCATGGACATCCATCCACACGAAGATGATCGGGGGTTTCACTAGACTAGCATCCATGGAGTTCAGCATCATATCTTCATCTGCAACTTCTGATCAAAATTAAGCAAGGGTGAGCTCACTTATGGTCGGGGCTCAGCAAGTGGGGGAAAAACTAATGCAAGTCTAACAAGGTGAGGCTAAGGTTGAGCAGTAAGCATTTTAGTTGGTCAATATTTTATTAACGACACCTGTCTTACTAATAAGTGTGAATCCCGAGTATTCCCATTAAGCAAAGGTACAAGAGTATTTCAAAAACACTTAAGTGAAACCACTTAAGCAAACCATTGGCAGATCATCGGATCTCGATTTATTTCCATCTTCAAGTTCAATTATCATGTGAGGAGTCTAGGCTGCTCATAACCGTGAGCACGGCTGATATATCAGTTTTACACTCTGCAGAGGTGGCGCATCTTTACCCATGAGTCGCGATTCCCTTTTTGCCCGGGTTAGCTAGACCCGTATTCACTTCCGAGGTGAATGGCCAGGGTCTCACTACGAGGCTTCTCCCTAGAGTCCTCATTACGCAAATGCTGGAAATGGTCAAACTGCATAAGGCACACCTACCGTAACCAACTTATAGTCCAGACTACAGGGTAAAGCTTTGGGAACTATGCCCGTATCCAATCTGCCTGAGCTGGTACTATAAGCGCTTGCCAGATGCCCCCGTTCCGGTCGACCATGACCAACACCCAACATAAGACTTCCCTAGTTATTTAGCCAAGACCAGAGCCATGATAGTCCTCATGGTAGCACTGTTTTCCCGGGTGGTCACTCCATGTTCCAATTAATATGCAATAATCTTGTTTAACCATCGGGTTCACAACAACAAAGTAATCTTACCATTTGGAACATTAATATCATAAGCGGGAGTGACTGCATAAAGTTAAGTTGTAGCAATAGCATAGCTACAAATGTAAAGTATAATTCCCAGGTTTGATCAAGGAATAAGGTTGGAAAGGTTATCTAAATAGGTAACCCATCAAATTATGCATATATATCCGAAAGAATAAACTTTATTAAATGTATTGTTTGGGATCAAGCAGAGTATGCAGAGGGAGAAGTCCACTTGCCTTGCTTATTGAAAACTTGAGGTTCTTCCGCGTATAGGAATAGCATTTGATTCTCAACTATTAGATCAATCACTGAATATCACACAAACAAACAAGAAGAAACAAACACCACTCAATAACATACAATATTCACCATACGTAAAGCTAAAAGAGAGCCTAACGAAAAGAGCGTTCGCTTTTAAAGAACATCGCAAGTAATGGTTATAATAAGAGGGTATTCTTTTCAAAAATGTGTGATCTATATTTTATAAAACAAGACATGAGCTTAAAAATATCTTAATTAAAACATGCAAATATTAGGTTCACCAATTTAATCTTTTATAAAACGTCATACGCGATACATCTAAGATTAAGGGTTTATAAGACGATAGAACATGTTGTAACCATATTAAACATTTCTAATCTTTTAGAAAAGATATATGTTATATCTAATGTTAATGGGCTACTAATCACGTTATTAATTATAGAAGCATTATGGAGCATATTGTTAATCATTCACTTATGATAATTTAAGATATAAGTCTAAATAGATTTTATGTGAAAAGATCATAATTATATTATTAATCACCTATTTAAGACGAGTTAGGTTATGAGCCTTAAGTAGATTTTCATGCAAAAGATAATGAACGCATAACCATCATTTAATGTCATTAAAAAGCATATGGCCTATAATATTATATTTGAAGTCAATATATATAAAGTAACATTTTTAAGTTATAAAAGAACTTAAACTCTTATTACTTTATTTTATCCTTTAAAAAAAATTAAGTGATTCGTATATAATGTGGATTAAATTCTATGAAATCATTAATCCTGCCATAAATCTAGTTAAGAACAAATTGACTATCGGTTTGATTATGATAAAGGATAATTAGTCTATTAATTATCTTTAATTTTATTGTAGGAACAAATGATCTAATTCATTAGAAGGAAGTTATGTATAAACTATCATTTTAGTTTATAAAAGTAATGACCCTTGTTATCTTTTAATTCAAAAATTGTAAATAATCTATTAATAGGACCTATATTTATCTTCTATTTTTATTAAGAGACATATGGTGTACATATTCTTTTAAGTTTCTATTTAATACGGCTATACTTAAACATCTATAACGAACCTTATTAAATCAAAAACATGATGTCTATTAAAAAGATCATTTTAATATTAGAAACAAATTATCTAATTCTTTAGTAAGAAACGTACGTTTACCAACATAACTATCAATTTCTTTATTAGAAAAGTATGAGCGTCTAATCAAGTCATTTTAACATAATAAAATTCTATTCTTTCGATTTTCTCCTTTCTTTTCTAAATATAATTTATACATATAACTAAAAATTGTTTATTTATAATTTTTCTGACAATAATATACTAAAAATTAATTGTAAATTACTAAATGGGACTTTTAATAACATATTCAAATTAAGTTGCAAAAGCATGGAAAATGGTGAAAATACTAATTAAAATTGTTTATAACATCGTTATAAAATTAATCAATCAAATTTCTATTTTATTTAGGCAGGAAAATATGGATGAAAATCACTGCAGGGATAGCTAATCTATTCACTACGTACATCAGATGTAGTCTAAAAAAATGTCTTCTATACCTCACGCAAGGACACACCAGGAAGAAATTCGACGACGTCAAGCTTTGGTGGACGAAGTCAGCAACGTCACGGTGTTCGGCGCGGGATCGACGCTTGGCGCGGAGACGGGAAGCAGCACAACAGCACGGATATAATGACGACGTCGAGCAAGCGCGACAATTGATCGACGAGCAGCAGGAGGGCGCGAGCTTTAGCGTAGAGAAGCTTGGCGAGGAGGCGGTGATGCCTGGTTGCGTCCGACAACCGCGGCGAACTGCACGCGCGGACAGTGGAGGTGACGCTCGGAGAGAGGCAAGCAGATGAGCAGCATGAGAGCGGGGCAATGAGAACTACACAACGAGCAGTGGCTTTATAGGCCGAGCAGGGAGAAGATTTACGAGCAAATTAACGATATTGATGTTGCACAAACGGTTGTCCCTTAAAATCCATTAATGCCGGCGGCTCGCCATCAATTACAGTGCAATAGAGAAGTGAAACGCCGGAATTAATAGAGGGAAGGAGAGACGTCCGGCTGCGGCGCGAGTTGAAACGACGGCGGGTCGGCACAACACTGGCAAACTTAGGAGCTCTGGCAAGTGATAGTGCACACAATGAGTTGAGGCAGTTGCAGAGCGTAGCAGAGAGCAGCAACGACAAGCTGAACAGGGCGTGCGCATGGAGGAGACAAGTGCATAGAGGATTAAGCTGTGAAGGAGGGAGCGAGCAGGGATGAGGACTCAACGTTGCGGCTCCATTTTATAGCCAACGCGACAGAGAAATAACGCCAGGATTTAATTGCCACTAAGGGCTAGTTTGGGAGTCCAAATACCGGAGGGGATTGGAGGGGCTAAAATCCCCTTCATATTCAACTTTGAATAAGGAGAGGATTTTAGTCCCTCCAATTCCCTCCGGTTTTGTGGCTCCCAAACTAGCCCTAATGGTTAATTAGACGCTGCTAATAGATGGAGGCTGCTCCACCAGGGAAGAGTGGACGTCAGCGTCACTAAGGAAGGCGAGCTGATGCGGGCAGTTAGCATGTGACGGCGGGTACTGAATGGCCAACGGTGGTGGCGTTCAATGTTGATTGAAGAACGCCATACCCCGACGAAGAAACGATCGCTATTATTGATGGATTCATGGCGCTGATAAATAGTCGGACATTGATGTGGGGGAGAGAAGAGGCGGACGACTGCTAGCCTGGCGCGACGAGCTCCATTTGGTGCTGCTAGGAGACGGACGGTTGTGGCCGTAACTGCAAAAACAACAGCGGCTGCATCTGTATACGATAGAAGCATCGGATGGGAGATGAGGAACAGTAATCATGGGGCCCATCTGTCATACGACAAAATGAAGTGGAGAGAGGCTGAGCGATGGGCTTGGAATTAGCTGGCCAAAGAACTAGGCGGAGCATGCAACGATCGTCCATTCTCTTTTTTTTTGTTTTTTTATTTCTTTTCCTTTCATATTTCGAAATACATATTTAAATAACCCTAAAATCTATAATAATTAATTCAAAATTATTTATAAATAAAATATTTATTTTTGGACTAATAATTATTATATTAGTTATGTGAATTTTCATTTAAGAGGAAATGATATTCAATATCTAAAATCAATTATGAGCAATCAAAAATCATTCCAAATGCACATAAATAACAAACACTTAAAAGAAAATTTATTACCATAAATATCATTAATAACCAAATGTATTATTTTTATTTAATGATTTTTATAGTGTTACAGGAACCAATGGGCATCTCGACCTCGACACAGGAGGTAAATCCGTCGATCAAAAGGTATATCGATCGATGATAGGTTCATTACTCTATTTATGTGCATCTCGACCGGACATTATGCTTTCCGTATGCATGTGTGCAAGATTCCAAGCCGACCCTAAAGAAGCTCACCTTACGGCCGTAAAACGAATCTTGAGATATTTGGTTCATACTCCTAAGTTTGGGCTTTGGTATCCTAGGGGATCCACTTTTGATTTAATTGGTTATTCGGATGTCAATTGGGCGGGGTGTAAGATTAATAGAAAGAGCACATCAGGGACTTGCCAGTTCTTGGGAAGATCCTTGGTGTCTTGGGCTTCAAAGAAACAAAATTCTGTAGCTCTTTCTACCGCCGAGGCCGAGTACATTGCCACAGGCCATTGTTGCGTGCAATTGCTTTGGATGAGGCAAACCCTTAGGGACTATGGTTAACCAAAGTTCCTCTTCTATGTGATAATGAGAGTGCAATCCGTATGGCGGATAATCCCGTTGAGCATAGCCGCACTAAACACATAGCCATTCGGTATCATTTTCTAAGGGATCACCAACAAAAGGGAGATATCGACATTGCATATATTAATACTAAGGATCAATTAGCCGATATCTTTACCAAGCCACTTGATGAACAAACCTTTAACAAACTTAGGCATGAGCTAAATATTCTTGATTCTAGGAATTTCTTTTGATATCTTGCACACATAGCTCATAAGTATACCTTTGATCATGTCTCTTTTATATATGCTATGACTAATGTGTTGTCAAGTAAATTTCAAACCAAGTCATAGGTGTATTGAAAGGGAATTGGAGTCTTCGGCGAATACAAAAGGCTTCCACTCCATAACTCATCCTTCGTCGTCGCTCCAAGCAACTCTCCAACATTGGTATAATCTTCACTCATATGTCTTTTACCAAATAGGGAGTAAGTAGTTAGCAAGGGCTTATATTTCACTCAAAATATCCGTTTTTGGCGATTCATGCCAAAGGGGGAGAAAGTATTAGCCCAAAGCAAAAGGACCGCACCACCACCTAATTTTAAAACTAATGATTTTCAAATTGATATCTTATTGTGTTCAAAAGAGGGAGAAAGTAGTATTTTCAAAATTGATATCTTAAAACCCTCTTGAACACTAAGAGGAGGATTTCATTAAGGGGGAGTTTTGTCTAGTCAAAGGAAAATCATTTGAAACAAAGGGAGAAGATTTCAAAACTTGAAAATGCTTCGCAAAATCTTATTCATTTACCTTTGACTCTTTGCAAAAGACTTTTGAAAAGAATTTCCAAAACCTTTGCAAAAACAAAACATGTAGTGTAAAGCGTGGTCCAAAATGTTAAATAAGAAAGAAACAATCCATGCGTATCTTATGAGTATTTATATTGGCTCAATTCTAAGTAACCGTCGCACTTACAATTATGCAAACTAGTTCAATTATGCACTTCTATATTTGCTTTGGTTTGTGTTGGCATCAATCATCAAAAAGGGGGAGATTGAAAGGGAATTAGGCTTACACCTATTTCCTAATTGATTTTGGTGGTTGAATTGCCCAACACAAATAATTGGACTCACTAGTTTGCTCTAGTCTATAAGTTCTACAGGTGCCAAAGGTTCACAACAAGCCAATAAAAAGACCAAGAAAAGGGTTCAAACAATAGAGCAAAAGACAACCCGGAAGGCACCCTGGTCTGGCGCACCGGACTGTCCGGTGTGCCACCAGACAGTGTCCGGTGCACCAGGGCGGTCGAAGCCAAACTCGCTACCTTCGGGAATTTCCAAGGGCGCTCCGCTATAATTTACCGTCCAGTGCACACCGGACTGTCCGGTGTGCCAGCGGAAGCAATGGCTACTACGGCGCCAACGGTCACCTGCAGAGGCATTTAATGTGCTACAGTGCGCACCAGGGTCAGAGCACGCGCGGGAGGCGCACCGGACAGTCTACAGTACCTGTCCGGTGCACCACCGGACAGCCTGGCGACCCCACCAATCAGAGCTCCAATGGTCGAACCCTAACGGTCGGGTGACGTGGCTGGCGCACCGAACACTGTCCGGTGGCGCACCGGACTGTCCGGTGCGCCCGTCGACAGCAGCCTCCACCAACCGTCAAGTTTGGTGGTTGGGGCTATAAATACCCCCAACCACCCCCACATTCAAGTCATCCAAGTTTTCCACCTTCCAACTACTTACAAGAGCTAAGCATTCAATACAAGACACACCAAAGTGATCAAATCCTCTCCCAATTCCACACAAGGCTTTAGTGATTAGTGAGAGAGATTTGTTGTGTTCTTTTGAGCTCTTGCGCTTGGATTGCTTCCTTCTTTCTCATTCTTTCTTGAGATCAAACTCACTTGTAATTGAGGCAAGAGACACCAATCGTGTGGTGGTCCTTGCGGGAACTTCGTGTTCCAATTGATTGAGAAGAGAAGCTCACTCGGTCCGAGGGACCGTTTGAGAGAGGGAAAGGGTTGATAGAGACCCGGTCTTTGTGACCACCTCAACGGGGAGTAGGTTTGCAAGAACCGAACCTCGGTAAAACAAATCTGTGTGTCACACTCTTTATTCGCTTGCGATTTGTTTTATGTCCTCTCTCTCGGACTCGCATTATATTTCTAACGCTAACATGGCTTGTAGTTGTGATTAACTTTGTAAATTTTAGTTTCGCCCTATTCACCCCCCCCCCTCTAGGCGACTTTCAATAGAAGACTTCAATAGTCAACAGCTCCAAACCCCAATGGTCGGTTGACGTGGCACTCACCGAACAATGAACTATATAGTGTCCGGTACGGTGCATCACCGGACTGTTCGGTGTGCCCATCGATAGCAACAGCTGGAATAGTGGTTGGACTATAAATACCCCCAACCACCTCCATTCAAGCCATCGAAGCATTCCAACTTTCTCATTCAATACTAGAGCAAAAGGATAGACTCCAAGACACAATCAAAGCATCAAATCATCTCCAAGTTCCACAAATCAAGTCAAGTGCTCAAAAGTGTTTAGTGACTTGAGAGATGGTGATTTGTGTTTCTTTTGTTGCTCTTGTTGCTTGGTTTCTTTCTTCTTCTCACTCTAATCTTTCTAAGTGCCTTGTAAAGTTAGCAAGAGACACCTAATCGTGTGGTGATCCTTGTGGGGTCTTAGTGACTCGTGTGATTAAGAAGAATCGACTGGTCTAAGTGACCGATTGTGAGAGGGAAAGTGTTGAAATAGACCCAGCCTTTATGGTCTCCTCAACGGGGAGTATGTTCTTTGGAACCGAACCTCGGGAAACAAATCATCATGTTCATTTGTGTTGATCTTCATCACTTGATTTGTTTTTTCCCTCTCCTCTCTCTAAAGTTCTCTTGCTCATATTGTTTTGAGTTGGCTCCCAAAGTTATCTGCATTGATTGAGAAACTCATAGTAAGAAGAACCATCTTCCGCATTACATAATTCAACATTATTTATTTCTAACCCTAACCCTAGGTAAAGTGCGTGTTCAAAGTTTATAGTTTTTAGGTTTCGCCTATTCACCCCCTCTAGGTGACTTTCACTTACTCTATGGATGTGCTGGTCGGCCAGAGTGCGTGGCCGGCGTGCGGGTCCTTTGTAGGTCCCTCATCTCGTAGCTGAAGGTGTCGATGAGCCTCTCCTTAGCCTCGTTGATGGCGATCATGGGCAGCACATGCCGGCGATAGTTATTAGTGATGATCCTAGTGAGATCCTCCCGCTTGATGGGGCAGTCAGAGCTCTGGTGTGTCTTGAAGAGCACATAACGTGTCACCTCTTCCACCAACTTGTCCTTATCCTATAGTACCGGTCGGTCAGACAAACCGTCGAACCCCACGCCTACACGGGCGAGCGAGCAGTCAGCAGTGCGGAGGGTCAACGCGGCATGACATGCATACCTCCTTAGAGATGTCGACGCAACATGTCACAGGGCGGGCTCGGCAGTGGTGCAGGGAGGAGAGGGCGAGCGACCTGTTGATGCTCTAGGTGGGGGTGACAACCTCACTACCAGCAGGTTGTTCTTGTCCTCCGACGGAGCGTCCTAGCACGGAGCAATGATGGTGGTCGAGTGTGGACTGAGGTGGCGGTGTCTAGGCAAGAGGGAGGCGTGAGGAGGAGGGAGGGGAAAAGGAGACAATGAATCGGTGGTGGGGACAATGGACAACGAATCCGCCTAGCCTGTGCCTCGTGATTTGCATGCCCCGGCCAGCCTTCCCATTGCGTTCGTTTGCCGTGCACACAACAACATCGACCTACAGGGCGAGGGAGTGGGACGAGGATAAATGGACTAGGGCGACGGGGCATTCTTAGGCCTCATTGGCGACGCACACGTGCAGCGCTCTGTGATCGGCGTTGCTGTACACGACCATAGTGGCGACCACGAGGCGGCGTACGATGCACATGCCATCATGCGATCTTGCCCGGTTCGCTGGAAGGGAGAGGGTGACAAGGATGGAGGATGATGGCACGCCTCATGCGAGGCAGTCCAGCGCGATGCGGCAGAGGTTGTTGGGGCGGGAGGGATGCAACTAGGGCATGGCCACCGGCGAGCTGCCCCGCTGAGTCCGCGGTTCCCATTCTCAGAGCCATACCGCCCATCACGAACGAGAGGTGGAGGGAGACAGAGAGAGAGAGGAGAGGGAGGATTGAAAGTCGCCTAGAGGGGGGGTGAATAGGGCGAAACTGAAATTTACAAAATTAATCACAACTACAAGCCGGGTTAGCGTTAGAAATAATAATGAGTCCGAGAGAGAGGGCGCAAAACAAATCGCAAGCAAATGAAGAGTGTGACACACGGATTTGTTTTACCGAGGTTCGGTTCTCGCAAACCTACTCCCCGTTGAGGTGGTCACAAAGACCGGGTCTCTTTCAACCCTTTCCCTCTCTCAAGCGGTCCCTCGGACCGAGTGAGCTTCTCTTCTCAAATCAAACCGGGAATAAAACTTCCCCGCAAGGACCACCACACAATTGGTGTCTCTTGCCTCGGTTACAATGGAGTTTTGATCACAAGAACAAGTGAGAAAGAGAGAAGCAATCCAAGCGCAAGAGCTCAAAAGAACACGGCAAATCTCTCTCGCTAATCGCTAAAGACTTGTGTGGAATTGGAGAGGATTTGATCACTTGAGTGTGTCTAGAATTGAATGCCTAGCTCTTGTAAGTGGTTGGAAGGTTGAAAACTTGGATGACTTGAATGAGGGGTGGTTGGGGGTATTTATAGCCCCAACCACCAAACTAGCCGTTTGGTGGAGGCTGCCTGTCGTATGGTGCACCGGACAGTCCGGTGCACACCGGACATGTCCGGTGCGATAGCCACGTCACCAGGCTGATAGGGTTCCGACCGTTGGAGCTCTGACTTCTGGGCCCGTCTCGATGTCCGGTGGCGCACCGGACATGCACTGTGGAGTGTCCGGTGCGCCAGCATGGGCGTGCCTGACTTCTGTGCGCGCTGGCGCGCATTTAATGCACTGCAGGTAGCCGTTGGCACCTGAAGTAGTCGTTGCTTCGTTGTCACACCGGACAGTCCGGTGTGCACCTGATATGTCCGGTGAATTATAGCGGACTAGCTGTTGCAAATTCCCGAAGCTGGCGAGTTCAGAGTCTCTTCATCCTTGGGGCACCGGACACTGTCCAGTGTACACCGGACAGTCCGGTGAATTATAGTGTGACGACTCTGAGAATTCCCGAAGATGCGAAGTTCAGTTTGGTGTCCCCTGGTACACCGAACACTGCCCGGTGGTGCACCGGACACTGTCCGATGGCACACCGGACAGTCCGGTGCGCCCGACCAGGGTGCCTTCGGTTGTCCCTTTGCTCCTATGTTTGAACCCTTTCTCTTGATCTTTTTATTGGCTTATTGTGAACCTTTGGTACCTGTAGATCTTATAGACTTGGGCAAACTAGTTAGTCCAATCATTTGTGTTGGGCAATTCAACTACCAAAATTAGTTTAGGAAATAGGTGTAAGCCTAATTCTCTTTCAATCTCCCCCTTTTTGGTGATTGATGCCAACACAAATCAAAGCAAATATAGAAGTGCAGAATTGAACTAGTTTGCAAAATATAAGTACAAGGGTTACTTAGAATTTGAGCCGATAAATATTACTTACTAGATACGCATGGATTGTTTCTTTATTTTTAACATTTTGGACCACGCTTGCACCACATGTTTTGTTTTTGCAAATTCTTTTTGTAAATCCTTTTCAAAGTCTTTTTGCAAATAGTCAAAGGCAAGAGAATAAGATTTTGCAAAGCATTTTTAAGATTTGAAATTTTGTCCCCTCGTTTCAAATGCTTTTCCTTTGACTAAACAAAACTCCCCCTCAAATAAATTCTCCTCTTAGTGTTCAAAAAAGGGTTTTAAGATATCAATTTTGAAAATACTAATTTCTCCCTCTTTAGAACACAAAGAGATACCAATTTGAAATTTACCAATTGAAAATCATCAATTTTTAAAATTAGGGGTGGTGGTTCGGTCCTTTTGCCTTGGGCTCATACTTTCTCCTCCTTTGGCATGAATCGCCAAAAACGGATACTTTGAGTGAGATATAAGCCCTAGTTTAACTATTTTCTCCCCTTTGGCAAATAAAACATATGAGTGGAGATTATACCAAAGACGGAGAGTGAAGCGGAGCGACGGCGAAGGATGAGTAGTAGAGTGGAGTGGAAGCCTTTGTCCTTGCCGAAGACTCCAATTCCCTTTCAATATACCTATGACTTGGTTTGAAATACACTTGAAAACCCATTAGTCATAGCATATATAAAAGAGACATGATCAAAGGTATACTTATGAGCTATGTGTGCAAATTAGCAAAAGAAATTCCTAGAATCAAGAATATTGAGCTCATGCCTAAGTTTGGTAAAAGTTTGTTCATCTAGTGGCTTGGTAAAAATATCGGCTAATTGATCTTTAGTATTAATATATGCAATCTCGATATCCCCCTTTTGTTGGTGATCCCTAAGAAAATGATACCTAATGGCTATGTGTTTAGTGCGGCTATGCTCAACGGGATTATCCGCCATGCGGATTGCACTCTCATTATCACATAGAAGAGGAACTTTGGTTAATTTGTAACCATAGTCCCGCAGGGTTTGCCTCATCCAAAGCAATTGCGCGCAACAATGGCCTGCGGCAATGTACTCGGCGGTTGAAAGAGCTACGGAATTTTGCTTCTTTGAAGCCCAAGACACCAAGGACCTTCCCAAGAACTGGCAAGTCCCCGATGTGCTCTTTCTATTGATTTTACACCCTGCCCAATCGGCATCGAATAACCAAGTAAATCAAATGTGGATCCCCGAGGGTACCAAAGCCCAAACTTAGGAGTATAAGCCAAATATCTCAAGATTCGTTTTACGGCCGTAAGGTGAGATTCCTTAGGGTCGGATTGGAATCTTGCACACATGCATACGGAAAGCATAATGTCCGGTCGAGATGCACATAAATAGAGTAATGAACCTATCATCGACCGGTATACCTTTTGATCCACGGACTTACCTCCCGTGTCGAGGTCGAGATGCCCATTGGTTCCCATGGGTGTCTTGATGGGCTTGGCGTCCTTCATTCCAAACTTGTTTAGAATGTCTTGAGTATACTTCGTTTGGCAAATGAAGGTGCCCTCTTGGAGTTGCTTTACTTGGAATCCTAGAAAATACTTCAACTCCCCCATCATCGACATCTCGAATTTTTGTGTCATGATCCTACTAAATTCTTCACATGTAGATTCGTTAGTAGACCCAAATATGATATCATCAACATAAATTTGACATACAAACAAATCATTGTCAAGAGTTTTAGTAAATAAAGTAGGATCGGCCTTGCCGACTTTGAAGCCATTAGCAATAAGGAAATCTCTAAGGCATTCATACCAAGCTCTTGGGGCCTGCTTGAGCCCATAAAGCGCCTTAGAGAGCCTATAGACATGGTTAGGGTACTCACTGTCTTCAAAGCCGGGAGGTTGCTCAACATAGACCTCTTCCTTGATTGGTCCATTGAGGAAGGCACTCTTCACGTCCATTTGGTAAAGCTTGAAGCCATGGTAAGTAGCATAGGCTAATAATATGCGAATTGACTCAAGCCTAGCTACGAGTGCATAGGTTTCACCAAAATCCAAACCTTCGACTTGTGAATACCCCTTGGCCACGAGTCGAGCTTTGTTCCTTGTCACCACACCATGCTCATCTTGTTTGTTGCGGAAACCCCACTTGGTTCCTACAACATTTTGATTAGGACGTGGAACCAAATGCCATACCTTATTCCTCGTGAAATTGTTGAGCTCCTCTTGCATCGCCATCACCCAATCCGAATCTTGAAGTGCTTCCTCTACCCTATGTGGCTCAATAGAGGAAACAAAAGAGTAATGCTCACAAAAATGCACAACACGAGATCGAGTGGTTACCCCCTTATGAATGTCGCCGAGGATGGTGTCGACGGGGTGATCTCGTTGGATTGCTTGGTGGACTCTTGGGTGTGGCGGTCTTGGTTCTTCATCCTCCTTGTCTTGGTCATTTGCATCTCCCCCTTGATCATTGTCGTCATCTTGAGGTGGCTCATCTCTTTGATCTTCTCCTTCATTAACTTGAGCCTCATCCTCATTTTGAGTTGGTGGAGATGCTTGCGTGGAGGAGGATGGTTGATCTTGTGCATTGAGAGGCTCTTCGGATTCCTTAGGACACACATCCACAATGGACATGTTCCTTAGCACGATGCATGGAGCCTCTTCTTCACCTATCTCATCAAGATCAACTTACTCTACTTGAGAGCCGTTAGTCTCATCAAACACAACGTCACAAGAAACTTCAACAAGCCTTGAGGACTTGTTAAAGACTCTATATGCCCTTGTGTTTGAGTCATATCCTAATAAAAAGTCTTCTACAGTTTTAGGAGCAAATTTAGATTTTCTACTTCTTTTAACAAGAATAAAGCATTTGCTACCAAAAACTCTAAAATATGAAATATTGGGCTTTTTACCGGTTAGGAGTTCATAGGATGTCTTCTTGAGGATTCGGTGTAGATATAACCGGTTGATGGCGTAGCAGGCGGTGTTGACCGCCTCGGCCCAAAACCGATCCGGTGTCTTGTACTCATCAAGCATGGTTCTTGCCATGTCCAATAGAGTTCGATTCTTCCTCTCCACTACACCATTTTGTTGTGGCGTGTAGGGAGAAGAGAACTCATGCTTGATGCCCTCCTCCTCAAGGAAGCCTTTAATTTGAGAGTTCTTGAACTCCGTCCCATTGTCGCTTCTAATTTTCTTGATCCTTAAGCCGAACTCATTTTGAGCCCGTCTCAAGAATCCCTTTAAGGTCTCTTGGGTATGGGATTTTTCCTGCAAAAAGAATACCCAAGTGAAGCGAGAATAATCATCCACAATAACTAGACAGTACTTACTCCCGCCGATGCTTATGTAAGCGATCGGGCCGAATAGATCCATGTGTAGGAGCTCCAGTGGCCTGTCAGTCGTCATGATGTTCTTGTGTGGATGATGAGTGCCAACTTGCTTCCCGGCTTGTCATGCGCTACAAATCCTGTCTTTCTCAAAATGAACATTTGTTAATCCTAAAATGTGCTCTCCCTTTAGAAGCTTATGGAGATTCTTCATTCCAACATGGGCTAGTCGGCGGTGCCAGAGCCAACCCATGTTAGTCTTAGCTATTAAGCAAGTGTCGAGTTCAGCTCTATCAAAATCCACCAAGTATAGCTGACCCTCTAACACTCCCTTAAAAGCTATTGAATCATCACTTCTTCTAAAGACAGTGACACCTACATCAGTGAATAGACAGTTGTAGCCCATTTGACATAATTGAGATACGGAAAGCAAATTGTAATCTAGTGAATCAACAAGAAAAACATTGGAAATGGAATGGTCAGGAGATATAGCTATTTTACCCAAACCTTTGACCAAACCTTGGTTTCCATCCCTGAATGTGATAGCTCTTTGGGGATCTTGGTTTTTCTCGTAGGAGGAGAACATCTTCTTCTCCCCTGTCATGTGGTTTGTGCACCCGCTGTCAATGATCCAACTTGAGCCCCCGGATGCATAAACCTACAAAACAAGTTTAGTTCTTGACTTTAGGTACCCAAACGGTTTTGGGTCCTTTGGCATTAGACACAAGAACTTTGGGTACCCAAACACAAGTCTTGGAACCCTTGTGTTTGCCCCCAACAAACTTGGCAACTACCTTGCCAGATTTGTTAGTTAAAACATATGGTGCATCAAAAGTTTTGAATGAAATGTCATGATCATTTGATGCATTAGGAGTTTTCTTCTTAGGCAACTTAGCACGGGTTGGTTGCCTAGAGCTAGATGTCTCACCCTTATATATAAAAGCATGGTTAGGGCCAGAATGAGACTTCCTAGAATGAATTCTCCTAATTTTGCTCTCAGGATAGCCAGCAGGGTACAAAATGTAGCCCTCGTTATCCTGAGGCATGGGAGCCTTGCCCTTAACAAAGTTAGACAATTTCTTAGGAGGGGCACTAAGTTTGACATTGTCTCCCCTTTGGAAGCCAATGCCATCCTTGATGCCAGGGCGTCTCCCATTATAGAGCATACTCCTAGCAAATTTAAACTTTTCATTCTCTAAGTTATGCTCGGCAATTTTAGCATCTAATTTTGCTATATGATCATTTTGTTGTTTAATTAAGACCATGTGATCATGAATAGCATCAATATCAACATCTCTACATCTAGTGCAAATAGAAACATGCTCAATGGTAGATGTAGAGGGTTTGCAAGAATTAAGCTCAACAATCTTAGCACGCAAAATATCATTGTTATCTCTAAGATCGGAAATTGTAACATTGCAAACATCTAATTCTTTAGCCTTAGCAATTAATTTTTCATTTTCAATCCTAAGGCTAGCAAGAGAGATGTTTAATTCTTCAATCTTAGCAAGCAAATCATCATTATCATTTCTAAGATTGGGAATTGAAACATCACAAACATGAGAATCAACCTTAGCAATTAATTTGGTATTTTCATTTCTAAGGTTGGCAATAGTGTCATGGCATGTGCTTAGCTCACTAGATAATTTCTCACATTTTTCTACCTCTAGAGCATAAGCATTCTTAACCTTAACATGCTTTTTATTTTCCTTGATTAGGAAGTCCTCTTGGGAGTCCAAGAGATCATCCTTTTCATGGATGGCACTAATTAGCTCATTTAGTTTTTCCTTTTGTTGCATGTTGAGGTCGGCAAAAAGGGTACGCAAATTATCTTCCTCATTGAAAGGGAATTAGGCTTACACCTAAGTCCTAAATAATTTTGGTGATTGAATTGCCCAACACAAATAATTGGACTAACTAGTTTGCCCAAGTGTGTAGATTATACAGGTGTAAAAGGTTCACACTCAGCCAATAAAAAGACCAAGTTTTGGATTCATCAAAGGAGCAAAGGGGCAACCGAAGGCACCCCTGGTCTGGCGCACCGGACTGTCCGGTGTGCCACCGGACAGTGAACAGTACCTGTCCGGTGCACCAGGGGACTCAGACTCAAACTCGCCACCTTCGGGAATTTCCAGGGCGACTCGGCTATAATTCACCGGACTGTCCGGTGTACACCGGACAGTGTCCGGTGCGCCAAGGGAGGTCGGCCTCAGGAACTCGCCAGCTTCGGGAAACGCCAACGGCTAGCCCGCTAAAATTCACCGGACTGTCCGGTGTGCACCGGACTGTCCGGTGCGCCTCCGAAGCAACGGTCATCTCCGCGCCAACGGCTCTCTGCCGCGCATTTAATGCGCCGTCTGCGCGCGCAGAAGTCAGAATCGCCCATGCTGGCACACCGGACATCAAACAGTACCTGTCCGGTGTGCACCGGACACCCAGGCGGGCCCACAAGTCAGAAGCTCCAACGGTCAGAATCCAACGGCAGTGATGACGTGGCAGGGGGCACCGGACTGTCCGGTGTGCACCGGACTGTCCGGTGCGCCATCGAGCAGACAGCCTCCCAACGGCCACTTTTGGTGATTGGGGCTATAAATACCCCAACCACCCCACCATTCATTGCATCCAAGTTTTCCCACTTCTCAACCACTTACAAGAGCTAGGCATTCAATTCTAGACACATACAAAGAGATCAAATCCTCTCCAATTCCACACAAAACCCTTGTGACTAGTGAGAGTGATTTGCCGTGTTCATTTGAGCTCTTGCGCTTGGATTGCTTCTTTTCTTTCTCACTTGTTCTTGTGATCAAAACTCCATTGTAATCAAGGCAAGAGGCACCAATTGTGTGGTGGCCCTTGCGGGGAAGTTTTGTTCCCGGTTTTGATTTGAGAAGAGAAGCTCACTCGGTCCGAGGGACCGTTTGAGAGAGGGAAGGGTTGAAAGAGACCCGGCCTTTGTGGCCTCCTCAACGGGGAGTAGGTTTGCGAGAACCGAACCTCGGTAAAACAAATCCGTGTGTCACACTTCATTATTTGCTTGCGATTTGTTTTGCGCCCTCTCTCGCGGACTTGTTCATATTTCTAACGCTAACCCGGCTTGTAGTTGTGTTTATATTTGTAATTTCAGTTTCGCCCTATTCACCCCCCCCCCGCCTCTAGGCGACTATCAATTGGTATCGGAGCCCGGTGCTTCATTAGAGCCTAACCGCTCGAAGTGATGTCGGGAGATCACGCCAAGAAGGAGATGGAGACTGGCGAAAAGACCACTACAAGCCATGGGAGCACTTCATCGGAAGAGTCCCGCACCAAGAGGAAGGAGAAGAAGAAGGACTCCTCCAAACGGAAGGAGAAAAAGGCTTCCTCTTCTCACCACCAAGAGAAGAAGGAAAAATCTTCTTCCCACAAGCCGCATCGGAAAGGCGACAAGCATAAGAGGATGAGGAAGGTGGTCTACTACGAGACCGACACTTCATCAGCTTCTACCTCCGACTCCGATGCGCCCTCCGTCACTTCTAAGCGCCAAGAGCGCAAGAAGTATAGTAAGATCCCCCTACGCTACCCTCGCATTTCCAAACATACACCTTTACTTTCCGTCCCATTAGGCAAACCACCAACTTTTGATGGTGAAGATTACGCTAGGTGGAGCGATTTAATGCGATTTCATCTAACCTCGCTCCACAAAAGCATATGGGATGTTGTTGAGTTTGGCGCGCAGGTACCATCCGTAGGGGATGAGGACTATGATGAGGATGAGGTGGCCCAAATCGAGCACTTCAACTCTCAAGCAACAACAATACTCCTCGCCTCTCTAAGTAGAGAGGAGTATAACAAAGTACAAGGGTTGAAGAGCGCCAAGGAGATTTGGGATTTACTCAAGACCGCGCATGAAGGTGATGAGCTCACCAAGATCACCAAGCGGGAAACGATTGAGGGGGAGCTCGGTCGGTTCCGGCTTCGCAAAGGGGAGGAGCCACAACACATGTACAATCGGCTCAAGACCTTGGTGAACCAAGCGCGCAACCTCGGGAGCGTAAAGTGGGATGACCACGAGGTGGTTAAGGTTATTCTAAGATCACTTATTTTCCTTAACCCTACTCAAGTTCAATTAATCCGTGGCAATCCTAGATATACCAAAATGACCCCCGAGGAAGTTATCGGGAATTTTGTAAGTTTTGAGTGCATGATCGAAGGCTCGAGGAAAATCAACGAGCTTGACGATGCCACCACATCCGAAGCCCAACCCGTTGCATTCAAGGCAACGGAGGAGAAGAAGGAGGAGTCTACACCAAGTAGACAACCAATCGACGCCTCCAAGCTTGACAATGAGGAAATGGCGCTCGTCATCAAGAGCTTCCGCCAAATCCTCAAACAAAGGAGGGGGAAAGACTACAAATCCCGCTCCAAGAAGGTTTGCTACAAGTGTGGTAAGCCCGGTCATTTTATTGCTAAATGTCCCATATCTAGTGACAGTGACCGAGGCGACGACAAGAAGGGGAGAAGAAAGGAGAAGAAGAGGTACTACAAGAAGAAGGGCGGCGATGCCCATATTTGTCGGGAGTGGGATTCCGATGAAAGCTCAAGCGACTCCTCCGACGACGAGGACGCCGCCAACATCGCCGTCACCAAGGGACTCCTCTTCCCCAACGTCGGCCACAAGTGCCTCATGGCAAAGGACGACAAACGGAAGAAGGTTAAATCCAACTCCTCCACTAAATATGAATCTTCTAGTGATGATAATGCTAGTGATGAGGAGGATAATTTGCGTTCCCTTTTTGCCAACCTTAACATAGCTCAAAAGGAAAAATTGAATGAATTGGTTAGTGCTATTCATGAAAAGGATGACCTTTTGGATTCCCAAGAGGATTGTCTAATTAAAGAAAACAAAAAACATGTTAAGGTTAAAAAGGCTTATGCTCTTGAAATTGAGAAATGTGAAAAATTGTCTAGTGAGCTAAGCACTTGTCGTGAGATGATTGACAACCTTAGAAATGAAAATGCTAGTTTAAATGCTAAGGTTGATTCTCATGTTTGTAATGTTTCAATTCCCAATCCTAGAGATAATAATGATGAGTTGCTTGCTAGGATTGAAGAATTAAACATTTCTCTTGCTAGCCTTAGACTAGAGAATGAAAATTTGATTGCTAAGGCTAAAGATTTTGATGTTTGCAAAGTTACAATTTCTGATCTTAGAGATAAGAATGATATTCTTCATGCTAAGATTGTTGAACTTAATTCTTGCAAACCCTCTACATCTATTGTTGAGCATGTATCTATTTGTACTAGATGTAGAGATGTTGATGTTAATGCTATTCTTGATCATATGGCTTTAATTAAACAACAAAATGATCATATAGCAAAATTAGATGCTAAAATTGCCGAGCACAACCTAGAGAATGAGAAATTTAAATTTGCTCGTAGCATGCTTTATAATGGGAGACGCCCTGGCATTAAGGATGGCATTGGCTACCAAAGGGGAGACAATGTCAAACTTAGTGCCCCTCCTAAAAGATTGTCAAATTTTGTTAAGGGCAAGGCTCCCATGCCTCAGGATAACGAGGGTTACATTTTATACCCTGCCGGTTATCCCGAGGACAAAATTAGGAAAATTCATTCTAGGAAGTCTCACTCTGGCCCTAATCATGCTTTTATGTATAAGGGTGAGACATCTAGCTCTAGGCAACCAACCCGTGCCAAGTTGCCTAAGAAGAAAATTACTAAAGCATCAAATGATCATGCCATTTCTTTTAAAACTTTTGATGCTTCTTATGTGCTTACTAACAAATCCGGCAAGGTCGTTGCCAAGTTTGTTGGGGGCAAACACAAGGGATCAAAGACTTGTGTTTGGGTACCCAAAGTTCTTGTTTCTAATGCCAAAGGACCCAAAACAGTTTGGGTACCTAAAGTCAAGAACTAAATTTGTTTTGTTGGTTTATGCATCCGGGGGCTCAAGTTGGATACTCGACAGCGGGTGCACAAACCATATGACAGGGGAGAAAAGGATGTTCTCCTCCTATGAGAAAAACCAAGATCCCCAACGAGCTATCACATTCGGGGATGGAAATCAAGGTTTGGTCAAAGGATTGGGTAAAATTGCTATATCTCCTGACCATTCTATTTCCAATGTTTTTCTTGTAGATTCTTTAGATTACAACTTGCTTTCTGTTTCACAATTATGTCAAATGGGCTACAACTGTCTTTTTACTGATGTAGGTGTCACTGTCTTTAGAAGAAGTGATGATTCAATAGCATTTAAGGGTGTGTTAGAGGGTCAGCTATACTTAGTAGATTTTGATAGAGCTGAGCTCGACACATGCTTAATTGCTAAGACTAACATGGGTTGGCTCTGGCATCGCCGACTAGCCCATGTTGGGATGAAGAATCTTCATAAGCTTCTAAAGGGAGAGCACATTTTAGGATTAACAAATGTTCATTTTGAGAAAGACAGGATTTGTAGCGCATGCCAGGCGGGGAAGCAAGTTGGAGTCCATCATCCACACAAGAACATCATGTCGACCGACAGGCCGCTTGAGCTACTCCACATGGATCTATTCGGCCCGATTGCTTACATAAGCATCGGCGGGAGTAAGTATTGTCTTGTAATAGTGGATGATTATTCTCGCTTCACTTGGGTATTCTTTTTGCAGGAAAAATCTCAAACCCAAGAGACCTTAAAGGGATTCTTGAGACAGGCTCAAAATGAGTTCGGCTTAAGGATCAAGAAAATTAGAAGCGACAACGGGACGGAGTTCAAGAACTCTCAAATTGAAGGCTTCCTTGAGGAGGAGGGCATCAAGCATGAGTTCTCTTCTCCCTACACTCCACAACAAAATGGTGTAGTGGAGAGGAAGAATCGGACTCTATTGGACATGGCAAGAACCATGCTTGATGAGTACAAGACACCGGACCGGTTTTGGGCCGAAGCGGTCAACACCGCCTGCTACGCCATCAACCGGTTATATCTTCACCGAATCCTCAAGAAGACATCATATGAACTCCTAATCGGTAAAAAGCCCAACATTTCATATTTTAGAGTTTTTGGTAGCAAATGCTTTATTCTTGTTAAAAGAGGTAGAAAATCTAAATTTGCTCCTAAAACTGTGGAAGGCTTTTTACTTGGTTATGACTCAAACACAAGGGCATATAGGGTCTTTAACAAGTCCACTGGACTAGTTGAAGTCTCATGTGACGTTGTGTTTGATGAAACTAACGGCTCTCAAGTAGAGCAAGTTGATCTTGATGAGATAGGTAATGAAGAGGCTCCATGCATAGCGCTAAGGAACATGTCCATTGGGGATGTGTGTCCTAAGGAATCCGAAGAGCCTCCAAGTGCACGAGATCAACCATCCTCCACCACGCAAGCATCTCCACCAACTCAAAATGAGGATGAGGCTCACGTTGATGAAGGGCAAAATCAAGAAGATGAGCCACCTCAAGATGATGGCAATGATCAAGGGGGAGATGCAAATGATCAAGAAATGGAGGATGAGGAAGAACCAAGTCCGCCACACCCAAGAGTCCACCAAGCAATCCAACGAGATCACCCCGTCGACACTATCCTCGGAGACATTCATAAGGGGGTAACTACTAGATCTCGGGTTGCTCATTTTTGTGAACATTACTCTTTTGTTTCCTCTATTGAGCCACACAGGGTAGAGGAAGCTCTCCAAGATTCGGATTGGGTGGTGGCGATGCAAGAGGAGCTCAAGAATTTCACGAGGAACGAGGTATGGCATTTAGTTCCACGTCCTAACCAAAATGTTGTAGGAACCAAATGGGTCTTCCGCAACAAGCAAGATGAGCATGGTGTGGTGACAAGGAACAAAGCTCGACTCGTGGCCAAAGGGTATTCACAAGTCGAAGGTTTGGATTTCAGTGAAACCTATGCACCCGTAGCTAGGCTTGAGTCAATTCGCATATTATTGGCCTATGCTACTTACCATGGCTTTAAGCTCTATCAAATGGACGTGAAAAGTGCCTTCCTCAACGGACCAATCAAGGAAGAGGTCTATGTTGAGCAACCTCCCGGCTTTGAAGACAGTGAGTACCCTAACCATGTATATAGGCTCTCTAAGGCGCTTTATGGGCTCAAGCAAGCCCCAAGAGCATGGTATGAATGCCTGAGAGATTTCCTTATTTCTAATGGCTTCAAAGTCGGCAAGGCCGATCCTACACTCTTTACTAAAACTCTTGAAAATGACTTGTTTGTATGCCAAATTTATGTTGATGATATTATATTTGGGTCTACTAACGAGTCTACATGTGAAGAGTTTAGTAGGATCATGACACAGAAATTCGAGATGTCGATGATGGGGGAGTTGAAGTATTTTCTAGGATTCCAAGTCAAGCAACTCCAAGAGGGCACCTTCATTAGCCAAACGAAGTACACTCAAGACATTCTAACCAAGTTTGGGATGAAGGATGCCAAACCCATCAAGACACCCATGGGAACTAATGGGCATCTCGACCTCGACACGGGAGGTAAGTCCGTGGATCAAAAGGTATACCGGTCGATGATTGGTTCATTGCTTTATTTATGTGCATCTCGACCGGACATCATGCTTTCCGTTTGCATGTGTGCAAGATTCCAATCCGACCCTAAGGAATCCCACCTTACGGCCGTAAAACGAATCTTGAGATATTTGGCTTACACACCTAAGTTTGGGCTTTGGTACCCTCGGGGATCCACATTTGATTTGATTGGTTATTCGGATGCCGATTGGGCGGGGTGCAAAATTAATAGGAAGAGCACATCGGGGACTTGCCAGTTCTTGGGAAGATCCTTGGTGTCTTGGGCTTCAAAGAAGCAAAATTCGGTCGCTCTTTCCACCGCCGAAGCCGAGTACATTGCCGCAGGACATTGTTGCGCGCAATTGCTTTGGATGAGGCAAACCCTGCGGGACTACGGTTACAAATTAACCAAAGTCCCTTTGCTCTGTGATAATGAGAGTGCAATCAAAATGGCCGACAATCCCGTCGAGCATAGCCGCACTAAGCACATAGCCATTCGGTATCATTTTCTTAGGGATCACCAACAAAAGGGGGATATCGAGATTTCTTACATTAACACTAAAGATCAATTAGCCGATATCTTTACCAAGCCTCTTGATGAACAAACTTTTACCAAACTTAGGCATGAGCTCAATATTCTTGATTCTAGAAATTTCTTTTGCTAGCTTGCACACATAGCTCATTTATATACCTTTGATCATATCTCTTTCATATGCTATGACTAATGTGTTTTTCAAGTCTATTTCAAACCAAGTCATAGGTGTATTGAAAGGGAATTGGAGTCTTCGGCGAAGACAAAGGCTTCCACTCCGTAACTCATCCTTCGCCATCGCTCCAAGCAAAGGACCTTGTCTTTGGGGGAGAAAGTGAAAGCCCAAAGCAAAAGGACCGGATTTCGTCTTTGGTATAATCTTAACTCATTTACTTATGACCAAAGGGGAAGAAATCACTTCAAGGGCTCTAATGATTCCGTTTTTTTTTTGGCGATTCATGCCAAAAAGGGGGAGAAATGAGCCCAAAGCAAAAAGGACCGCACCACCACCACCAATTTCAAAAACTTAGTGCTTTCCAAGAGTATTTTTCAATTGGTATCCTATTGTGTTCAAAAAGGGAAAAGTAGGATTTCAAAAATGATATATCAAAACCCTCTTGAACACTAAGAGGTGGATCTCCTTTAGGGGGAGTTTTTGTTAAGTCAAGGGAAAAGCATTTGAGAAAATTTCAAATCTTGAAAATGCTTTGCAAACTCTTATTCATTTGCCTTTGACTATTTGCAAAAGATCTTTGAAATGGATTTACAAAAGAATTTGCAAAAACAAAACATGTGGTGCAAACGTGGTCCAAAATGTTATATAAGAAAGAAACATTCCTTGCATATCTTGTAAGTAGTTACATTGGCTAAATTCCAAGCAACCTTTACACTTACATTATGCAAACTAGTTCAATTATGCACTTCTATATTTGCTTTGGTTTGTGTTGGCATCAATCACCAAAAAAGGGGAGATTGAAAGGGAATTAGGCTTACACCTAAGTCCTAAATAATTTTGGTGATTGAATTGCCCAACACAAATAATTGGACTAACTAGTTTGCCCAAGTGTGTAGATTATACAGGTGTAAAAGGTTCACACTCAGCCAATAAAAAGACCAAGTTTTGGATTCATCAAAGGAGCAAAGGGGCAACCGAAGGCACCCCTGGTCTGGCGCACCGGACTGTCCGGTGTGCCACCGGACAGTGAACAGTACCTGTCCGGTGCACCAGGGGACTCAGACTCAAACTCGCCACCTTCGGGAATTTCCAGGGCGACTCGGCTATAATTCACCGGACTGTCCGGTGTACACCGGACAGTGTCCGGTGCGCCAAGGGAGGTCGGCCTCAGGAACTCGCCAGCTTCGGGAAACGCCAACGGTTAGCCCGCTAAAATTCACCGGACTGTCCGGTGTGCACCGGACTGTCCGGTGCGCCTCCGAAGCAACGGTCATCTCCGCGCCAACGGCTCTCTGCCGCGCATTTAATGCGCCGTCTGCGCGCGCAGAAGTCAGAATCGCCCATGCTGGCACACCGGACATCAAACAGTACCTGTCCGGTGTGCACCGGACACCCAGGCGGGCCCACAAGTCAGAAGCTCCAACGGTCAGAATCCAACGGCAGTGATGACGTGGCAGGGGGCACCGGACTGTCCGGTGTGCACCGGACTGTCCGGTGCGCCATCGAGCAGACAGCCTCCCAACGGCCACTTTTGGTGATTGGGGCTATAAATACCCCAACCACCCCACCATTCATTGCATCCAAGTTTTCCCACTTCTCAACCACTTACAAGAGCTAGGCATTCAATTCTAGACACATACAAAGAGATCAAATCCTCTCCAATTCCACACAAAACCCTAGTGACTAGTGAGAGTGATTTGCCGTGTTCATTTGAGCTCTTGCGCTTGGATTGCTTCTTTTCTTTCTCACTTGTTCTTGTGATCAAAACTCCATTGTAATCAAGGCAAGAGGCACCAATTGTGTGGTGGCCCTTGCGGGGAAGTTTTGTTCCCGGTTTTGATTTGAGAAGAGAAGCTCACTCGGTCCGAGGGACCGTTTGAGAGAGGGAAGGGTTGAAAGAGACCCGGCCTTTGTGGCCTCCTCAACGGGGAGTAGGTTTGCGAGAACCAAACCTCGGTAAAACAAATCCGTGTGTCACACTTCATTATTTGCTTGCGATTTGTTTTGCGCCCTCTCTCGCGGACTTGTTCATATTTCTAATGCTAACCCGGCTTGTAGTTGTGTTTATATTTGTAATTTCAGTTTCGCCCTATTCACCCCCCCCCCCCCTCTAGGCGACTATCAATTGGTATCGGAGCCCGGTGCTTCATTAGAGCCTAACCGCTCGAAGTGATGTCGGGAGATCACGCCAAGAAGGAGATGGAGACCGGCGAAAAGACCACTACAAGCCATGGGAGCACTTCATCGGAAGAGTCCCGCACCAAGAGGAAGGAGAAGAAGAAGGACTCCTCCAAACGGAAGGAGAAAAAGGCTTCCTCTTCTCACCACCAAGAGAAGAAGGAAAAATCTTCTTCCCACAAGCCGCATCGGAAAGGCGACAAGCATAAGAGGATGAGGAAGGTGGTCTACTACGAGACCGACACTTCATCAGCTTCTACCTCCGACTCCGATGCGCCCTCCGTCACTTCTAAGCGCCAAGAGCGCAAGAAGTATAGTAAGATCCCCCTACGCTACCCTCGCATTTCCAAACATACACCTTTACTTTCCGTCCCATTAGGCAAACCACCAACTTTTGATGGTGAAGATTACGCTAGGTGGAGCGATTTAATGCGATTTCATCTAACCTCGCTCCACAAAAGCATATGGGATGTTGTTGAGTTTGGCGCGCAGGTACCATCCGTAGGGGATGAGGACTATGATGAGGATGAGGTGGCCCAAATCGAGCACTTCAACTCTCAAGCAACAACAATACTCCTCGCCTCTCTAAGTAGAGAGGAGTATAACAAAGTACAAGGGTTGAAGAGCGCCAAGGAGATTTGGGATTTACTCAAGACCGCGCATGAAGGTGATGAGCTCACCAAGATCACCAAGCGGGAAACGATTGAGGGGGAGCTCGGTCGGTTCCGGCTTCGCAAAGGGGAGGAGCCACAACACATGTACAATCGGCTCAAGACCTTGGTGAACCAAGCGCGCAACCTCGGGAGCGTAAAGTGGGATGACCACGAGGTGGTTAAGGTTATTCTAAGATCACTTATTTTCCTTAACCCTACTCAAGTTCAATTAATCCGTGGCAATCCTAGATATACCAAAATGACCCCCGAGGAAGTTATCGGGAATTTTGTAAGTTTTGAGTGCATGATCGAAGGCTCGAGGAAAATCAACGAGCTTGACGATGCCACCACATCCGAAGCCCAACCCGTTGCATTCAAGGCAACGGAGGAGAAGAAGGAGGAGTCTACACCAAGTAGACAACCAATCGACGCCTCCAAGCTTGACAATGAGGAAATGGCGCTCGTCATCAAGAGCTTCCGCCAAATCCTCAAACAAAGGAGGGGGAAAGACTACAAATCCCGCTCCAAGAAGGTTTGCTACAAGTGTGGTAAGCCCGGTCATTTTATTGCTAAATGTCCCATATCTAGTGACAGTGACCGAGGCGACGACAAGAAGGGGAGAAGAAAGGAGAAGAAGAGGTACTACAAGAAGAAGGGCGGCGATGCCCATATTTGTCGGGAGTGGGATTCCGATGAAAGCTCAAGCGACTCCTTCGACGACGAGGACGCCGCCAACATCGCCGTCACCAAGGGACTCCTCTTCCCCAACGTCGGCCACAAGTGCCTCATGGCAAAGGACGACAAACGGAAGAAGGTTAAATCCAACTCCTCCACTAAATATGAATCTTCTAGTGATGATAATGCTAGTGATGAGGAGGATAATTTGCGTTCCCTTTTTGCCAACCTTAACATAGCTCAAAAGGAAAAATTGAATGAATTGGTTAGTGCTATTCATGAAAAGGATGACCTTTTGGATTCCCAAGAGGATTGTCTAATTAAAGAAAACAAAAAACATGTTAAGGTTAAAAAGGCTTATGCTCTTGAAATTGAGAAATGTGAAAAATTGTCTAGTGAGCTAAGCACTTGTCGTGAGATGATTGACAACCTTAGAAATGAAAATGCTAGTTTAAATGCTAAGGTTGATTCTCATGTTTGTAATGTTTCAATTCCCAATCCTAGAGATAATAATGATGAGTTGCTTGCTAGGATTGAAGAATTAAACATTTCTCTTGCTAGCCTTAGACTAGAGAATGAAAATTTGATTGCTAAGGCTAAAGATTTTGATGTTTGCAAAGTTACAATTTCTGATCTTAGAGATAAGAATGATATTCTTCATGCTAAGATTGTTGAACTTAATTCTTGCAAACCCTCTACATCTATTGTTGAGCATGTATCTATTTGTACTAGATGTAGAGATGTTGATGTTAATGCTATTCTTGATCATATGGCTTTAATTAAACAACAAAATGATCATATAGCAAAATTAGATGCTAAAATTGCCGAGCACAACCTAGAGAATGAGAAATTTAAATTTGCTCGTAGCATGCTTTATAATGGGAGACGCCCTGGCATTAAGGATGGCATTGGCTACCAAAGGGGAGACAATGTCAAACTTAGTGCCCCTCCTAAAAGATTGTCAAATTTTGTTAAGGGCAAGGCTCCCATGCCTCAGGATAACGAGGGTTACATTTTATACCCTGCCGGTTATCCCGAGGACAAAATTAGGAAAATTCATTCTAGGAAGTCTCACTCTGGCCCTAATCATGCTTTTATGTATAAGGGTGAGACATCTAGCTCTAGGCAACCAACCCGTGCCAAGTTGCCTAAGAAGAAAATTACTAAAGCATCAAATGATCATGCCATTTCTTTTAAAACTTTTGATGCTTCTTATGTGCTTACTAACAAATCCGGCAAGGTCGTTGCCAAGTTTGTTGGGGGCAAACACAAGGGATCAAAGACTTGTGTTTGGGTACCCAAAGTTCTTGTTTCTAATGCCAAAGGACCCAAAACAGTTTGGGTACCTAAAGTCAAGAACTAAATTTGTTTTGTTGGTTTATGCATCCGGGGGCTCAAGTTGGATACTCGACAGCGGGTGCACAAACCATATGACAGGGGAGAAAAGGATGTTCTCCTCCTATGAGAAAAACCAAGATCCCCAACGAGCTATCACATTCGGGGATGGAAATCAAGGTTTGGTCAAAGGATTGGGTAAAATTGCTATATCTCCTGACCATTCTATTTCCAATGTTTTTCTTGTAGATTCTTTAGATTACAACTTGCTTTCTGTTTCACAATTATGTCAAATGGGCTACAACTGTCTTTTTACTGATGTAGGTGTCACTGTCTTTAGAAGAAGTGATGATTCAATAGCATTTAAGGGTGTGTTAGAGGGTCAGCTATACTTAGTAGATTTTGATAGAGCTGAGCTCGACACATGCTTAATTGCTAAGACTAACATGGGTTGGCTCTGGCATCGCCGACTAGCCCATGTTGGGATGAAGAATCTTCATAAGCTTCTAAAGGGAGAGCACATTTTAGGATTAACAAATGTTCATTTTGAGAAAGACAGGATTTGTAGCGCATGCCAGGCGGGGAAGCAAGTTGGAGTCCATCATCCACACAAGAACATCATGTCGACCGACAGGCCGCTTGAGCTACTCCACATGGATCTATTCGGCCCGATTGCTTACATAAGCATCGGCGGGAGTAAGTATTGTCTTGTAATAGTGGATGATTATTCTCGCTTCACTTGGGTATTCTTTTTGCAGGAAAAATCTCAAACCCAAGAGACCTTAAAGGGATTCTTGAGACGGGCTCAAAATGAGTTCGGCTTAAGGATCAAGAAAATTAGAAGCGACAACGGGACGGAGTTCAAGAACTCTCAAATTGAAGGCTTCCTTGAGGAGGAGGGCATCAAGCATGAGTTCTCTTCTCCCTACACTCCACAACAAAATGGTGTAGTGGAGAGGAAGAATCGGACTCTATTGGACATGGCAAGAACCATGCTTGATGAGTACAAGACACCGGACCGGTTTTGGGCCGAAGCGGTCAACACCGCCTGCTACGCCATCAACCGGTTATATCTTCACCGAATCCTCAAGAAGACATCATATGAACTCCTAATCGGTAAAAAGCCCAACATTTCATATTTTAGAGTTTTTGGTAGCAAATGCTTTATTCTTGTTAAAAGAGGTAGAAAATCTAAATTTGCTCCTAAAACTGTGGAAGGCTTTTTACTTGGTTATGACTCAAACACAAGGGCATATAGGGTCTTTAACAAGTCCACTGGACTAGTTGAAGTCTCATGTGACGTTGTGTTTGATGAAACTAACGGCTCTCAAGTAGAGCAAGTTGATCTTGATGAGATAGGTAATGAAGAGGCTCCATGCATAGCGCTAAGGAACATGTCCATTGGGGATGTGTGTCCTAAGGAATCCGAAGAGCCTCCAAGTGCACAAGATCAACCATCCTCCACCACGCAAGCATCTCCACCAACTCAAAATGAGGATGAGGCTCACGTTGATGAAGGGCAAAATCAAGAAGATGAGCCACCTCAAGATGATGGCAATGATCAAGGGGGAGATGCAAATGATCAAGAAATGGAGGATGAGGAAGAACCAAGTCCGCCACACCCAAGAGTCCACCAAGCAATCCAACGAGATCACCCCGTCGACACTATCCTCGGAGACATTCATAAGGGGGTAACTACTAGATCTCGGGTTGCTCATTTTTGTGAACATTACTCTTTTGTTTCCTCTATTGAGCCACACAGGGTAGAGGAAGCTCTCCAAGATTCGGATTGGGTGGTGGCGATGCAAGAGGAGCTCAAGAATTTCACGAGGAACGAGGTATGGCATTTAGTTCCACGTCCTAACCAAAATGTTGTAGGAACCAAATGGGTCTTCCGCAACAAGCAAGATGAGCATGGTGTGGTGACAAGGAACAAAGCTCGACTCGTGGCCAAAGGGTATTCACAAGTCGAAGGTTTGGATTTCGGTGAAACCTATGCACCCGTAGCTAGGCTTGAGTCAATTCGCATATTATTGGCCTATGCTACTTACCATGGCTTTAAGCTCTATCAAATGGACGTGAAAAGTGCCTTCCTCAACGGACCAATCAAGGAAGAGGTCTATGTTGAGCAACCTCCCGGCTTTGAAGACAGTGAGTACCCTAACCATGTATATAGGCTCTCTAAGGCGCTTTATGGGCTCAAGCAAGCCCCAAGAGCATGGTATGAATGCCTGAGAGATTTCCTTATTTCTAATGGCTTCAAAGTCGGCAAGGCCGATCCTACACTCTTTACTAAAACTCTTGAAAATGACTTGTTTGTATGCCAAATTTATGTTGATGATATTATATTTGGGTCTACTAACGAGTCTACATGTGAAGAGTTTAGTAGGATCATGACACAGAAATTCGAGATGTCGATGATGGGGGAGTTGAAGTATTTTCTAGGATTCCAAGTCAAGCAACTCCAAGAGGGCACCTTCATTAGCCAAACGAAGTACACTCAAGACATTCTAACCAAGTTTGGGATGAAGGATGCCAAACCCATCAAGACACCCATGGGAACTAATGGGCATCTCGACCTCGACACGGGAGGTAAGTCCGTGGATCAAAAGGTATACCGGTCGATGATTGGTTCATTGCTTTATTTATGTGCATCTCGACCGGACATCATGCTTTCCGTTTGCATGTGTGCAAGATTCCAATCCGACCCTAAGGAATCCCACCTTACGGCCGTAAAACGAATCTTGAGATATTTGGCTTACACACCTAAGTTTGGGCTTTGGTACCCTCGGGGATCCACATTTGATTTGATTGGTTATTCGGATGCCGATTGGGCGGGGTGCAAAATTAATAGGAAGAGCACATCGGGGACTTGCCAGTTCTTGGGAAGATCCTTGGTGTCTTGGGCTTCAAAGAAGCAAAATTCGGTCGCTCTTTCCACCGCCGAAGCCGAGTACATTGCCGCAGGACATTGTTGCGCGCAATTGCTTTGGATGAGGCAAACCCTGCGGGACTACGGTTACAAATTAACCAAAGTCCCTTTGCTCTGTGATAATGAGAGTGCAATCAAAATGGCCGACAATCCCGTCGAGCATAGCCGCACTAAGCACATAGCCATTCGGTATCATTTTCTTAGGGATCACCAACAAAAGGGGGATATCGAGATTTCTTACATTAACACTAAAGATCAATTAGCCGATATCTTTACCAAGCCTCTTGATGAACAAACTTTTACCAAACTTAGGCATGAGCTCAATATTCTTGATTCTAGAAATTTCTTTTGCTAGCTTGCACACATAGCTCATTTATATACCTTTGATCATATCTCTTTCATATGCTATGACTAATGTGTTTTTCAAGTCTATTTCAAACCAAGTCATAGGTGTATTGAAAGGGAATTGGAGTCTTCGGCGAAGACAAAGGCTTCCACTCCGTAACTCATCCTTCGCCATCGCTCCAAGCAAAGGACCTTGTCTTTGGGGGAGAAAGTGAAAGCCCAAAGCAAAAGGACCGGATTTCGTCTTTGGTATAATCTTAACTCATTTACTTATGACCAAAGGGGAAGAAATCACTTCAAGGGCTCTAATGATTCCGTTTTTTTTTGGCGATTCATGCCAAAAAGGGGGAGAAATGAGCCCAAAGCAAAAAGGACCGCACCACCACCACCAATTTCAAAAACTTAGTGCTTTCCAAGAGTATTTTTCAATTGGTATCCTATTGTGTTCAAAAAGGGAAAAGTAGGATTTCAAAAATGATATATCAAAACCCTCTTGAACACTAAGAGGTGGATCTCCTTTAGGGGGAGTTTTTGTTAAGTCAAGGGAAAAGCATTTGAGAAAATTTCAAATCTTGAAAATGCTTTGCAAACTCTTATTCATTTGCCTTTGACTATTTGCAAAAGATCTTTGAAATGGATTTACAAAAGAATTTGCAAAAACAAAACATGTGGTGCAAACGTGGTCCAAAATGTTATATAAGAAAGAAACATTCCTTGCATATCTTGTAAGTAGTTACATTGGCTAAATTCCAAGCAACCTTTACACTTACATTATGCAAACTAGTTCAATTATGCACTTCTATATTTGCTTTGGTTTATGTTGGCATCAATCACCAAAAAAGGGGAGATTGAAAGGGAATTAGGCTTACACCTAAGTCCTAAATAATTTTGGTGATTGAATTGCCCAACACAAATAATTGGACTAACTAGTTTGCCCAAGTGTGTAGATTATACAGGTGTAAAAGGTTCACACTCAGCCAATAAAAAGACCAAGTTTTGGATTCATCAAAGGAGCAAAGGGGCAACCGAAGGCACCCCTGGTCTGGCGCACCGGACTGTCCGGTGTGCCACCGGACAGTGAACAGTACCTGTCCGGTGCACCAGGGGACTCAGACTCAAACTCGCCACCTTCGGGAATTTCCAGGGCGACTCGGCTATAATTCACCGGACTGTCCGGTGTACACCGGACAGTGTCCGGTGCGCCAAGGGAGGTCGGCCTCAGGAACTCGCCAGCTTCGGGAAACGCCAACGGTTAGCCCGCTAAAATTCACCGGACTGTCCGGTGTGCACCGGACTGTCCGGTGCGCCTCCGAAGCAACGGTCATCTCCGCGCCAACGGCTCTCTGCCGCGCATTTAATGCGCCGTCTGCGCGCGCAGAAGTCAGAATCGCCCATGCTGGCACACCGGACATCAAACAGTACCTGTCCGGTGTGCACCGGACACCCAGGCGGGCCCACAAGTCAGAAGCTCCAACGGTCAGAATCCAACGACAGTGATGACGTGGCAGGGGGCACCGGACTGTCCGGTGTGCACCGGACTGTCCGGTGCGCCATCGAGCAGACAGCCTCCCAACGGCCACTTTTGGTGATTGGGGCTATAAATACCCCAACCACCCCACCATTCATTGCATCCAAGTTTTCCCACTTCTCAACCACTTACAAGAGCTAGGCATTCAATTCTAGACACATACAAAGAGATCAAATCCTCTCCAATTCCACACAAAACCCTAGTGACTAGTGAGAGTGATTTGCCGTGTTCATTTGAGCTCTTGCGCTTGGATTGCTTCTTTTCTTTCTCACTTGTTCTTGTGATCAAAACTCCATTGTAATCAAGGCAAGAGGCACCAATTGTGTGGTGGCCCTTGCGGGGAAGTTTTGTTCCCGGTTTTGATTTGAGAAGAGAAGCTCACTCGGTCCGAGGGACCGTTTGAGAGAGGGAAGGGTTGAAAGAGACCCGGCCTTTGTGGCCTCCTCAACGGGGAGTAGGTTTGCGAGAACCGAACCTCGGTAAAACAAATCCGTGTGTCACACTTCATTATTTGCTTGCGATTTGTTTTGCGCCCTCTCTCGCGGACTTGTTCATATTTCTAACGCTAACCCGGCTTGTAGTTGTGTTTATATTTGTAATTTCAGTTTCGCCCTATTCACCCCCCCCCCCTCTAGGCGACTATCACTCATCACTAGCATTATCATCACTAGAGGATTCATATTTAGTGGAGGATTTGGATTTGACCTTCTTCTTTTTGCCATCCTTGGCCATGAGGCATTTGTGGCCGACATTGGGGAAGAGAAGACCCTTGGTGATGGCGATGTTGACGGTGTCCTCGTCGGAGGAGGAGTCGGTGGAGCTCTCGTCGGAGTCCCACTCACGGCACACGTGGGCATCGCCGCCCTTGTTCTTGTAGTGTCTCTTCTTCTCCTTTCTTCTCAACTTCTTGTCGTCGCCCCTGTCACTATCACTAGATAATGGACATTTAGCAATAAAATGACTGGGCTTACCACATTTGTAGCATACTTTCTTGGAGCGGGGTTTGTAGTCTTTCCCCCTCCTTTGCTTGAGGATTTGGCGGAAACTCTTGATGATGAGCGCCATTTCCTCATTGTCGAGCTTGGAGGCGTCGATGGGTTGTCTACTTGGTGTAGACTCCTCCTTCTCCTCCGTCGCCTTAAATGCGACCGATTGTGCTTCGGGTGTGGAGGAGGTGCCTTGCTCGATGATTTTCTTTGAGCCTTTAATCATTAGCTCAAAGCTCACAAATTTTCCTATAACTTCCTCGGGAGACATTAGCTTATATCTAGGATCACCTCGAATTAATTGAACTTGTGTAGGGTTAAGAAATACGATGGATCTAAGAATAACCTTGACCATCTCATGGTCATCCCATTTTTCGCTCCCGAGGTTGCGCACTTGGTTCACCAAGGTCTTCAAGCGGTTGTACATAGCTTGTGGATCCTCCCCTTGGTGGAGCATGAAGCGACCGAGCTCCCCCTCGATCGTCTCCCGCTTGGTGATTTTTGTCACCTCGTCTCCTTCGTGCGCGGTCTTGAGTACGTCCCAAATTTCCTTCGCACTTTTTAACCCTTGCACCTTGTTATACTCCTCTCGACTTAGAGAGGCGAGGAGTATAATGGTTGCTTGGGAGTTAAAGTGGTGGATTTGGACCACCTCGTCCGAGTCGTAGTCTTCATCCCCTACGGATGGTACCTGTACACCAAACTCAACAACATTCCATATGCTTGTGTGGAGTGAGGTTAGATGATGCCTCATTTTGTCACTCCACATATTATAATCTTCACCGTAAAAAACCGGTGGTTTGCCTAATGGAACGGAGAGTAAAGGAGTACGCTTTGAAATGTGGGGGTAGCGTAGGGGGATCTTACTATACTTCTTGCGCTCTTGGCGCTTAGAAGTTACGGACGGCGCATCGGAGTCGGAGGTCGATGGTGATGAAGAGTCGGTCTCGTAGTAGACCACTTTCCTCATCCTCTTGTGCTTGTCGCCTCTCCGATGCGACTTGTGGGAGGAAGATTTCTTCTCCTTCCCCTTCCCTTTGTTGGAGGAGTCCCTCTTCTTCTCCTTCCTCTTGGTACGGGACTCTTCCGATGAAGTGCTCTCGTGGCTCGTAGCGGGCTTGTCACCGGTCTCCATCTCCCTCTTGGTGTGATCTCCCGACATCACTTCGAGCGGTTAGGCTCTAATGAAGCACCGGGCTTTGATACCAATTGAAAGTCGCCTAGAGGGGGGGTGAATAGGGCGAAACTGAAATTTACAAAATTAATCACAACTACAAGTCGGGTTAGCGTTAGAAATAATAATGAGTCCGAGAGAGAGGGCGCAAAACAAATCGCAAGCAAATGAAGAGTGTGACACACGGATTTGTTTTACCGAGGTTCGGTTCTCGCAAACCTACTCCCCGTTGAGGTGGTCACAAAGACCGGGTCTCTTTCAACCCTTTCCCTCTCTCAAGCGGTCCCTCAGACCGAGTGAGCTTCTCTTCTCAAATCAAACCGGGAATAAAACTTCCCCGCAAGGACCACCACACAATTGGTGTCTCTTGCCTCGGTTACAATGGAGTTTTGATCACAAGAACAAGTGAGAAAGAGAGAAGCAATCCAAGCGCAAGAGCTCAAAAGAACACGGCAAATCTCTCTCGCTAATCGCTAAAGACTTGTGTGGAATTGGAGAGGATTTGATCACTTGAGTGTGTCTAGAATTGAATGCCTAGCTCTTGTAAGTGGTTGGAAGGTTGAAAACTTGGATGACTTGAATGAGGGGTGGTTGGGGGTATTTATAGCCCCAACCACCAAACTAGCCGTTTGGTGGAGGCTGTCTGTCGTATGGTGCACCGGACATGTCCGGTGCGACAGCCACGTCACCGGGCTGATAGGGTTCCGACCGTTGGAGCTCTGACTTCTGGGCCCGTCTCGATGTCCGGTGGCGCACCGGACATGCACTGTGGAGTGTCCGGTGCGCCAGCATGGGCGTGCCTGACTTCTGTGCGCGCTGGCGCGCATTTAATGCGCTGTAGGTAGCCATTGGCGCCTGAAGTAGTCGTTGCTTCGTTGTCACACCGGATATGTCCGGTGAATTATAGCGGACTAGCCGTTGCAAATTCCCGAAGCTGGCGAGTTCAGAGTCTCTTCATCCTTGGGGCACCGGACACTGTCCGGTGTACACCGGACAGTCCGGTGAATTATAGCGTGACGACTCTGAGAATTCCCGAAGATGCGAAGTTCAGTTTGGTGTCCCCTGGTACACCGGACACTGCCCGGTGGTGCACCGGACACTGTCCGGTGCGCCCGACCAGGGTGTCTTCGGTTGTCCCTTTGCTCCTATGTTTGAACCCTTTCTCTTGATCTTTTTATTGGCTTATTGTGAACCTTTGGTACCTGTAGATCTTATAGACTTGGGCAAACTAGTTAGTCCAATCATTTGTGTTGGGCAATTCAACTACCAAAATTAGTTTAGGAAATAGGTGTAAGCCTAATTCCCTTTCAAGGATGATGGGACATGGCTATGTCAATTGCGAGGGATGCAGAGCCGAGGAGCACCAGGAAGAGCAGGAAGGGAAGGGGGCGAAATGGCGCGGCGGGGCGGTGGTGACTGTGGAGTAACGATGTGGTCTTTGGCGTGTGGGACACGAGCGGGGGCGGATGGATCGCAAGTGGTTGTCAATCGGACGATGCACGCGGAGGAAGAAGGAACGTACCATCAGATGTGGACAGAAGAGAGGCAGAACACGATGCACTGTCTACATTAGAGTCTTATATAGTAGTAGGGATATCTTTCTAGGATTAGTAGTAGATACATCTTGTGTGCATGTTCGATGTAGTCGTACAAAGTCGATGTAGGCAGGTGTACGTAGTACAGTCACTCGAACGACGTCGACAATGAAGAATGCAATCAACTGTGGTCGAGTGGATGAAGCGAACAGTCGAGAGTATGCTCCCTAAAATCATGATCGCCCACACACCTGTTGTTGGGGACTTGTTCTCAAATGCTAAGAGTTAAGAACAAGGCAACATAAAAAGTGTTAGGTGTTAAAGTCCTTCGTCCTTCGAAGCATTATGTCCCTTCGGGAAATAATGACCTTCGGACGAAGGTCATAAGAGACATACCTTCGTGAACATAACAAGTAATGACGAAGGATTCATATAAAGCATGAAATATAATATAAGCATCATCATAGAATCATTTCTATTTTATTGACATGGAAAAATAGAAATGATTTCAAATTACAAATGTACCTTCGGTCCTGAGAGAAGATAAAAAGTACAAGCGTGACGCAAAAGCAAATGCCAAGTCAGCGTGAACAGTACGGGGGTACTGTTCACCTATTTATAGGCACGGAATACAACCCATACAAAATTACATACATGCCCTTTACATTTGGTGATAATTCCATAGCAATCTATCGAGGTCTAAATGGCCTTTTCATCTTTAAGTCGGTTCCCTTTTCTGCGAACATGCCGAAGCTTTCCTGCTTCACAGCTTCGGCACTGCCAACCTTCGTATCTTTTGAGGTTCTCCCTCTTTGACATAAGTCCGAAGGTACCTGTTCACACATTACACTCTAGAAACACTGTTAAATCATGTTTTTGAGGACCTTCGGAAGCCGAAGGCCCCCAACAGTAGCCCCTCGCAATATTAATTTGTTTGAAATAATAAATTCAGATTGCGATATGAACGAAGGCTTTATGCCGAAGGTCCGAAAAAACACCTTCCCTTTGCTAGAATAGCAACATTCAATGACAAGTGGGGTCTTTCAACTTTCAACGCATCAGGCGTATAAATACGGCCATACCGCAAACTTATTTTGCACGCTTTCTGGCCAACCACTCCTGCTCACTCATTTTTTAGCTCTTGTGCACTGTGATCTGCTAAGTTTTTAGCTTTGAAGCTTCGGCTTTTAAAAACAGTTTTTTAGTGTTTCCGAAGATGTCTGAAGCTGCTAAGAAGGCTGCTGCTGAGATGAAGCTGAGTCTTGATGAAGAGAAGAACTTAGGGTTTCTTATAGCAATGTCGAAGACCAACACAGAAAAGATCACCAGGGAAATTCTGGAAGGGTTGTCTGAAGATACTGGTGACAGTGAAAGTTATGATGTGGACAGCGGTGGCGAAGACTCCGAAGATCGCCCCTGGCGACCAAGCCATTCAGTTTATGGTAAATCAACTATCAAAGAGAATCATCTTGTTAATATGAGAGGAAGGTATTTCCGGGATCTGTCCATTGTGAGGGCGGACGAAGGGGAAAAAACTTGTCCACACCCTGAAGAAAATGAAGTTGTGGTGTATCGAAGCTTTTTGAAAGCTGGATTGCGATTCCCCTTGAGCAGCTTCGTCGTGGAGGTGTTGAAAATCTTCGAAGTCTATCTTCATCAACTTACTCCCGAGGCAATTATAAGGCTAAATATCTTCGTGTGGGCCGCGAGAAGCCAAGGTCTGAAGCCTGACGCAAGAAGCTTCTGTAATGTTCATGAATTATTATATGAAACAAAGCCTTGGGGCAAAGAACAGTACCATAACAACTTTGGCTGCTACAGCTTCGTCTCTCGGTCCGGGGCAAGCTGTCCCGTACCAACCTTTCGGAAGAGATGGCCCGGGGATTGGATGACAGAATGGTTTTATGTGAAGAATGACTTATCAGCACGAGAAGACATCAAAGGTATAATTATGCGTCCTATTTGGCAAAGCTTCGGCCTTCGGAGGCCGAAGGTTGAAATGAACGAAGCCGCCGAAGAGTGCCAAAGAGCCTTCGGCGTTGTCTGCTCTTTTATAGGAACAAGGGACTTAGTACAAGAGCATATTGCCTTCAGGGTGTGGCCGCTTGCGGAGAAATGGGAAATGCCACAAGAAACCGTTAAAGAGGCCGACGAAGGTGGACTTGTCAGGTTTAAGTACACTTTTAAATTTGAAGATAAATTTATTGAGCCAGACGATGAGTGGTTGAAAAGCATTGACAATTTAAGTGATGAGCTGCTTGGGACATACTCGAAGGCCGAAGATACTGCAATGTCAGCAGCCTTCGGAGGCCGAAAAAAGAAAAGGCTGAATCGGGTATTTGATGCCATCGGGTTTGTCTACCCTGACTATTGCTACCCCATTCGAAGGCAGAAGAGAAAAAATACAACCTCTGCAAAAGAAGAAACTGCAGCTGCTCCTAGCGAGCCAGAACCGAAAAGGAAAAAGATAAAGGTTCTTACTTATCGACCGCGTTATATTGAACCAGCTTCGGTGCCTGAGTTTGCCGGAGAGACTTCTTCGGCCACCGAAGCTGAAAAACCAGCCGAGCCAACTTTGCTGCCAGAAGTCACAGAAACAGCCGAAATACCAACGAAGACAAAATTGGAGCAATCAAAAATTTTGTTACCAGAAACGAAAGAGAAGGCCGAAGCGCCATTCACAGAAAAAATGGAAGAGGTAAAGGAAGCAACCGAGGACTCCAAAACATCAGAAGTTTTGAGTCCTGTGGCAAACATTGAAACAGTAAGTAATCAAAAAGTGCCAGCAGTGACTCCGAAAAGAAGGAGAATGGCTAATGTGCTAGATGTGCTGGAAACGATCAAATCTTCAAGCACCCCTCCGAAGAAGGCTGCCGTTACTCCTGAAACAACAGTCGAAGCTTCGGGTTCTAAAGCTCCAGAGCAAGATACTGAAGCCGAAGCTGGGCCCTCAGGGCCCTCAAAGGCAAAAACCTTGGAAAGTGAGGCAGAAAAAATAACAAAGCCAACTTTTGCTGAAGGAACTAGTGTTGTTACCCCCGAAGCATCCAAAATTCGTGATTATATTTTTCGTCATGCTTCGGGGAAAAAATTAACAGAAAAAGAAGAACAAGAGGCCCAACACTATGCCCAAAAGTTGAAATATCCAAAGGGGGCGTTGATATTTAATGGCAGTGGAGAAGAAGATTTCTTGTATTGCCTCCCCGACAGCAAGGAAATTTCTGTCTGTCGGGAGATGAGCAGAAGCTTCGGATTTCCAACTTTAGAAGACGGACTTTCGGTGCTGTCAAAGAACGATCTGGCTGACAGCCTAGCTTACAACAGTTTAAAGGTGCGACAAATGGAATTCTTATATTTTTGTTGAATTCAAAATTTTCCGTTTGTTTAAAACTATTGACACAGACATATTCCTGTCTGCAGGGCCTGATACTCAGCAATGCCCTCAGAGCACAGAAAGATGCTGAGGACGAAGGATGTACTATAGCCCTGAGCAACCTTCGTTCCGAAGTAATTGAACTGAGGAATGAAGGTCTCGAAAAAGACAAAATATTATACTCATTGATAGATAAAATAAAGGAGGACGAAGCTGCTTTCAAAAGTCAAGCTGAAGCTCAGAAACACGAAATTGAAGACCTTCGGAAACAACTGGCCAGAGCCAAAGAAGAACGTATACTTGAAGAAACAAAGCGTGAACTCAGCGATCAATGGGCAGATCATCTAGAAGTGACTGTTGAAGAGCTTCGTTCGTCCAAAAAGAAATGCTACAATAAATCTGTAGATTGTGTTAAAAAATTAAAGGCTAGCTTCGCCAAAGTCGGCGCATTCTCAAGTGAAGAAAATTTTTTGAGGGGCAATCCCGAAAGTGTCATTGAATGGATTGACCACGAAGCTGAAGCCTTCGAAGAAATTTTAAATAGCCGAGGAGATATATGTGCCTTCTCTGGCGCCAGAGGGATTGCCACCATTTTAGAGAAGAAGGGCTGTGAGCATGTGAAAATTTTAGCACAGTCCGAAGCTGCTTTGTCCTTTGAAGATACAAAAGATCCTTCGGCCGAAGCTAGCATAATTGGTGGAAAGTTTTTTACTGATATCTGGGATAACGGTGGCCGAGAAATGGCAAGAGAAATTATTCAGAGAAGTGAAAAGGGCATCCATGATGCTAGAGAAGTGGCTAAGGCTGCTAAAAAGAGCACAGAGCCCGAAGGTCAATTAGGTACTAAATAATAGTTTTTACCGTGTTGTAATCTTTAGGCTTTTAAGATCTGTTTGCGATTTGTAATAGTAATGTAGTCGTGTCCCGTCCTCACTCAGATCCTACTCAAGCATCTTCGGGCCCTCAGCCTAAAGATGACGACGAAATTAAAAAGATGGCCGAAGCTATCATGGATCAGGTTGTCGATCGACTGCTGAACGAAGCTGCAGAGATAGTACTTAGGGAAGACTAAGTGCTATTGCAAAAAACATTTGATATATGATTTGTGTAATATTCTGTAATCCTGTATGTAATATACTTGTTTTATGATTCAATTCTTTACGATGCATGAAACTTTAAACACGTACCATTTTTGAGTCTTCGACGAAAAAACACCTTCCCTTCTTTTCATGCTTCGTGAAGAAGAATTTATCATTTATCACGACAATATCCATAGTGTTCTGATAAGAAATATCCAAGCTTCGTAAAAATAATCTCCGAAGCTATACCTCGAAAATCAATATTGTTTCTCCCTGTAACTTGGCATGATTTGCCCCTTTTCAAAGCATTTTCCGAAGATCGATAACATGCCCCGTTCTTGTGCCACATGCAGCATGATGTATGATGATTATGCTATGCAAAATGATGTGATGATGTTATGTTATGCAAAATGATATTTTGTGCCGAAGATACACACATTCCTGCAATGGGGCACAATCTTTTGTATCAATACTGACTTTTTCATTATAAGCCTCCCTTAGGAGCTTCTTCGCCTTTTACTTCAGCGGAATCAGCGTTTATTTTTCGCTGTAAGTTCTGCATCCCCTTAGGAACGTCTTTGGAACTTCTTCGCCTTTTACTTAGGCGGTATAAGCTCTGCATTCCCTTAGGAACGTCTTTGGAGCTTCTTCGCCTTTTACTTAGGCGGTATCAGCGTTGACTTTTCGCTGTATGCTCTGCATTCCTTTTGGAACGACTTTGGAGCAGAAAACTTACACTGCGCTCCCTTCGGAACGACTTTTTGTGACTTCGTCAGACTTACTCTGCGTTCCTTAGAACGACTTTTTGTTGCTTCGAAGGATTTTCGATAGTCCGAAGGTCCTTTTATTATCACAAACCTGTGAAGAAAACATATTTTTCTTGTAGGAATCAACGAAACTAATTACATGAAACCTAAACAATGTCCTTTATTAGAAAAAATAAAACTGAATGAAAAAGATTGCTATTAAGGTAGGATATTTGTCAATAGATGTGTTTTGACTCTGGCACGGTGCTGTTGACCGTGCGAGCTTCGGACTGTTCTCTGAAGTCCCTTTGATGTGGAGCATATTGGCTCCCTTCTGGCTGCTGGCCTTGTTGCAACGGGGGTGGAGGCGGGGGCTGTTGCCAGGAAGCTGAAGGCTGACTTGCCGAAGCAGCAGAGACTACAGGATGGTTGCCCACATATTCTGGGATGTAGGGCGAATGATACGAAGCAGTGTGCATGACCTGCTTCGGCTGAGCCTGTTGCGCAGCAGCTTCGGCTATCTCTTTTTGCTTCTGAATGGTAACATGACACATCCTGGTAGTATGACCTTTGTTTTCACCACAGAATAAGCAAAATATTCTTCTGGGTTGATCCCCGAATCTTCCGCCGAAGCCCCTGGCGCCTCTGCCTCTTGGAGCTGGTGGTCGAAAGGAGCTTTGCTGTTGCCCCGAAGTCTGTGAGGAGTACTGTGGCCTTTGCTGCTGGCTCCCCTTATCATCATTTTGATTGGAATTATGAATTGATCTGACATGCTTCGGATAGAATCTTCCTCCGAAGCCCCTGGTCATCTCAGAAAATCTGAAGGCCTCCTCCCTTCTTTGGCGAAAATCATTGTCAGCTCGAATATATTCATCCATCTTCTGGAGCAGCTTCTCCAGCGTTTGTGGTGGCTTCCTGGCAAAATACTGCGCTGATGGCCCTGGCCGAAGCCCCTTGATCATGGCCTCAATGACAATCTCATTGGGCACTGTCGGCGCCTGTGCCCTTAGACGCAGAAACCTTCGGACATATGCCTGAAGGTATTCTTCGTGGTCCTGAGTGCACTGGAACAGAGCCTGAGCAGTGACCGGCTTCGTCTGAAATCCTTGAAAACTGGTTAACAACAAATCCTTCAGCTTCTGCCATGAAGTGATCGTTCCAGTCGTCTTCGTTGTGAAAGCCCTCCTGATGAAGGTCTTGATGTTGAGGCCTTCGGTGTTGCTCATCCTGAGCAAGATGACGAACTTCTTCAGAGGCTTCATCTATCTGCCTCTGCAGTTCAGCTAGCCTGGCCATCTTCTCCTTCCTGCGTTGAACCTGCTGCTGAAGGATTTCCAGATTCTGAATCTCCTGATCTAGATCATCCTCCGGATGTGTTGGACTGGTAGCCTTCCTCTTCTGGCTTCGTGCCTCTCTGAGAGAAAGGACGTCTTGATTGGGGTCCAGCGGCTGCAGCGTGCCAGCCCCTGGTGCTGAAGCCTTCTTCGGCGGCATGACGAAGCTGATGCTTGCCGAAGGTGTCGAAAAGCTCAGGAAATGGAAGTGAGTTCACCGGAGGTGGGCGCCAATGTTGGGGACTTGTTCTCAAATGCTAAGAGTTAAGAACAAGGCAACATAAAAAGTGTTAGGTGTTAAAGTCCTTCGTCCTTCGAAGCATTATGTCCCTTCGGGAAATAATGAGCTTCGGACGAAGGTCATAAGAGACATACCTTCGTGAACATAACAAGTAATGACGAAGGATTCATATAAAGCATGAAATATAATATAAGCATCATCATAGAATCATTTCTATTTTATTGACATGGAAAAATAGAAATGATTTCAAATTACAAATGTACCTTCGGTCCTGAGAGAAGATAAAAAGTACAAGCGTGACGCAAAAGCAAATGCCAAGTCAGCGTGAACAGTACGGGGGTACTGTTCACCTATTTATAGGCACGGAATACAACCCATACAAAATTACATACATGCCCTTTACATTTGGTGATAATTCCATAGCAATCTATCGAGGTCTAAATGGCCTTTTCATCTTTAAGTCGGTTCCCTTTTCTGCGAACATGCCGAAGCTTTCCTGCTTCACAGCTTCGGCACTGCCAACCTTCGTATCTTTTGAGGTTCTCCCTCTTTGACATAAGTCCGAAGGTACCTGTTCACACATTACACTCTAGAAACACTGTTAAATCATGTTTTTGAGGACCTTCGGAAGCCGAAGGCCCCCAACACCTGTGCAAGTGTACCTCTGCGGACGGCGATTTTGGAGGCCTGCTCTCCCACTCTCTTTATGCTCGTAGAAGGTGTGACGAGAATCGGTTGAGTGCAACGCGTCTAAGAGACTGTTCACGTAACTAGAAGAGCATCCACCTCCTCCGTGTTTATACACGCGCAGAGGTAGGGGAACGGACATTAACGGTCGCCATAAGAGCCAGAAATTTACAGCGTCTGAGAGACTATTCACGTAACTGGAAGAGCGTCCACCTCCTCAGTGTTTATACATGCGCAGAGGGAGGGGTACGGACAGAAACGGTCACCATAAGAGCAAAAAACTGTCAGCCTTACAGCCAGAAACCGACGTGCCATAAGAGACTCTGTTACTAGCCATAATATAGGAAATGGACGGTCATTACTCTAGGCAAAATGTGCAACCGTTAGGAAGGAATATTCGGACCAAGGTCCGATCTACCACGAGCCTCGAGCCACGGCCCAACCCGGCCAGCCCGGTCAGCGGCACACGCGCGTGTAACAGTTCTTCATTTTTTTCTCAACTTCTCAATAGATGCATCAATGGTCCACCTATTTAAGTTGATTGATTTGTCCCTTGAACTTCCACTATGGTACTAAATTATTAGTACACCATATCATTAAAGTGGGCCTTTAGCATTGACTATTATAGAATATTAATTTCGGCCAAGCCCACATTAATCCAACAGTTTTGATACAAAGCTGGAATTCTATTTTAACATAGAAAACTGATATTTGACGACACCGTACACATAACTAATTCAAGAATGCTCTCTTTTGGCCATGCGTAGACAGTGGCAGATCCAAGAATGGATCACATGATAGACTACTAAACCAACCAACTATGGCGCTGGTGGCCTAACAACAGGCGGCTAGTACCTTGTGGTAGACAACTTGGTCAATTACCTACTACCGCTTGTAGATCTAGAGCCTGGGCATGGGTGCCTGTCGACCGTAGCAGTGCCATGAAGGAGATGGAGAGCAACCACCAGTTAGACAACAACGAGCTGATGACTAACGGATAACACGGATGACGGGCATCAGACAACAACGAGCGGACTAGGACGAGGCCACAGTCATGGTGCACGTGTGTTGGATAGGGACATTTAATCTTTTGTTGTCTTTACATATGAAACTAAATCACTAATTGAAAGGGAATTAGGCTTACACCTAGTTTCTATATAATTTTGGTGGTTGAATTGCCCAACACAAATCTTTGGACTAACTAGTTTGCTCTAGTTAATAAGTTATACAGGTGTCAAAGGTTCACATCAAGCCAATTAAAAGGACCAAAGTTGGGTTCAAATAGAGAGCTAAAGGCAACCGAAGGCACCTCTGGTCTGGGGGCACCGGACTGTCCGGTGTACACCGGACAGTGTCCGGTGCACCACCGGACATGTCCAGTGCACCAGAGGACTTCAACACAAACTCGCCACCTTCGGGAATTTTCAGAGGCAACTCCGCTATAATTCACCGGACTGTCCGGTGTACACCGGACATGTCCGGTGCTCCAAGGGAGGGCGGCCTCCGGAACTCGCCTGCCTCGGGTTTTCACTTCAGCTGCTCCGCTAAAATTCACCGGACTTTCCGGTGTACACCGGACTGTCCGGTGCATCCTCGGAGCAACGGCTACTTCGCGCCAACGGCTACCTGCAACGGCATTTAATGCGCGCGCAGCGCGCGCAGAGGTCAGAGTCGCCCATGCCGGCGCACCGGACAGTGAACAGTGCATGTCCGGTGCGCCACCGGACATCAAGGCGGGCCCAGAAGTCAGAACTCCAACGGTCAATTTCCAACGGCACTGATGACGTGGCGGGGGCACCGGACTGTCCGGTGCGCCATCGAACAGACAGCCTCCCAACGGCCACTTTTGGTGGTTGGGGCTATAAATACCCCAACCACCCCACCATTCATGGCATCCAAGTTTCCAGCTTCCAACCACTATACAAGAGCTAGCATTCATTGCAAAGCACACCAAAAAGAGATCAAATCCTCTCCCAACTCCACACAAAGCCCTAGTGACTAGTGAGAGTGATTTGTAGTGTTCAATTGAGCTCTTGCGCTTGGATCGCTTCTTTTCTTTCGCATTCTTTCTTGTGATCAAACACTCACTTGTAATTGAGGCAAGAGGCACCAATCGTGTGGTGGCCCTTGCGGGAAGTTTGATTCCCAAGTGATTTGAGAAGAAAAGCTCACTCGGTCCAAGGGACCGTTTGAGAGAGGGAAGGTGTGGGGGATAGATATCCCCTGGGTCCACTAAAGAAGTAAAAGGCCTCACGAAAGGCCCAAGGGCCCAATAATTCGTAAGGTCATTCTTTCGTGGGCCTAGGGAAAGACGACCAACAAAGAAAAGAAGACGTGAGACTGATTAGTGCAAACCCAGACGGCCCACAACGTCGAACGAATGAATCGCAACAGAGATCCGACTTTCCCGCGCTGAAGCCCCCATACAACAGAGCCATGTGAGGATAAGTCGGCAAGGGTTATGTAGGGATAAACTCAAGAGGTTCACTATCTTTTAGCTACTTGTTGTTATCATACTCACGTGTACTGCCCCACGGTCGAGTATATAAGGCCCAGGGGGCACCCCTTCAGAAGGATCGACCCGGTTCTACTTAGCCACCCACATAAACTCTCTGCGTCCTCTATCCGGAGAACCCTCTTGTAGCCACGTTCATATACTCACCAGGACGTAGGGTGTTACGCACTTCCAAGCGGCCCGAACCTGCAAATCTTGTCCACTGTCCCTCGTGCGACCGGCACGAACCATTTTGCTACAGTCGTTGACACCATCCTACTCCTAAAAACACCTTGAGGGGCAACCCCGGGTGTGCGGTCGGACCCAAAACACCGACAGAAGGGTTGAAAGAGACCCGGCCTTTGTGGCCTCCTCAATGGGGAGTAGGTTTGAGAGAACCGAACCTCGGTAAAACAAATCCGCGTGTCTCACTTCATTACTTGCTTGCGATTTGTTTTCCGCCCTCTCTCGTGGACTCGATTATATTTCTAACGCTAACCCGGCTTGTAGTTGTGATTATTTTTGAGAATTTCAGTTTCGCCCTATTCACCCCCCCTCTAGGCGACTATCAATTGGTATCAAAGCCCGGTGCTTCATTAGAGCCTAACCGCTCGAAGTGATGTCGGGAGATCACGCCAAGAAGGAGATGGAGACCGGCGAAAAGCCCACTACAAGCCACGGGAGCACTTCATCGGAAGAGTCCCGCACCAAGAGGAAGGAGAAGAAGAAGGACTCCTCCAAACGGAAGGAGAAAAGATCTTCCTCTTCTCACCACAAAGAGAAGAAGGAAAAATATTCTTCTCACAAGTCGCATCGGAAAGGCGACAAGCACAAGAGGATGAGGAAAGTGGTCTACTATGAAACCGACACTTCTACAACATCGACCTCCGACTCCGATGCGCCCTCCGTAACTTCTAAACGCCAAGAGCGTAAGAAGTTTAGTAAGATCCCCTTACACTATCCTCGTACATCTAGACATACTCCATTACTTTCCGTTCCATTAGGCAAACCGCCAACCTTTGACGGTGAAGATTATGCTAGGTGGAGTGATTTAATGAAATTTCATCTAACCTCACTCCACAAAAGTATATGGAATGTTGTTGAGTTTGGAGCACAGGTACCATCAATAGGGGATGAGGATTATGATGAGGACGAGGTGGCCCAAATCGAGCACTTCAACTCCCAAGCCACAACCATACTCTTGGCCTCTCTAAATAGAGAGGAGTACAACAAGGTGCAAGGGTTGAAGAGTGCAAAGGAAATTTGGGACCTCCTCAAGACCGCGCACGAGGGTGATGAACTAACAAAGATCACCAAGCGGGAAACGATCGAGGGGGAGCTCGATCGCTTTCGACTTCGCCAAGGGGAAGAGCCACAAGACATGTACAACCGGCTCAAGACTTTGGTGAACCAAGTGCACAACCTCGGGAGCAAGAAGTGGGATGACCACGAGGTGGTTAAGGTTATTCTTAGATCACTCATTTTCCTTAACCCCACTCAAGTTCAACTAATTCGTGGTAATCCTAGATATACTCAAATGACCCCCGAGGAAGTTATCGGGAATTTTGTGAGCTTTGAATGTATGATCAAGGGCTCAAAGAAGATCAACGAGCTTGATGAATCCTCCACGCCCGAAGCACAACCGGTGGCATTCAAGGCGACGGAGGAGAAGAAGGAGGAGTCTACACCGAGTAGACAACCAATTGACGCCTCCAAGCTCGACAATGAGGAGATGGCTTTAATCATCAAAAGCTTTCGCCAAATCCTCAAGCAACGGAAGGGGAAGGATTACAAATCCCGTTCCAAGAAGGTTTGCTACAAGTGTGGTAAGCCCGGTCACTTTATCGCTAAATGTCCATTATCAAGTGACAGTGACAGGGATAACGACAAGAAGGGAAAGAGGAGAGAAAAGAAGAGGTACTACAAGAAGAAGGGCGGCGATGCCCATGTTTGCCGGGAGTGGGACTCGGACGAGAGCTCCACCGACTCCTCCTCCGACGAAGACGCCGCCAACATCGCCGTCACTAAGGGACTTCTCTTCCCCAACGTCGGCCACAAGTGCCTCATGGCAAAGGACGACAAGAGGAAGAAGGTAAAATCAAGATCCTCCACTAAATATGAAACCTCTAGTGATGAGGATGATGCTAGCAATGAGGAGGATAACTTGCGCGTTCTTTTTGCCAACCTTAACATGGAACAAAAGGAAAAACTGAATGAGCTAATTAGTGCCATCCATGAAAAGGATGACCTCTTGGACTCCCAAGAGGACTTCCTAATCAAGGAAAACAAAAAGCATGTTAAGGTTAAAAATGCTTACGCTCTAGAAGTAGAAAAATGTCAAAAACTATCTAGTGAGCTAAGCACTTGCCATGAGATGATTGACAACCTTAGACATGAAAATGCTAGTTTAAATGCTAAGGTTGATTCACATGTTTGTAATGTTTCGATTTCCAATCCTAGAGATAATAATGATGATTTGCTTGCTAGGATTGAAGAATTAAACATTTCTCTCGCTAGCCTTAGAGTAGAAAATGAAAGTTTAATTGCTAAGGTTAAAGAACTAGATGCTTGCAATATTACAATTTCCGATCTTAGAAATAATAATGATATATTGCGTGCTAAGATCGTTGAACTTAATTCATGCAAATCCTCTACATCTAATGTTGAGCATGTTTCTATTTGTACTAGATGTAGAGATGTTAACATTGATGCTATTCATGATCACATGGCTTTAATTAAACAACAAAATGATCATATAGCAAAATTAGATGCTAAAATTGCCGAGCATAACTTAGAAAATGAAAATTTTAAATTTGCTAGAAGTATGCTCTATAATGGGAGACGCCCTGGCATTAAGGATGGCATTGGCTACCAAAGGGGAGACAATGTCAAAATTAGTGCCCCTCCTAAAAGATTGTCAAATTTTGTTAAGGGCAAGGCTCCCATGCCTCAGGATAACGAGGGTTACATTTTATACCCTGCCGGTTATCCCGAGGACAAAATTAGGAAAATTCATTCTAGGAAGTCTCACTCTGGTTCTAACCATGCTTTTATGTATAAGAGTGAGACATCTAGTTCTAGGCAACCAACCCGTGCTAAGTTGCCTAAGAAGAAAATTCCTATTGCATCAAATGATCATAACATTTCTTTTAAAACTTTTGATGCATCTTACGTTTTGACTAACAAATCCGGCAAGGTAGTTGCCAAATATGTTGGGGGCAAGCACAAGGGATCAAAGACTTGTGTTTGGGTACCCAAAGTTCTTGTGTCTAATGCCAAAGGACCCAAAACCATTTGGGTACCTAAAGTCAAGAACTAAACTTGTTTTGTAGGTTTATGCATCCGAGGGCTCAAGTTGGATACTCGACAGCGGATGCACAAACCACATGACAGGGGAGAAAAGGATGTTCTCCTCATATGAGAAAAACCAAGATCCCCAACGAGCTATCACATTCGGGGACGGAAATCAAGGTTTGGTCAAAGGTCTTGGTAAAATTGCTATATCTCCTGACCATTCCATTTCAAATGTTTTTCTTGTTGATTCATTAGATTACAATTTGCTTTCCGTATCCCAATTATGTCAAATGGGCTACAACTGTCTATTCACTGATGTAGGTGTCACTGTCTTTAGAAGAAGTGATGATTCAATAGCATTTAAGGGAGTGTTAGAGGGTCAGCTATACTTGGTAGATTTTGATAGAGCTGAACTCGACACTTGCTTAATTGCCAAGACTAACATGGGTTGGCTCTGGCACCGCCGACTAGCCCATGTTGGGATGAAGAATCTTCATAAGCTTCTAAAGGGAGAACACATTTTAGGATTAACAAATGTTCATTTTGAGAAAGACAGGATTTGTAGCGCATGCCAAGCAGGGAAGCAAGTTGGTGCTCATCATCCACACAAGAACATCATGACTAGTGACAGGTCACTGGAGCTCCTACACATGGACCTATTCGGCCCGATCGCTTACATAAGCATCGGCGGAAGTAAGTACTGTCTAGTTATTGTGGATGATTATTCTCGCTTCACTTGGGTGTTCTTTTTGCAGGAAAAATCTCATACCCAAGAGACCTTAAAAGGATTCTTGAGACGGGCTCAAAATGAGTTCGGCTTAAGGATCAAGAAAATTAGAAGCGACAACGGGACGGAGTTCAAGAACTCTCAAATTGAAGGCTTCCTTGAGGAGGAGGGCATCAAGCATGAGTTCTCTTCTCCCTACACCCCATAACAAAATGGTGTAGTGGAGAGGAAGAATCGAACTCTATTGGACATGGCAAGAACCATGCTTGATGAATACAAGACTTCGGATCGGTTTTGGGCCGAGGCCATCAACACCGCTTGCTACGCCATCAACCGGTTGTATCTACACCGAATCCTCAAGAAGACATCCTATGAACTCCTAACCGGTAAAAAGCCAAATATTTCATATTTTAGAGTTTTTGGTAGCAAATGTTTTATACTTGTTAAAAGAGGTAGAAAATCTAAATTTGCTCCTAAAACTGTAGAAGGCTTTTTACTAGGATATGACTCAAACACAAGGGCATATAGAGTCTTTAACAAGTCCTCAGGACTTGTTGAAGTATCTTGTGACGTTGTGTTTGACGAGACTAACGACTCTCAAGTAGAGCAAGTTGATCTTGATGAGATAGGTGAAGAACAGGCTCCATGCATAGCGCTAAGGAACATGTCCATTGGGGATGTATGTCCTAAGGAATCTGAAGAGCCTCCACATGCACAAGATCAACCATCCTCCTCCACGCTAGCATCTCCACCAACTCAAAATAAGGATGAAGCTCAAGTTGATGAAGTAGAAGATCAAGCAAATGAGCCACCTCAAGATGACGGCAATGATCAAGGGGGAGATGCAAATGATCAAGACAAGGAGGATGAAGAGCAAAGGCCGCCACACCCAAGAGTCCACCAAGCAATCCAACGAGATCACCCCGTTGACACCATCCTCGACGACATTCATAAGGGGGTAACTACTAGATCTCGTATTGCACATTTTTGTGAACATTACTCGTTTGTTTCCTCTATTGAGCCACACAGGGTAGAGGAAGCACTACAAGATTCGGATTGGGTGGTGGCAATGCAAGAGGAGCTCAACAACTTCACTAGAAATGAGGTATGGCATTTAGTTCCACGTCCTAACCAAAATGTTGTAGGAACCAAATGGGTCTTCCGCAACAAGCAAGATGAGCATGGTGTGGTGACAAGGAACAAAGCTCGACTTGTGGCCAAGGGATACTCCCAAGTCGAAGGTTTGGATTTCGGTGAAACCTATGCACCCGTAGCTAGGCTTGAGTCAATTCGCATATTATTAGCCTATGCTACTTACCATGGCTTTAAGCTTTATCAAATGGACGTGAAAAGTGCCTTCCTCAATGGACCAATCAAGGAAGAGGTCTATGTTGAGCAACCTCCCGGCTTTGAAGACAGTGAGTATCCTAACCATGTCTATAAGCTCTCTAAGGCGCTTTATGGGCTCAAGCAAGCCCCAAGAGCATGGTATGAATGCCTTAGAGATTTCCTTATTGCTAATGGCTTCAAAGTCGGAAAAGCCGATCCTACACTCTTTACTAAAACTCTTGAAAATGACTTGTTTGTATGCCAAATTTATGTTGATGATATTATATTTGGGTCTACTAACGAGTCTACATGTGAAGAGTTTAGTAGGATTATGACACAGAAATTTGAGATGTCTATGATGGGGGATTTGAAGTATTTCTTAGGATTCCAAGTAAAGCAACTCCAAGAGGGCACCTTCATTAGCCAAACGAAGTACACTCAAGACATTCTAAACAAGTTTGGGATGAAGGATGCCAAGCCCATCAAGACACCCATGGGAACCAATGGGCATCTCGACCTCGACACGGGAGGTAAGTCCGTGGATCAAAAGGTATACCGGTCGATGATTGGTTCATTGCTTTATTTATGTGCATCTCGACCGGACATTATGCTTTCCGTTTGCATGTGTGCAAGATTCCAAGCCGACCCTAAGGAATCACACCTTACGGCCGTAAAACGAATCTTGAGATATTTGGCTTATACACCTAAGTTTGGGCTTTGGTACCCTCGGGGATCCACATTTGATTTGATTGGTTATTCGGATGCCGATTGGGCAGGGTGTAAGATTAATAGAAAGAGCACATCGGGGACTTGCCAGTTCTTGGGAAGATCCTTGGTGTCTTGGGCTTCAAAGAAGCAAAATTCGGTCGCTCTTTCTACTGCCGAAGCCGAATATATTGCCGCAGGCCATTGTTGCGCGCAATTGCTTTGGATGAGGCAAACCTTGCGGGACTACGGTTACAAATTAACCAAAGTCCCTTTGCTATGTGATAATGAGAGTGCAATTAAAATGGCCGACAATCCCATCGAGCATAGCCGCACTAAGCACATAGCCATTCGGTATCATTTTCTTAGGGATCACCAACAAAAGGGAGATATCGAGATTGCATACATTAATACTAAAGATCAATTAGCCGATATCTTTACCAAGCCTCTTGACGAACAAACTTTTACCAAACTTAGGCATGAGCTCAATATTCTTGATTCTAGGAATTTCTTTTGCTAACTTGCCACATAGCTCATAAATATACCTTTGATCATGTCTCTTTTGTATATGCTATGACTAATGTGTTTTCAAGAGTATTTCAAACCAAGTCATAGGTATATTGAAAGGGAATTGGAGTCTTCGGCGAAGTCAAAGGCTTCCACTCCACTCCACTACTCTTCCTTCGCCGTCACTCCGAGCATCTCTCCAACTTTGGTATACTCTTCATTCATTTATTTTATGACCAAAGGAGGAGAAAATACTTCGAGGGCTCTAATGATTCCGTTTTTGGCGATTCATGCCAAAGGGGGAGAAAGTATGAGCCCAAAGCAAAAGGACCGCACCACCACCCATTTCAAAAAATTTAGTGTTTTCCAAGAGTATGTTTCAATTGGTATCTTTTTGAGTTAAAAAGGGGGAGAAAATAGTATTTCAATCATCAAAACCCTCTTGAACACTAAGAGGATGATTTCATTTAGGGGGGTTTTGTTTAGTCAAAGGAAAAGCATTTGAAACAGGGGGAGAAAATTTCAAAATTTAAAAATGCTTTGCAAACTCTTATTCATTTACCCTTGACTATTTGCAAAAGAACTTTGAAAAGATTTACAAAAGATTTTTGCAAAAACAAAACATGTGGTGCAAGTGTGGTCCAAAATGTTAAAGAAGAAGAAACAATCCATACATATCTTGTAAGTACTTATATTGGCTCAATTCCAAGCAACCTTTGCACTTACATCATACAAACTAGTTCAATTATGCAATTCTATATTTGCTTTGGTTTGTGTTGGCATCAATCACCAAAAAGGGGGAGATTGAAAGGGAATTAGGCTTACACCTAGTTCCTATATAATTTTGGTGGTTGAATTGCCCAACACAAATCTTTGGACTAACTAGTTTGCTCTAGTTAATAAGTTATACAGGTGTCAAAGGTTCACATCAAGCCAATTAAAAGGACCAAAGTTGGGTTCAAATAGAGAGCTAAAGGCAACCGAAGGCACCTCTGGTCTGGGGGCACCGGACTGTTCGGTGTACACCGGACAGTGTCCGGTGCACCACCGGACATGTCCGGTGCACCAGAGGACTTCAACACAAACTCGCCACCTTCGGGAATTTTCAGAGGCAACTCCGTTATAATTCACCGGACTGTCCGGTGTACACCGGACATGTCCGGTGCTCCAAGGGAGGGCGGCCTCCGGAACTCGCCTGCCTCGGGTTTTCACTTCAGCTGCTCCGCTAAAATTCACCGGACTGTCCGGTGTACACCGGACTGTCCGGTGTACACCGGACTGTCCGGTGCATCCTCGGAGCAACGGCTACTTCGCGCCAACGACTACCTGCAACGGCATTTAATGCGCGCGCAGCGCGCGCAGAAGTCAGAGTCGCCCATGCCGGCGCACCGGACAGTGAACAGTGCATGTCCGGTGCGCCACCGGACATCAAGGCGGGCCCAGAAGTCAGAACTCCAACGGTCAATTTCCAACGGCACTGATGACGTGGCGGGGGCACCGGACTGTCCGGTGCGCCATCGAACAGAAAGCCTCCCAACGGCCACTTTTGGTGGTTGGGGCTATAAATACCCCAACCACCCCACCATTCATGGCATCCAAGTTTCCAGCTTCCAACCACTATACAAGAGCTAGCATTCATTGCAAAGCACACCAAAAAGAGATCAAATCCTCTCCCAACTCCACACAAAGCCCTAGTGACTAGTGAGAGTGATTTGTAGTGTTCAATTGAGCTCTTGCGCTTGGATCGCTTCTTTTCTTTCGCATTCTTTCTTGTGATCAAACACTCACTTGTAATTGAGGCAAGAGGCACCAATCGTGTGGTGGCCCTTGCGGGAAGTTTGATTCCCAAGTGATTTGAGAAGAAAAGCTCACTCGGTCCAAGGGACCGTTTGAGAGAGGGAAGGGTTGAAAGAGACCCGGCCTTTGTGGCCTCCTCAACGGGGAGTAGGTTTGAGAGAACCGAACCTCGGTAAAACAAATCCGCGTGTCTCACTTCATTACTTGCTTGCGATTTGTTTTCCGCCCTCTCTCGTGGACTCGATTATATTTCTAACGCTAACCCGGCTTGTAGTTGTGATTATTTTTGAGAATTTCAGTTTCGCCCTATTCACCCCCCTCTAGGCGACTATCACTAATCACTAACAAGTGAGTCATTAACATGGCATTTTATGTGACATCACCTTAAAGCGGCAAAAAAAAAGTTTGACATATCAGATGCGGATGTGGCTGACGTGTTGTGGCTTATAAAGTGGAACATTTAAATTAGTTTGAATATCTACTACTATCTTTAACACATGTTGGTGGGCGGGGCTGCAGCCCCAACATCCAGCCCTTGATTCCATCCCTTTGCATAGGGGCATGTAAAAGAAACACAATAGTGTCATATGAATTGACATAACCATGTATACCGTAAGAGCTTGTTTGATTGCATTGCATGGGTACTAGAAGAGGATTAGGGAGATTGGAAGCGATTATATGTCCATCAATCCTCTCCCATCTCCATGCTACTAAACAAGTCCTAAACGTTCTGTACACATGCCATCAGATGTGGCACATGATTGGGTCATGTATTAATTTGTCATTGACCAAAAAACAAGAACAAGTGGATCTTCAGAAAATTTTAAAATTAAGTAAGTGCTTGTCTACCATCTTAACTCTCGTAGTTTTGAACTTAAAAATTCTTCTCCCAATGTCGTATTTAAGTTTTTGGTTAAGGTGTTTAGAGTAAAATGATCTCCAAAACCTAGAAAAAGCCGTACAAAATTATTGTTAAAAAATAGTATTTTAAGATGCCATTTTTCGGCATGCGTATTCAAGTGAATCACAAAGTTTTGCAATGAAGTACATGCTCAAAACTAAATCTTAATCTAAAATCAAATTTAAACATACTCTATGGGCTTCTTTAAAACGCAGGAATTTCAAAGGAACAATATAGAAATTTTACATGAATTGGTTTAAAAATACAAAAAAACATGATTAAGAAAATAATTCTTCAATCCAAATGAGCCCTAACTCACTACTAGTGAGCAAGAAGTCGTTCCACGAATGGAGGAGGGGTTTTGAATAAAAAAACCATAAGCATTCCATTAGTCACCACTGATATTTCGGATGGCATCATGGCAACCACGGATAAATCACAAACTACAAATACTAATAAACGAGCAAAGTACCCGGATGTTACTATAGTTCCATTTATGCTTAAGTATAGGGTATAAAACATAAACGAGTTGTTTGGCTATGCTTCTCAGCCATTCTGGCTACGGGTTATGGCTGTTGTTTTGGCTCTGATTTTTCTGTAGATTTCAAGCAGACGAAGCGGTTGTAAATACCAGCTGAACGATATCAAAAGATACGTGTCTTTTGTTGGCTAGAGGTGTGTGGATGTGGGTTTGGAGCAAACGATCATGGTTCAAATCTCTATTTATGCATAAGTTTAGCTTTTTTACCGTTTAAATATAGATAAGTAAGGATAGGTGCACGAAAGAAAGTGAAATCTCGATGCAGTCATGTACCGTGCCACATAAGCAAACATGAGTACATGACATGCCATGTATTTAATGAATGAGATATAAGAGATTTTCATGGGATTGAAATCTTGGATACACTATTTTCCAGACAAATGATGATATGACAAGCCTTGAAAACAGTGCGATAAAACTATTTATTGGAAATGGTCTTAACCAATTTTCCAGTCCATTAAATCTTTAATCAATTAATCCACATCATAGTACACAACTAAACTTAACTCTACACATTCTTCTATTTTTTACCAGTGAAGCCATTACACGCGTAAAAAAATATTAAACAATTTGTACTAGTATTAAACATTAATTTCCATCGTTCCACCGTCGTCGTGCATCATGTGTGGAATAAATCATGCACAAGATAGGTTTAAATTTTGGTTGCTAACTCCACATTCATATCTACCTAACTAATATAACACATATTTTTATGTTTTATGAAAACAAGTTATACCAATATGATATATAGAAACTGTAGTAATATAGACATCTATAAATTTTCTCTCTCCACCTTCGGTTACCTCCTCGTTTCTACGGTTTAACGATTTTCAAATTCGGCCTAATCAAGTCAAGGTACTCCTAATTGATATACGTTTAATTAAAAAAGTGAAAGGTCCGCTGCATATGCTTGTCGGGTTCACCCAATCACCCCTGCGCTGCTTCCTTTGTCAGGTTCAGTCGCTCACCATTCTGCCGTTCACACCTCTCTCGCTGCCTTTATTTCCTGTTGGCGACGCTCTCGCCAGGTCTTCGGCGGCCCGTTCGGCGGCGACTAGCGCCTCCGTTTGCCAGGTCTTCGTCGTCCGTTTCGCCGTCGACTGGTGCCCAGCAGGTATGCTCGCCCCTTCTCGTGCTTCCTGCCCTTCGAAACCGAGCACCCAAACCCTAAAGCAAGCTACTTGCATCCGGATCTGGCACAGTTACAAGCGTACACATGTATTGTGCGCGGGGTGCGTGTGTGTGTGTGTTTTTTTTTGGGTGGGGGGGGGGGGGGGGGGGGGGTTTACGTGAAGTACTTGGAGTCTGCTGTATACTTGTAGCATCATTAAATTGTTTGGTGGTTTACTTGTGAAAATAGTATGGATAGCTTGTTATAAATTGCTTCAGGGTTTACTTCTGAAAATAATATGGATAGCTTGTTATTGAGCAGCGGATCTTTTACTATCGATCGTGTTCTGTCAGCCAGGTACATCTGGAAGAATGGGGGTTTACCTTAGCACACCGAAAACTGACAAGGTATCCGAAGATGGGGAAAACGATAAACTTAAATTCGGACTTTCATCTATGCAAGGGTGGCGTGCAACTATGGAAGACGCTGTAAGTTTCTATTCATCATTTGCATTTGCTTGTTATGATTTTTCTTTTTGCTTGTTCCTAGTCTTGTAAGTATTACGGGGATATGGACACACAAGTGACGGAATCCGACTCAGACTTGGGTATCCAACTCAGCATGATTTTACTGGGCTTCCCAAATATAACTCTGGGATCCAACTTGGGTGTGAAGAGTTTGATTCACCAAAAACAAATGTGCTTTCAGTGTCCAGGTTGCTGGGTGTACCTATGGAAACTTTCAGAATGTCCTAGGAATTAAAGAACAAAGAACTACCAAATATTGGTGCAAAGTCTTTTTCACAAAATAGTATTGCTATCTTTTTTTTAATATAGTGAAGGGCACTGGTGGACAACCACATATATTATTAAATAAATAGCTTAGGAGATACCTGGCGTCCTGGCCACTGACTGTAATGTTTAGCAGAGCTATGCACCTGAGAGAAGTGGTGTCTTGTGTTCGTTGAATTTTGAACCAAAATGAATACTTGCCCATAAAAATAAATTATTTGCTGAACTTAGCCGTGCTAATTCTTGAGTTGAATGGTGAGTTTATTGTTTCTGTAAAAGTGTCCATGATTAGGGCTGGAAAAAAGCTCGAGCTCGACGAGCGGTCTCGGCCTCGCGTTGGCTCGGCTCGGTGCTTAGAACGAGCCCGAGCCGAGCCTGTTTTTCTGGCTTGAGAAAAGAGCGAGCCATCTCGGCTCGGCTCGCGAGCTGGCTCATGGCTCGACCCAACATTAATTTGTTACATAAAATCATAATTAGTATATATTATAGGTACTAAATAGATGATTAGTTTATGTTTTTGAGATTACTGTACAAAATTAACCTATTTTCTATATTATATTAGTAATATATTTATTTTACTAATCTAAAATATGTTACTTAAATTATTTTTGAGATTTTATATTATATTTTGGAGAGCAATTTCACGCTTATGGTCAGGCTCGTTGGCTCGGCGAGCCGAGTCAACTTTTCAGTCTCGCGAGAGGAGCGAGTTGGCTCGGCGACTCGTTTCCACCCATAATGGTCCATGATACCCTATCCTCATGTTGGGAATGATACAAAATGGATTAACTCTTTTTTTTTTGTTTACATCACCATATTCTCCAGATGTTGGATACTTGGATTGATAATGCTTCATAATTCAAACAGTGTGTTTGGCATTACCGCATCATACTGAAAGATTGGTTATACTCCAACCTTGAAGGCTGGAATCAATTGAGAGGATACAATTTGAATGTGCATGATACATCTTGTCGATTATAATTATTGAAGGAGGAACTATGACCCTTTTTTTCTTGGCAACGACTAATATGCAAGCAGATACTAGATGTAAGCGTGCAAGCAGATTTTTTTATTTGTTAGATTTAAATCCAATGGTAGATATAATTGTGGTTTGTTAGGGATTTTTTTATAAAGCTACACCAGATGGTGGTGGAAGGGTTTAAGTGCTAAATATGACATACCGTTGGATTTAGATCTAACGGAGTAAAATGTCTGCTTGCACGCTTGCACCTAGTACCTGCTTGCATATTAGTCGTCGCCTTTTTTCTTACCATATTACTAATACACTTCTTGATGCGATATATCAGTATCTGTTGAGAGGATGGAATCTCATCATTTATTAGTTTATCATGATCTTGTTTGCTCAGTCTATTGTGCAACTTCTAAGCCTGTGTGCAATTTTCCAGCACTCGGCTTTGCTAGATCTTGACAATGACACTGCATTCTTTGGTGTTTTTGATGGACATGGAGGTACCTAAATGCAAAGAACAGTGTCTTTTCAGCATTTACGATTGATTCCCATCATATCAAAATGGGCTGTTGACCCCTTCCTACCGCGTTCTCGCCTCAGGAAAAGTAGTTGCCAAATTCTGTGCAAAATATCTACACAGAGAAGTTCTCCATACCGAAGCCTATGCTGCTGGTGACCTGGGTGCTGCTGTCCACAGAGCTTACTTAAGGTATAATAGCTTCTTTTGTTTTTAGCATAGCATGTCTATGTTCACTACTATATTGCTGATTTGGAGCAAACGATGTGAACAAAAATTATGATTGCGTTGTTTCAGAATGGATGAAATGATGCGGGGTCAAAGAGGATGGCGGGAACTCCAAGCACTTGGAGATAAGATAAATCAGTTCACTGGCATAATAGAAGGCTTGATTTGGTCCCCTAAAGCAAGTGATTCAAATGATAGACATGATGATTGGGCTTTCGAGGAGGTACTTGTGGAACTGGCATGGTTCCATAATTCTATACTCATCTTCCTATGTCTAGGAGAGCATGCCATCTGCCTTTTATTTATTAATTTGGCACAGTCATTGGATTTCATTCTGAAAGTGTCACGGGATTATCATTAATAAGGTTTCTTTCTTCTCCTTCATTTTTTCGCTAAAATCATTCAATACAGAAACTTGTAACAGTAGACTTATGGTTCTTGAGTACACGTGCAAGTGCAACTCTGATGTTTTAAGACCTAAAAGGGTATGCCTACGAAGGAAATTTGTTCTTTTAACATTTAAAATTGATACCTATGTTGCCTAGGGATGCCACCTCTTGAAAGGGATATCTATGCATAAGAAGGAAGTTTATTCTTGTAACACCTAAAATTGATGGATGTGTTGCCTAACAATGCTAACTCTTGAAGAATGACCTCCAATTTCCTGAACTGGAGCCTCTTGTTATGCTGGAAGGCAAATCTTGGCATTTCTCTTTGTTGCCAGTTCTTTTGATGGAAATGAACATTCCATCCACCTAGGTAGTCTTATAGAAATTTCTTTTATCAGGGACCACACTCTGACTTTACTGGGCCAAATTGTGGGAGTACAGCATGTGTAGCATTAGTCAGAAATAGGCAACTCGTTGTGGCAAATGCTGGTGACTCCCGCTGCGTCATCTCAAGGAATGGCCAGGTCAGTTGTTACTCCTTCAAGAAAACAGGAGGGATTACCCCCTAGTGGTATATAAAGTTTGTGGGATTGTCTCATTTTGTACTTCTTCCACATAAAACAGGCATACAATTTGTCAAGAGACCATAAACCAGAGCTTGAGGCAGAGAGAGAAAGGATACAAAGTGCCGGGGGTTACATTAAAATGGGGCGTGTAAATGGAAGTTTAAATTTGTCAAGAGCTATTGGTATCATTTTTTTACTTGCTTCTTTTTGTTCATACCTCTCATCTTAACTGATGTCTTGCATATGCAAAATACCTTTCTAGGAGACATGGAGCTTAAACAAAACAAGTTCTTGTCCCCTGATAAGCAAATTTTGACCGCAAACCCTGACATAAACATTGTGAGTAAATTCTGCAGTTGCTTCTCGCTCTTGCTATGTAGACTATTAAGTTAGCACTTCCTTCTTGTTGATAGTTATTGTAACATTATTCTTTTGTACAGGTCGAGCTATGTGACGACGACGAATTCATTGTTTTGGCATGTGATGGCATTTGGTAAATTTCTCTCCATTAACAACTTTCTGGCTTCAACTTGATTATTGCTTTTGTCAGAAGTAACAACCATATTCTCTGGGCTGCCAGGGACTGCATGTCAAGCCAGCAGTTGGTTGATTTCATCCGTGAACATATAAACACAGTAAGTACCAAGTTGTTTAACACTATCTCCCCTTTCAAAAAAGTTAACACTATCTTGGGATATCTTGGTCTTTGGTAATATTCATGGAAAGAGGTTACGAAGTGCAGGAGGAAAGCCTTTCTGCAGTATGTGAAAGAGTGCTTGATAGATGCCTGGCTCCATCGACGGCTGGCGAGGGATGCGATAACATGACGATGATCCTGGTGCAGTTCAAGAAGCCATTTGCTCAGGTAAAGGATGCCAGTGGTGCGGAACAACTAACTGGAGATGCGGGATGCTCTGAGACCCAGTGAGTTTACCTGTGATTGTGGTAACTACTTTTGTTTTTTCTTCACTATGAATCTTTCTTTCTTCCTCGCTAAACAAGCCTTTTATGATCAGTGGGGTCGAGGAGAATGGCTTTGACAAGCAGATATAGCGAAGACATGGACTCTTTTGGAGTCTTGGTACATGGCCTGACGCTGAACCTGGGTAAAACAGGAGTACGATGTTGCAATGTACATACCAACCATGCGCTCAGTTGGCGTGAAGGATATATTCTTTGTTCCATTGTTGTCTTTAACCAAACGTGCTGTTTTCTTCCGGTTGTGATTTTTGGTGATCTGACAACATCTAATTATACATTTGGGTGGAAATGATGTTACACTAGTTATTGGGGGTGTTTGTTTGGGATTATAATCTGTTCAGATTATATAAATTAAAGTGTCAGTTCGAAATAAGTTAGATTATATAATCTAGTCAGATTATAATTCCATACAAACAGGGCCATTATCCGGTGTCCTCTGTCCCTTTTTGTTTTGACATCTACAGGTAGTCAGGTACTTGCTCTTGTAGAAGCATGACGATTGTGCCCCTTTCCCCTTAAAAGCTTTGAGAGTGTCATGTGTTAGATGGATATCTGCAGTGAAGAACACAACTGAACAATCTGCTAGATCTGTATAGATTGGGCTACTTCAGGAATTGTGACGTTTGTACTTTTGAAGCGCTGCCGATGGTTCTAGGGGAATTCACCAAAACGATCCCATGCTCGCGCCACGGGGGCTAAGCGATGCGCCGATCGATGCAATATCATGCCAGCATCTTTCGGCTTTTCCTCCACAGTTGCAACTCACGCATTCTTTCTGACGTTTAGGGTCTAGCTGATTCTCCCTAAAGTCTAACCCATCTGTGTTCTTGTATTGAGGAGTAATAGATATAAATCTACTGTGCAAAGGCAAGACAAATAGGAAACCATACCTTCGAAATCGAGATGAACATTAGTGGTCTTGGTTGTGGTCCTTGTGGACGACGTTGTCTCTTTCCTGTTGAGTCTTTCCTCCTTGTGTGTTCGGACCATTGACATCAGTGGTGGTTAGAGTAGATTTGTTAGGGTCTATGAGTCTACGGCACCATAAGAAGTTGGACACGTTTTTTGTCATTAGGACGCTTAGGCATATCTAACATTCTTTCTTTCATGGGGATGTTTGTGCCTCCAATGGACTCGGTCACTTGATCAAGTTTGAGGACATATCTAACATTCTTTCGTTCTTGGCTTTATTTATTCTTTAATTTTCTATGTTTCCCTCTTTGACAAATTTTCATATTAAGCTCGTTACGTTACGGAGACCAATTATGTGCCACCGAACTCAATGACTATAACATGTCTCTCTATCTCAAGATGGGATAGTTTTCTCAACCTTATGAGATTGGTTGTCTCATAAACCCTGATCCAGAATCACAAGCTTTAATTCCATTCTTAGCTACGTGCTCTCTAGTCGTGCTAGGTGGAAGACCTTTTGTGAGTGAATCCGCTAACATATGAGTTTTGATATGCTCAACTTTAGCAGTTTGATCATTGATCATCTCCTTAATAACATAACACTTGATGTTAATGTACTTGACAGTCCCACATGACTTGTAGTAGGAGTAAAACATTGCTGGCTCATTGTCATATATTATATATTTATGGTCTTTCTGTTCTATCCATCACTCTTAACACGAGTATAAGTTTCTTTAGTTACATCGTTTGTCCAGTTGCCTCATATGTTACCATAAACTCAACCTGCATTGTCGATGATGCATCGACTGTTTATTTGTAGCTCTTCCAATAAACAACCCCCACCAAGTGTGAAGATGTATCCAAAAGTGGATTTTATTGTATCAACACAGTATACCTAGTCAACCTCTAAATATCTAACTATCTCAAGGGAACTTAATTTTCTGTATGTAAGCATGAGGCATTTTGTTCCTTATAAATATCTGACAGCCTTCTTAACTGTTTTTAGTGCTGTGTGTTTAGATTAACTTGATATCTACCAGGCATCTTGGTTGCAAATGCTAAGTCAGGACGAGTACAAATTTGAGTATACATATTACTTTTGATAGTTGAAGCTTATGATACTGGCTTCATCTAATATATCTCATATTGGTTTTCGAGACACCGATAATTCCCAAACTTATCACACTTGAATTTTGGCGTAGGTGAGGGCCTACATTTGCACATAACTTACCTCTTCGGTGCATTTTTCTATGTATGATTTCTATGAAAGTTCTAATATATTTTGTTTTTTCTATGTTGATTTCTATTCCTAGTACATAGAAGCCTTCTTCCATGTTTTTCATATAAAATTTGAGAAAAGAATCTTCTCTATTTCTAGCAGCAAATTTTTACCACTGCTAGCCAATAGAATATCATCTACATACAGAACTATGAAAATATAATTCTATTCTTAAACTTTGCATAAATGCAATTATCTTGTTTTCTATAAAACCATAGCTTCTTACATTCTCATCAAACTTGAGGTACCACTATCTAGAAACTTGTTTTGATCCATAAATGGACATCCATAAGTGGTATTCCTGATTTACTTTTTCTATTGTGACAAGACCCTTAGGTTGTGACATATAAATGTTTTCTAGCAACTTTCCATTCATGAATATTGTCTTTACATCCATTTGATGAAGTTCTAATTTATAATGTGCAACTAATGCCATGATTATCATGAATGAATCTTTAGTTGAGACATGTGATGATGCTTTATTTTAATATATTCCTTTTTCTCTAAGTGAATTCATTGATTACAAACCTAGGTTTATATCTTTCTACATTCCCTCTAGAGTCACACTTTCTTTTGTAGACCCACTTACAACTTATTGTTTTGGCTCATTTGGGAATGTTCTTTAGCTCCCAAATTTTATTTATGCTCATAGGCTGTAATTCATCCTTCATGGTAGAAAGCTACTTGGATGATGTTGGATATCATAATTAGGGGGTACCAGACTTCCCTAAACACACCTAACACCCAAGTACTAGGAAATTATAAGGCAAAACATGAGCTCCCCGAGGTCACGCGGGGTCGAATCACGGTCCACCCGAGACCCCGCTTACTGGTTGCACAAAACTACGCCTCGCCCGAGTCCATCCTCGGGCGAAGGGTGTGCCTGCATGGATCCTCGACTCACCCAGGGAGCCCCCTTTGACGGGAAGCAAAAAATCTGCATCACCCAAGGGCATCCCGAGCGAAGGCCCAGCCTCGAGCCCGACTTTGGCCAAAGTTCTCAAGAAACGCAAGGCATGCACATTAAATGCAACCGATACGAACACCTGCTCCACCGATGACACCACATTCAACAAAGGACGATGTGACCACAGTCAAATCAACTTTCACCACCCACGATGACGTGCACCCGCTAATACCGGGCACTGTTCCCCCGCTCCGGTCACTATCTTCATCAACTCCGGATAGGACATACGACAACTAGACACGGGCTCAGCCTCGAGAGGAAACTCTGCCTCGCCCGAGGTCGGCCTCGAGAGGAAACTACGCCTCGCTTGAGCTCAGTCTCGACCAACTGCCCTAGCAGTGGCGCTTTTGAAAGCCACCAACTCTCCCGCAGGAGACCACTCGGACTACTGTTCCGACCACTCCCAGCATGACTGTGTACCCATGCTCAAACCCAACCTTGGCCTCGGGAGAAGTCTTCGTATGCCCGAACATGGCCTCGGCCAACAACATTAATAGAAGAACACCCTCCCGCAAAAACCACCGACGACAGGATGGCTACAGAAACCACAAGGTTGGTGTCAAGTCTGCTTTACACCATTCCATCTGACGCACGGGCCAGATTACCATGCACTTTTTACCATGTTGATCGCTATTTCAACCACTATCGCTCGAACGTCTCGTCCACAGGATGGGCTTGGGTACGCATCCGAGCCCCCGATCCTAGCCTCGGCTCTCTGCATGGTCAAAACACGGATACAGGAATCGGACATCCTCTTCCTGATCAAAAGCAACAGCCAGGACAAGGGCCATCCCGACGGCCATACCGCTACAGGGGCTCGAATTAACCCCCTCTCAACATTACGAAGACCTTTGTACCCCTGGGCTCCCCCTTGTGGCTATAAAAGGAGGAGTCCAGGGTCCCCAAAAAATAGGGGACACCACTTCACCGTTTGCCCTCCACTTTCGATATTAGCACTAGTCTCAATCACTCACAAAGACTTGGGATCCACTCCCTCCCTCGACCAGCTTGTACCCCCTACTACAAGCACCTAGGTGCAAGTTAATATAAGTCTCATCCCCATCGCTGGAAGTAGGGTTTTCTATTGCCCGAACCAGGATAAATCTTGTGTCTTCTTGCATCACCCATTTGGACCGGGACACGTAGCACAAATTCACTCGTTGGTTAGGACCCTCGGGTCAAAACACCGACAGATGAGTTTGAACTTCTCATGGCTTCTTCATAAGTAGTGGTATCTCCTTCACAGTCATTATCCTCACTAACATATATCTCACAATATATTGTATCTTCACTAGCATATACTTTATAATAATTAGGGATCGCAGATCTTCTGACTCTTTGACACCTTTAAAGTACATAATTCTCATCATTTTGAGGGTTCTGAGGTTGTTCTAATGGTAGATCATCAAGCACAATTTCATGCTCTAGTTCTAAAGGTTCCTATGTAACTAGCATCAGAGGCTAATACACCACATGGGCTGATGTGACTTGTTCATTAATTGTCATGCTTCATGATTCAACATTCATAATAGGAGTTTCATTAACACTTGGAGAAAACTGGTGGTGACCTCAGCTGGCATCAAGAAATATGGTTCTTGAACCATCAGAATTAGGACATATACCCTGTTTTTCTCAAGATTTATTTCTTGGGTATCATGCTCCCCTTCATCATCTCATTCTCTAAGAATACTACATATCTTGTTTTTTACAAACTTAGCATGTTTTGCTAGGTAGTAAAAATCTGAATCCTTTCGACTTTTCAGGGAAGTCAATAAAACTACAACTTATTGTCCTTTCATCTATTTTTCCTTGCCCATGGTTAAATATTTTTTTTTGCTTCAGTTGGACATCCTGAAATATACATGTAAGGAAAATGGACTCAGTCCATTTGACTAAATGGTTTTGGTGTTTGATGATCAACTGAAAGTGCATTCATCCCTTTTGTGAGTTTTGGTGATTTGTATAACAACACATTTAAAGGTCTAACAAGTTTGCTAAGTGTTGAACAGGAAATTCAGTATGATGAACATACTTGAATAGTGTATATTGATCAGTGAACAAAGATTCAACACAAGGTCAAATAACCAATGAGACAATGCAAATGGATATAATATGGTCTCTGTATTGGTTTGATTATATATATGGACAAGACCAGAGAAATCACTACATACATATGATTAAGAGGTTGAAGTGATTAAGAGGATTCGTCAAGCCAAAGTGAATAAGATATGAGGAATCGTGAATTGGCTTTACCATATTACTATTAGTCCATATATGCTTCTATGAGAATCATACTAGAGCTTGATTAATCTTAGCATTTATATCTAGAAGACATTCACACAAGGTTCACAATATTGAAGAAATGGTTCTCTCAATGGATGCTCAATATGATGTGACTCAAGAATGGCTTGATAGGGTGAAGATAGCAAGGAAAAGGCTTCAAGGGACCATGTGAAGGTGAAGGCCAAGCGATGGCTTGTGGACCGAGATACCATGGCTAAGGTGTAGAAGAGAGTACTTGCACTAAGTCGATGAACTAATCAGCTATGAAAAGTTACATCGTTTTGATTCATTAATAAGGTGACTTGAAACCATAATTTGAACTCATATATTGTGAAATGGTTCAAGTCACATGTTTGATTTGTGTTTGCTTCAAAAGGTGAGACAAATATGTTTGTGATCCTTATGAAGCAACACCATGGAGAAATCACACAGGAGACACCAATTACTCAAGGAGTTTACTTAATTATATTTTATTTAACTTGAGTATTGAAATTGTCGTACTGTCAAGGGGGATCCAAAAAGAAGGTTGGTGTTTGCCAGAGCTCAATCCTCCAAATTCAAAAACTATTTTGAAAACAAAAATCCCTTGAACGCTTTGTATGATTGTTGTTAGGATTGAGAAAATGAGTGTTCCTCTTGAAAAGCAGTTGAACTTCTTCAGCTGCAGTTGAGCTTTCTCAACTGCAGTTGAACTTCAATTTCAACTGTCTCTTCAGCTGCAGTTGAGCTTTCTCATCTACAGTTGAACTTCAACTTCAACTGTGTCTTTAGCTACAGTTGAGCTTTTTCAACTGCAGTTGAACTTCAACTTCAACTGTGTCTTCAGCTACAGTTGAACTTTTTCAACTGCAGTTGAACTTCAACTTCAAATTCAACTGGGGTCCAGGTAGGTTCAACCGGGGTCCAGGGAAAGTTCAACCGAATTTTTTCCTCGAACCTCACTGGACAAAACTAGTTGAACTGGCCCTAGGGACGGTTCAACCGGTGTCAGGGTCACCTGACCGGTCTGACCACCAGGCGGCTAAACCAGCCCTAGGGGTGGTTCAACCGGTGTCAGGACCTGTTTTCTAGGCTAATCTGCAGTCAGACTAACTGTCAGCCTGCCCCAGGCGGTTGAACTGGCCCTAGGGGTGGTTCAACCGGTCCTCCACAACAAAAATCAGCCCAACGACTAGTTTTGAAGCCCCATCTATATATACTCACTCCTATCTCTCTCCCACACAAGAGCACGACCCAAACTCCATTTCTAACTTGAGAAACACCTCCCACTCTCTCTCACACATCTCTTGCCTCTCCCATTTCAAATCTTTAGAGAGAAATCTTTGAGTGAGTTTGAGAGCTGCGTTTTTGCGCTTCATCTCTAAATCCCTCTTGTCTTCTTGATTCGAGCTTTGGTACTACATCGAGTTCTTTATGGATTCATTACTCTTGGAGCTTCTAGCTTCTAGATGACTAGGTGTCGCTTGTGAGTCTCCAAATGTTGTGGAAGACAAACAAGAAAGTTTGTATTAACCACTCATTTGAGCAAATATTAGTGTGTGGGCTTGACCTTTGTGGTCGGCAAAGGGAGGATTAGGGTTGAAAGAGACCCGACTTTTTGTGGGTGCCTCAACGAGGAAGTAGGGCACCTTGGTGGTGTGATCGAACCTCGGGATAAATCTTCTATCTCTTGTGCTCTTGTTCATTGTGTTTGTTCGTGTTATTCTTTCTCTCACCATTTCGTGGAAGAATTGTTCATATCTTTTTGGTGTGTGGATTTTGAGAAGTGTCCTTCTCAGATCTACTACTTTGAACCCTATGGATCATCTAGGACATCTCATTTACAAAGTTAATTGGGTGAATTTCAAGATCAATTCAGTTTTATATATCATTCTTTAGTTGAGCTCGTGCAAACCAGTTGAATCGGTTTTGATACCGGTTGAACCGTTTTTACCCAGTTTGTTTCTAGTTTTTGTTGGAAAAATTTCCGCTTGCCTATTCACCCCCTCTAGGCAACTTTCATCAACATAACCTATGGACTAATGTGTTTTCTAGTGGTTGTGTTTGTAGTTCACAGGATACGAAGAGGATTGGACTAGGGTTCTGAGGATGCAACATCTCAAAAGAAGACTTGAAAAGACTCTAAGAAGACCTACCAATATTCAACACAAGTCCAAGACACAAGACCAAAGGAGCCCAAGAACAAAAGACAGAAGACCTAGAAGATGGGTTGTCAGCTAGCGCATCGGTGGCACACAGTTGGCGCACCGGTGGCACACAGTTGGCTCACCGGTCGGTCCTGTGTGCATCGGACAACCAACATAGAGCTTCCATTTGCTCCATGTCTCAGAGGAGGCACCATAATGTCCTGTGTACATAGTTGGCACGCTGTTGGCACACAGTTGGCGCACCGGACAACCAACAGAGAGCTTCCATTTGCTCCATGTCTGAGAGGAGGCACCAGACTTTCCTGTGTACACTGTTGGCGCACAGTTGGCACACCGGTAATTCCATGAGCGTAACGGCTAGCAGTCATAGTGTCAGAACTAGCCGTTGTAAACACATAGTTGGCACACCGTTGGCACACTGTTGGCGCACAGTTGGCGCACTTTTAGCTGGTAGGACTGTCTGATGTGCCACCCCAACAACAGTCTGCTCTACAACGGCTAGTTGAGTTGGGGCCTATATGTACTTCACCCAACCGGCCATTTGAAGGTATGAGAGCCCAAGCAACATACTAAGACATATTGTCAACATTTCCAAGTGCTCAAACACCCAAGTGCTTAATAGAATCACTTGGTGATTAGAGTAGGTGCTTTGTAAAGTGCTTAGGTTAGTTAGACCGCTTATGCGCTTGCTCTAGGTTGTTCCTAGCAAGTTGAGTGAGTTTATAAAACCCACAAAACCCCTCGGCTTTTGTGTGAGTCATTGTAATATTGTATAGAGTGGGGCAAGAGTCTTGCAAGACCACGACAACCGAGTTTGTGTCACGACCGTCACTGTGTACCGGAGGGAACGAGGCCCGCGGCGTTTTGGCCGGAAGCTTGATAGTGGAGATGGAGGGGAGCATCAGAGAGGAGCCGGAAGCAGAGCCACTTGCGTGTGTAGAAGGCCTGCAGCTCTCTACGGAGTTACTCGACTGAGGTGCTTGGCACTCGTGTTAGCTACCCTTTGCGTAGGGGCACCAACGAGGATTAGTCGGAACCTTGCGTGGTTCTGGATACCTCGGTAAAAATATCAACGTCGTCCACGAGAGTTTGCATCTCTACCCTTGCTCTTTACCTTCCGCATTTACTTTAAGTACTTAAGTTTCAATCTCTCTTCTCTAGTTAGAATTTTTAAGATTCAAACTTTGGCTTTGCAATAGAGATAGCAACACATAGGCAAAACCTAGTTTGCATATTCTAGATTGTTTATTTGCATAGTTTTGTTCTAGGAATTTAATTGTGGCATAATTTAGAGTATAGTTTTTAGAAGTCCTCATTCACTCCCCCTCTTAGGCGTCATCGTTTCCTTGAAGTGGTACCAAAGCCCAGTTTGGCTCATTTGAAATGTTTTAGCTTCACCACTAATTGAGCCGACACTTTTTAGAGGAAGGAGATGGATACCCATAGGCCACCACACTTCAACATCACTAATTTCCCATATTATAGTGCTAGAATGGCTTGTTACCTAGAAGCCTTTGATCTCGGTGTTTGGATAGTCACTCGTGATGGGATGAAACTACCTAAAAATCCCGAGAAGCTCACCACGAGTGAGAAAAAATAAATTCATTTGAATGGTAGAGAAAAAAATTTGCTTGTATGAATCTCTTAGCATGGAAATTTTCAATCAAGTTTTTATGTTAAAAACTGCTAATGGGATTTGGCTAAAATTGCATGAGTTCTATAACGACACATCCAATGTCCATGACCAAAAACATTGCCTAGTCTTAAATGATTACAATTCTTTTGCCATGAAAGATAATGAGCATGTTAGAGAAATGTATTCTCGTTTGAATCTAATCATCAAAAAGTTCAATTCTATTGGAATTAATAAGCTAGGTGATGCGGACATTGTGAGGAAGATTATCTCCCAGATATCACAACAAAAATATTGGAGCATCATCACCACCCTTCACAATATGGAGGACTTGAGCCAAATGACCCCGACGATTGTGATTGGAAAAATTGCGGCATTTGAGACGTCGCGAAAGATGGGTCAAGAGAAGCCAACTTCTTCAAGGACATATGCTTTTGCATGTGATGAAAAGAAGAAATGCAAGAAGAAGGCTCCCACTGCAAGCTCCTCAAGTGAAGAATAGGAGGAAGAAGAAAGTGGTGATATGAAGATAATCAACCCTCAACATCATCCTCCGAGGACGAAGAAACAATCCAGCGCGTCGGAAAGGTAATAGGGATGATTCACAAGATTAATCTAATGGGTGTGCCCCTGCAGGTCGAGGACCTTCTCTTTAACACTGACATGAAAAAGCGAAGAAAGAGATGATGTTTCGCATGCGGGGAGAAGGACCACTTTAAGGACAACTATCCAAATATGACTGAACCCACAAAGAGGAGGAGCAAAAGCAAGACACTCATAAGTGTCAAAACTTGGGATGATTCTTCAAGCCAAGATGATCCTCCAAGGACTCGCAGCCACCGATCCTCATCATGCTCATCACAGTCATCACACAAGTGCCTTATGGCAAGTGGTAATACGAGTATCCCATCCTCTAGTGATGATAGTAGTAGTGATGATGAAGGTGAGGGAAAGCCCTCCTTAGATGAACTTGCGGAAGCCGTTAAATTTTTTGAGAATGTTTGCACTAAACAAAAGGCTCAACTTAAAACTTTGAAAAATAAGTTGATAGAAAAATTTGAAACCTTTGCAAATTTGAATTGTGAGCTAACAACTAAAATTGAGCAACTAGAGTCTAATGCTTCATCCTCAACTACCGATGATAGCCTTATCAAAAAAATGAAAAACTAAAGGCTAAGTAAGCTAGCTCTCAAGAAGCTACTAAAAACTTGCTAGAGAAAATGGAAATTCTTAGCATACACAATAATGAGCTAACTACTAAGCTAGAGAACATAGGTAGCACCCCAGGAGCATCTTTAGTTGAAATTTCTGAAATTATTAAGAAAGATGCTTCTAGTTCTTGCTTTGGTTTAATTGATAATTCTAATTCATGTAATCAAGTTCTTGTTAAGAATGTTGTTATAGAAACATGTTCGGATGAGATTGCAATGGAGAATGAGCAATTAAAGCAAGAAGTGGCTCACCTAGACAAGGCTTTGTATGACAAGAAAGTCAAAGCCAAACAAACCCAACCTCCACAGGATAACACCACAGCAGGAGTGAACAAGCCTAGAGAGGGAGAAACCGTGGTTTGTAGGCTATGCCACAAGGAAGGCCACAAGTCTTACCAATGCAAGGTGAAGACCGGGGATAAGCAAAAGCAAAAGCTCAAGCAAAAGCCAACAAGCAAAATCTCCAACACCTACATCAACAAGGTGGAAAAAAGGTCGCTACACCTTTTTGATCAAAAAGAAAAGAATGGAAAAGTGATAGCAATCAAGGCTAACAAGCAAGCCAATAAAGGAATGAGGGCCAAACGCATCTGGGTGCCAATGGAGATTATCTCAACCATGAAAAGCACCAAGAAGGTTTGGATCCCAAGAGGGAAGTGAGAAGTCCAAAGGAGACAAGGGAATTTAGAGACTTAGCAAAATTGGGATGTATATCATGGGATGCATCATATTGGATCAAGTCTATTGCCAAGTGGTTTATTGAATACTTTGGACCCAAATTCCCCACCCATGACATACCTACATTTATTGCATTTTCTTAGATATGTGTATCTATTTTCTCATATCTAATTTTTATCTTACATGCCTAGTTTTACATGTGGTATTTACTTTTGATTATAATTACATGTATACTAGGCCAATCATATGGTAGGAATGCTCGTTTTTAATTCATACTCTTGAGCAAACCTATATGGTCTAAAATATTTAATTAAGCACGACACATATCTTATTTAACGTTCCTAAGTAAATGATACTCACACTCCAATTGATATTTTCATATGGTATATCCTACAATTGATATTCTTCAATGCTTCAATTGGTATCATTTAACTTATATGTGCCAATGCTCGGATTATAGATAATTTGCCCTCTTGATATCAAAATCAAAGTGCATGTCTCCTACAAGTATTTAAAACTTGTATGCACACTTTTAGGGGGAGGTTACTCTATAATCTAAGTCTTTGAGACTAATGCTCGTTTTCAAGTCTATTATATGTAGTAAGTCTCATTGAAGGCAAATGGAGTCCCCGAAGAAAGACAATAAGCTTCCACTGCAAATCTACAAGAATTTCCAAATTCCACAATTAGTATCAATTTCCAATTGGTATCATTTACATGTCTTCTCCAGATTTTGATTAAGACTATATTTCATATCTTATGCTTCTCATGTTGCTATAAATGCATACATTGTTAAAATATATCTTTTACCTATGCATAGAGGGAGTTAATCTAATCAAATCATATCTTGTACCTCTCTTTCTTATGAGTTTTTCCTAAGTAGAGGATCTCCGATAGGGGGAATATATCTTCGTCTATGACAAAGGGGGAGAACACTCTTTTAGGGGAGTAATCTTTTAGAGGGCAAGTCTTATTTGCTTCCTATATGCTTTTAATGTCTTCCTTTTTGGTGTTTGATTCCAAAGCGGAGAAGTTTTAGGGACCACAACAACTCAATATATCAAACACCACATACCACCAAAATTTTTAATTTTTTTATCTTACATGTGGTTTTGGTTCTATAAGTGTTTTGGTCTAAAATAGGAAGTAGGTGGATTATGGAGTTAGGGGAGGCTTAAGTCCATAATCTCACCTTGTGGGGACATACATGCATCCTAGCAAGCAGATTGCATATTTTCATTAAAATGTTTGTTATATTTGCTTGGTTTGGTTGTGTTGTCATCAAACACCAAAAAGGGGGAGATTGTAAGGAAAATGGTCCCCGAGCCATTTGGCTAGTGATTTTGGTGTTTGATGATCAACATAACCTTGTAGACTAATGTGTTTGCTAGTGTTTGTGTTTATAGTTCACATGATGCGAAGATGATTGGACTGAGGCCTAAGGATGCAACACCTTAAAAGAAGACCTAAAAGATGCGTAGAAGTCCAAGACTCAAGATCAAAAGAAGCCTAAGGAATTAGTGAAGAAATTCAAGTAGAGGGCAGTCAACCAGCGCTCTGGTGGCGCACCAGACAGTGAACAGTACCTGTCCATAGTGCACCGAACTGTCCAGTGAGTACCGGACAGTCTGAGGAGAGAGGCCCGCAACTAGAGAGTCTTGGGCGCTTTAGCACCGGACTGTCCGGTGTGCACTAGACAGTCTGGCAACGGTTGGATCCAACGTTCGACTGCTACAAACTTCAACTGTCGGCTGACGTGGCCAGGGCACCCAACATGTCCGGTGTGCACCGGACTGTCTAGTGCGCCCGACGACAGAACAATTAGCTTTCTGTCCAACAACTATAATTAAGGGAGAGGCTATAAATACCCCTTCAACCGGTCATTTGAAGGTGTGGGAGCCCAAACAACATACCAACACATGTTATAGACATTTCTAAGTGCTCATACACCCAAGTGCTTAATAGAATCACTCGGTGATTGGCGTAGGTACTTTGCTAAGTGTTTGGGTTACTTAGACTGCTTATGCATTTACTCTAGGTGAATCCTAGTTAGTTGAATGAGTTTAGGAAAACCACACAACCCCTCGACTTTTGCGCGAGCCGTTGTAATTGTACCGAGTGGTGCGAGAGTCTTGCGAGACCGTGACAACCGAGTTTGTGTCACGGCCGCCACCGTGTATCGGAGGGAACGAGACCCGTGACATTTTGGCCGAAAGCTCGATAGTGGAGATGGCGGGGAGTGTCCAAGAGGAGTCGGAAGTGGAGCACCACTGGTGCGTGGAGAAGGCCCGCGACTCCCTACGGAGTTACTCGACCGAGGTGCTTGGCCCTCACGTGGGCTACCCTTTGCGTAGGGGCACCAACGAGGATTAGTCGGGACCTTATATGGTTCCGGATACCTCGGTAAAAATATCAACATCATCCACAAGAGTTTGCTTTCTTTACTAGCTCTTTACCTTCCGCATTTACTTTAAGTACTTAAGTTTCAATCTCCCATTTCTAGTTAGAATATTTAGGATTAAAACTTAGTCTTTATGGTAGAGATAGGAACACTTAGATAAAACCTAGTTTACACATTCTATATTGTTTATTTGCATAAATTTTGTTTTAAGGATTTAATTGTGGCCTAATTTTGATAATAGTTTTTAGAAGTCATAATTTACTTCTCTCTTAGGCGTCATCGTTTCCTTCATCTACTAACCATAGTTAGGCTAGATCCAATGGGCGGCGATAACGATTGTGGAGGGTCGGTCAATCTGATTAGAATGATTTCAATCGATTGATTACTTCTCCTCGCCAACAAAGGTGCTCGTCCACCGCGTGTGTTTGGCTTGTCCATCTCTGTTTTATGTTGTGCTTCAGTCTGCTGTATCAAATATTATTATGTGCTGTCACAGCACATAAACATTATACCATTTCACTTTTAACACCTACCTTACGAGTTATTTAGACGCTCGATCTTATTTTGTACAATACATTATAAGTAAAAAGGTAAGAGTTCTTTTGGATTGCAGGAATATAAAAGCATAGAAACAGTGAAAAACATGGGAATATGATACTACATTAGAATTAAAAAAATATAGGGATTTTGTATATAAAGTTGTTTGGATGAGTTATAGAAAAAAAGCATGAATCTAAGAATACAATATGTCTTTTTATTAACTAAACTGCTAGCCTTTTTATGCATTACGCATCACATTATGCATTCCCATATAGGCTCACGATGAAGAAGGCCTCGTACTTCGTGCGTACGGAATTTACAAAGTTTCGGTAGATGCTAAAATTCTTATAAAATTGCTTACATATGGAAAGATTCCTATAAAATGAAGTGTATAATTTCTATGAACCAAATGCAAAGATAGAAAAATTTTTATATAAAAGCTAGTTTGAAAACGTAAATCTCCTAGGAGTTTCTAAAGATTAAGAGGAAAATTAGCTTAATTTTTCCTCCGTCCCCAGGAAGAGGATTTAAATGGCAAGCCCCATTTTTTTCAAGAGATTTTGAGTTTCCTAACGGAAATTAGTTCATTTATTTTTAGAAAAATGGAATCCTTTGGAAAAATGAAGTTGCCAAATTAGCCCTAAATAATCTTTCTTAAAAAATTCTATAGATTTCCTACCATCCAAATGACCCGGCCATCATTGAGGGCCTGCTTGGAAACTCTATTTTTCAAAATCATAGTTTATAATACCATAGTTTACTGTATGCCATGATATAACTGTGATATATTTTACATTAGTTCAACTCAACACCTGTTTGGAGACATAGTACTTTAGTTGTAGTGTTGGAGAAGAGAAGATTGCAGCTGCGGGGGTGTTTGGAAGCAAAGTATTTTTAGAGTTTTGAGGTAAAACCATGGTATTGAAAAATACCATAGTATTTTGGCCAAAATGTGTTTGGCTATATGGTAAAAAACTCTTTAAATACCTTGGTTTTATAGATACCATGGTATTTTTGGAGCATTTGAAACTTCACTTCAACCCAAAGTTTTTTTTGTCTATGGCTAGTGTCGGGGACCATAATTAGGGGTACCCTCAAGACGCCTAATTCTCAGCTGGTAACCCCCATCAGCATAAAGCTGCAGAGGCCTGATGGGTGCGATTAAGTCAGGGATCAGTCCATACGAGCGACTCGATCACGCCTCGCCCGAGCCTAGCCTCGGGCAAGGGCAGCCGACCTCGAGGGGTTTCCGTCTCGCCCGAGGCCCCCCTTTTAACGGCGGACACATCTCCGGCTCGCCCGAGGCCTTACCTTCGCTAAGAAGCAACCCTGACTAAATCGCCGCGCCGACCGACCGAGTCGCAGGAGCATTTAACGCAAAGGTAGCCTGACACCTTTATCCTGACGCGCGCCCCCCGGCAGAGCCGAAGTGACCGCCGTCACTCCGCCGCTCCACTGACCGGTCTGACAGAAGGACAGCGCCGCCTGCGCCACTCCGACTGCAGTGCGACTTGACAGAGTGAGACTGACAGGCAGTCAGGCCTTGCCAAAGGCGCCATAGGAAACTCCGCTCCGCCCGACCCAGGGCTCGGACTCGGGCTAAGCCCCGGAAGACGGCGAACTCCGCTCCGCCCGACCCAGGGCTCGGACTCGGGCTATGCCCCGTAAGACGGCGAACTCCGCTCCGCCCGACCCAGGGCTCGGACTCGGGCTAAGCCCCGGAAGACGGCGAACTCCGCTCCGCCCGAACCAGGGCTCGGACTCGGGCTAGGCCCCGGAAGACGGCGAACTCCGCTCCGCCCGACCCAGGGCTCGGACTCGGGCTAAGCCCCAGAAGACGGCGAACTCCGCTCCGCCCGACCCAGGGCTCGGACTCGGGCTAGGCCCCGGAAGACGGCGAGCTCCGCTCCGCCCGACCCAGGGCTCGGACTCGGGCTAAGACCCGGAAGACGACGAACCCCGCTCCGCCTGACCCAGGGCTCGGACTCGGGCTAGGCCCCGGAAGACGGCGAACTCCGCTCCGCCCGACCCAGGGCTCGGACTCGGGCTAAGACCCGGAAGACGACGAACTCCACTTCGCCCGACCCCAGGGCTCGGACACTGCCCTGGCCTCTGCCGACGTCCTCCGCCTCGCCCGACCCAGGGGCCCGGACTCGGCCTCGGCCATGGAAGACAGACTCGACCTCGGCTTCGGAGGAGCCTCCACGTCGCCCGACCTAGGGCACAGGCCCGCCACGTCAACAGGAAGCGCCATCATCCCCCTACCCCGAGCCGACTCGGGCCACAGAGAACAAGACCGGTGTCCCATCTGGCTAGCTCCGCTAGATAGGCAATGATGGCGCCCCGCTAGCCCTGTGACGACGACGGCTCTCAGCTCCCTTACGGAAGAAGGGGGACGTCAGCAAGGACTCAACCGCTCCGACAGCTGTCCCTCCGCCAGGCTCCATTGCTCCTCCGACAGCCACGACATCACACCAGCAGGGTGCCAAGATCTCTCCGGCTGCCACATTGGCATGTACTTAGGGCGCTAGCTCTCCCCCGCTAGACACGTAGCACTCTGCTACACCCCCATTGTACACCTGGATCCTCTCCTTACACCTATAAAAGGAAGGACCAGGGCCTTCTTAGAGAAGGTTGGCCGCGCGGGGACGAGGACGGGACATGCGCTCTCTTGGGGCCGCTCGCTTCCCTCACCCGCGTGGACGCTTGTAACCCCCTACTGCAAGCGCACCCGACCTGGGCGCGGGACGAACACGAAGGCCGCGGGATTTCCACCTCTCTCACGCCCGTCTCCGGCCATCTCGCTTCCCCCTTCGCGCTCGCCCACGCGCTCGACCCATCTGGGCTGGGGCACGCGGCACACTCACTCGTCGGCCTGAGGGACCCCCCGGTCTCGAGACGCCGACAGTTGGCGCGCCAGGTAGGGGCCTGCTGCGTGCTGACGAAAAGCTTCCCGTCAAGCTCCAGATGGGCAGTCTCCAACAACCTCTCCAACCCGGGACGGTGCTCCGTTTCGGGAGTCTTGAGTTCATGTCCCTCGACGGCAGCTATGACATGATACTCCTTCCACCGCCGCGCGACAACGACAATGGCGGCCGACAACCCGCCCGCAGGCGGCGGAATCGACGACGTCTTCCCCGCGTGGTGGAAGAACAACATTCGAGCTCGCCCCGTCCTCTCCCTCGCCATCGGAGGAGGAGGCGGGGCAACCAAGGCCGAGCGGGAGGCCGCGCTTCGTCGGCTGTCGAGCGAATCGACGTCCCCAGCGCCCCAACGGGGGGCGCGTCGGGCGTCGACCTCGCGTTTGAGACGAAGGCGAGCGCCGTCCCCCCGCGACACGCCAATCCCGAGCAAGTGGACGACGCCAGCGCGCTCGCGGAGGGCCTGTAGGACATCGCCCTCGTACCTAAGACGACGGCGCAATCAGTCCCCGACGTGACTATGTCGCTCCTCGTCGACCAAAAGGTACTGACTGATTCCCATCCTACGTCATTTCGACTCGGCCTCAACCCGCCTAGCGACCTCGCTTTGGCGGGCGCTCTCGTTGAGGCGAGTGCAACCCCTCTGGGGTTTCGTATGCGGTCGCCTTGGGACCGATTGACGGACGTCTTGACCTACGGGCCCTCTGGGTCCGAGGAAGATGACGATCCCAGCATCTGTTGGGATTTCTCTGGATTTGGCAACCCCAGTGCCATGCGGGACTTTGTGACCGCATGTGACTACTGCCTCTCCGACTGTTCCGACGGTAGCCGCAGCCTTGACGATGAGGGCTGCGGCCCAAGCGGCGAATGTTTCCACGTCGAGCTAGGGGATCCCTCTGAAGGCAACCATCTCGGCATGCCGGAGGACGGTGATCTCCCTAGGCCGGTGCCTCGCGCCGACATCCCGCGGGAGCTAGCTGTGGTCCCCGTTCCAGCGGGGGGTCACGACCCACAGCTCGAGCAAGTCCGCGGGGCGCAGGCCAGGCTCGACGAGGGAGCAGGAGCGCTCGAGTCGATCCGCCGGGACGTCGGGCAGGTATGGGCGGGCCAACCCCCGGCCGGAGAAATACGTCACCTGCCCCAGGGTTTCCAGCACCGCGTCGCCGACGACATCAGGGTCAGGCCGCCACCCGCATCCAGCGGGGTTGGTCAGAACCTGGCAGCCGCAGCGATGCTCCTCCACGCGATGCCGGAGCCATCAACCACCGAGGGTCGGCGAATCCAGGGAGAGCTCAAGAATCTTCTGGAAGGCGCTGCGGCCCGACGGGCCGAGAGCTCTGCCTCCCGAAGGCAGGGATACCCCTCGGAATCTCATGCCGCGACTTCCCGATTCATGCGGGAAGCCTCGGTCTACACCGGGCACACGCGCAACACCGCGCCTGCGGCCCCGGGCCACCTCGGCAACGAGCACCATCGTCGCGATCGTCGGGCCCACCTCGACGAAAGGGTGCGCCGAGGCTACCACCCCAGGCGTGGGGGACGCTACGACAGCGGGGAGGATCGGAGTCCCTCGCCCGAACCACCCGGTCCGCAGGCCTTCAGTCGGGCCATCCGACGGGCGCCGTTCCCGGCCCGGTTCCGACCCCCGACTACTATCACAAAGTACTCGGGGGAAACGAGACCGGAACTGTGGCTCGCAGACTACCGCCTGGCCTGCCAACTGGGTGGAATGGACGACGACAACCTCATCATCTGCAACCTCCCCCTGTTCCTCTCCGACACTGCTCGCGCCTGGTTGGAGCACCTGCCTCCGGGGCAGATCTCCAACTGGGGTGATTTGGTCCAAGCCTTCGCCGGCAATTTCTAGGGCACGTATGTGCGCCCCGGGAATTCCTGGGACCTCCGAAGCTGCCGGCAACAGCCGGGAGAGTCTCTTCGGGACTACATCCAGCGATTCTCGAAGCAGCGCACCGAGCTGCCCAACATCACCGACTCAGATGTCATCGGCGCGTTCCTTGCCGGCACCACCTGCCACGACCTGGTGAGCAAGTTGGGTCGCAAGACCCCCACCAGGGCGAGCGAGCTGATGGACATCGCCACCAAGTTCGCCTCTGGCCAGGAGGCGATCGAGGCCATCTTCCGAAAGGACAAGCAGCCCCAGGGCCGCCCGTCGGAAGAGGCCCCCGAGGCGTCTACTCCGCGCGGCGCCAAGAAGAAAGGCAAGAAGAAGTCGCAAGCAAAACGCGACGCCGCCGACGCGGACCTTGTCGCCGCCGCCGAGTACAAGAACCCTCGGAAGCCCCCCGGAGGTGCTAACCTCTTCGACAAGATGCTCAAGGAGCCGTGCCCCTACCATCAGGGGCCCGTCAAGCACACCCTCGAGGAGTGCGTCATGCTTCGGCGCCACTTCCACAAGGCCGGGCCACCCGCAGAGGGTGGCAGGGCCCGCGACGACGATAGAAAGGAAGATCACCAAGCAGGAGAGTTCCCCGAGGTCCGCGACTGCTTCATGATCTACGGAGGGCATGTGGCGAATGCCTCGGCTCGGCATCGCAAGCAAGAGCGCCGGGAGGTCTGCTCGGTGAAGGTGGCGGCGCCAGTCTACCTAGACTGGTCCGACAAGCCCATCACCTTCGACCAAGCTGACCACCCCGACCACGTGCCGAGCCCGGGGAAATACCCGCTCGTCGTCGACCCCATCGTCGGCGACGTCAGGCTCACCATGGTCCTGATGGATGGGGGCAGCTGCCTCAACATCATCTACGCCGAGACCCTCAGGCTCCTGCGCGTCGATCTGTCCTCCGTCCGAGCAGGCGCTGCGCCCTTCCACGGGATCATTCCTGGGAAGCGCGTCCAGCCCCTCGGACGGCTCGACCTTCCTGTCTGCTTCGGAACGCCCTCCAACTTCCGAAGGAAGATTTTGACGTTCGAGGTGGTCGGGTTCCGAGGAACCTACCACACGGTGCTGGGGAGGCATTGCTACGCGAAGTTCATGGCCGTCCCCAACTACACCTACCTGAAGCTCAAGATGCCGGGCCCCAACGGGGTCATCACCGTCGGCCCCACGTACAAACACGCGTTCGAATGCGACGTGGAGTGCGTGGAGTACGCCGAGGCCCTCGCCGAGTCCGAGGCCCTCATCGCCGACCTGGAGAACCTCTCCAAAGAGGTGCCAGACGTGAAGCGACATGCCGGCAACTTCGAGCCAGCAGAGACGGTTAAGGCCGTCCCTCTTGACCCCAGTGGCGACACCTCCAAGCAGATCCGGATCGGTTCCGGGCTCGACCCCAAATAGGAAGCAGTGCTCGTCGACTTTCTCCGCGCAAACGCCGACGTCTTTGCGTGGAGTCCCTCGGACATGCCCGGCATACCGAGGGATGTCGCCGAGCACTCGCTGGATATTCGGGCCGGAGCACGACCCGTCAGAGTGATAGGCGAGGAGATCCACAAGCTAATGGCAGCAGGGTTCATGAAAGAGGTATTCCATCCCGAATGGCTTGCCAACCCTGTGCTTGTGAGAAAGAAAGGGGGGAAATGGCGGATGTGTGTAGACTACACTGGTCTCAACAAAGCATGTCCGAAGGTTCCCTACCCTCTACCACACATCGATCAAATCGTGGATTCCACTGCTGGGTGCGAAACCCTGTCCTTCCTCGATGCCTACTCAGGGTATCACCAAATCCGGATGAAAGAGTCCGACCAGCTCGCGACTTCTTTCATCACGCCCTTCGGCATGTACTGCTATGTCACCATGCCGTTCGGTTTGAGGAATGCGGGCGCGACGTACCAGCGGTGCATGAACCATGTGTTCGGCGAACACATTAGTCGCACAGTCGAGGCCTACGTCGATGACATCGTAGTCAAGACAAGGAAGGCTTCCAACCTCCTCTCCGACCTTGAAGTGACATTCCGATGTCTCAAAGCGAAAGGCGTCAAGCTCAATCCCGAGAAGTGTGTCTTCGGGGTGCCCCGGGGCATGCTCTTGGGGTTCATCGTCTCCGAGCGAGGCATCGAAGCCAACCCGGAGAAGATCGCAGCTATCACTAGCATGGGGCCCATCAAGGACTTAAAAGGCGTACAGAGGGTCATGGGATGTCTCGCGGCCCTGAGCCGCTTCATCTCACGCCTCGGCGAAAGAGGTCTGCCTCTGTACCGCCTGTTAAGGAAGGCCGAGTGTTTCGCTTGGACCCCTGAGGCCGAGGAAGCTCTCGGGAACCTGAAGGTGCTCCTTACAAAGGCGCCTATCTTGGTACCCCCAGCTGATGGAGAAGCCCTCTTGGTCTACGTCGCCGCGACCACTCAGGTGGTTAGCGCCGCGATTGTGGTCGAGACGCAAGAAGAGGGGCATGCATTGCCCGTTCAGAGGCCAGTTTACTTCGTCAGTGAGGTACTGTCTGAAACCAAGATCCGCTACCCACAAGTTCAGAAGCTACTGTATGCAGTGATCCTGACAAGGCGAAAGTTGCGACATTACTTCGAGTCTCATCCGGTAACTGTGGTGTCATCCTTCCCCCTGGGGGAGATCATCCAGTGCCGAGAGGCCTCGGGCAGGATCGCAAAGTGGGCGGTGGAAATCATGGGCGAGACAATCTCGTTCGCCCCTCGGAAGGCCATCAAGTCCCAGGTATTAGCGGACTTCGTAGCCGAATGGGTCGACACCCAGCTGCCGACGGCTCCGATGCAACCGGAGCTCTGGACCATGTTTTTCGACGGGTCGCTGATGAAGACGGGAGCCGGCGCGGGCCTACTCTTCGTCTCACCCCTCGGAAAACACCTACGCTATGTTCTACGCCTCCATTTCCCGGCGTCCAACAATGTGGCTGAGTACGAAGCTCTGATCAACGGATTGCGAATCGCCATCGAGCTAGGGGTCCGACGCCTCGACGCTCGCGGCGACTCGCAGCTCGTCATCGACCAAGTCATGAAGAACTCCCACTGCCGCGACCCGAAGATGGAGGCCTACTGCGATGAGGTTCAGCGCCTGGAAAACAAGTTCTACGGGCTCGAGCTTAACCACATCGCTCGGCGCTACAACGAGACTGCGGACGAGCTGGCAAAAATAGCCTCGGGGCGAACGACGGTTCCCCCGGACGTCTTCTCCCAGGATCTGCACCAACCCTCCGTCAAGATCAACGACACGCCCGAGCCCGAGGCACCCTCGGTCCAGCCCGAGGCACCCTCGGTCTAGCCCGAGGTACCCTCGGTCCAGCCTGAGGCGTCCTCGGTTCAGCCCGAGGTACCCTCGGCCCCCGAGGGCGAGGCTCTGCGCATCGAGGAGGAGCGGAGCGGGGCCACGCCTGATCGAGATTGGCAGACCCCGTACCTGCAATATCTCCGCCAAGGGGAGCTACCCCTCGACCAAGCCGAGGCTCGGTGGGTAGCGCGATGCGCCAAGTCATTCGTCTTGCTAGGCGATGAGCAGGAGCTCTACCACCGCAGTCCCTCGGGCATCCTCCAGCGATGCATCTCCATCGCCGAAGGTCAGGAACTCCTGCAAGAAATACACTCGGGGGCTTGCGGCCATCACGCAGCGCCTCGAGCCCTCGTCGGGAATGCTTTCCGGCAAGGCTTCTACTGGCCGACGGCGGTGGCTGACGCCACTAGAATTGTCCGCACCTGCGAAGGATGTCAATTCTATGCGAAGCAGACCCACCTGCCCGCTCAGGCTCTACAGACGATACCCATCACCTGGCCCTTCGCTGTGTGGGGTCTGGACCTCGTCGGCCCTTTGCAGAAGGTGCCCGGGGGCTACACGCACCTGCTGGTCGCCATCGACAAATTCTCCAAGTGGATCGAGGTCCGACCCCTGAACAGCATCAGGTCCGAGCAGGCGGTGGCGTTCTTCACCAACATCATCCATCGCTTCGGGGTCCCAAACTCCATCATCACCGACAACGGCACCCAGTTCACCGGTAGAAAATTCTTGGATTTTTGCGAGGAGCACCACATCCGGGTGGACTGGGCCGCCGTGGCTCATCCCATGTCGAATGGGCAAGTAGAGCGTGCCAACGGCATGATTCTACAAGGGCTCAAGCCTCGGATTTACAACGACCTCAACAAGTTCGGCAAGCGATGGATGAAGGAACTCCCCTCGGTGGTCTGGAGCCTGAGGACAACGCCGAGCCGAGCCACGGGTTTCACGCCGTTCTTCCTGGTCTACGGGGCCGAGGCCGTCTTGCCCACTGACCTGGAATACGGCTCCCCGAGAACGAGGGCCTACGACGATCAAAGCAACCAAGCTAGCCGAGAAGACTCGCTGGACCAGCTGGAAGAGGCTCGGGACAGGGCCTTACTACACTCGGCGCGGTATCAGCAATCCCTGCGACGCTACCACGCCCGAGGGGTCCGACCCCGGGACCTCCAGGTGGGCGACCTGGTACTTCGGTTGCGGCAAGACACCCGAGGGAGGCACAAGCTCACGCCCCCCTGGGAGGGGCCACTCGTCAGCGCCAAAGTTCTGAAGCCCGGAACGTACATGCTGGCCAACAGTCAAGGCGAGGTCTACGGCAACGCTCGGAACATCCAACAGCTACGTCGCTTCTACCCTTAAGATGTTTCCAAGTTGTTCATATACCTCGCACCCACGCAAAGTTTAGTCAACAAGGAAGGGTCGGCCTCGCCTCGGCAAAGCCCGACCCTCCCTCGGGGGCTAAAAGGGGGGAAACCCCCTCTGCGTCAAAATTTTCCTAAAAAAGATCTCTTTTACCAGAATATCTTTCGTGCTTTTTGACTACTTCGAAAAGTGGGTCCTGGAAACGATGGAGTACACGTAAGCAGCCAAGGCTGACCGAGCCGAGGGACTCCTACGCCTCCGGGATACGGATACCTCACTCATCACCTTCTGCGATAAGTAACTCGCGTTCGGATAAAGTGGCTCCGCGGATCGAACAAGTCTTTACGTTCGGAAGCCCTTCTGCCGAAGCGATCCTTCGAGCCTTCTCGACCGAGTCGGTGACAGGGCCTCACGGACGGGTGAAAGTACGCGTAAGCGGCATGGCCGACCGAGCCGAGGGACTCCCACGCCTCCGGGATACGGATACCTCACTCATCACCTTCCGCGAGAAGCAACTCTCGCTCGCACAAACATCCCTGTTACCAACAAAAAGTCTAGATACTCGAAACAAGAGGAAAAGAGACGCAACTTTACAACACAGCGAGGGTGTGTGTTCTGGCCTCGGCGGCCGCACAAGGCACACGCTACAAGACAATCTGATCCTGCAGGCTCGGGTCTTGACGCTGGGAGGGGGCAGCAACGCCCTCGGCATCGACGACACCTTCGGCGAGGCCCGACCTAGCCTCGGACGGCGACGCGGTCCGAGGTTCTCCGCTCCGAAGGACGACGTCATCACCACGCCCGGGCAATCGCTCCCAGGGACTTCCCCAGGAATCCGGCCCGAGTAGGTGGCTCGACTGGTTACCCCAGGGGCCTCGGCCAACCATCTTCCAAGGGCGCCAGCCCGACCTGAGGCCTCGGCTGATCAACTCCGACGTCGGTCCCGCCAACGGACAACCCGGCTAGGCTCCGGCCAACCAGGTTTCATTCTCGAGCCGACTCCGCCTCTGTTCATACTGATATCGCTGCCCCTGGCCTCGGCTCGTCGAAGAGCGGCCGAGGGGTCACTTTAACTAAGCTAGAGGAGCCTCGGACAGCAAGGCCGACCGAGCCGAGGGACTCCTACGCCTCCGGGATACGGATACCTCACTCGTCACCTTGACACGGGGCGACTCATGCTTGGTGAAGCGGTTCAGATAATCAACAGACGAGTCTTAGCGCTCAAAAATGAGGAAAAAACATGGCTCCATGCCGTAATTACATACATGTTCAGGCCTCGACAGCCGCAATGAACAAAAAACCCTGGCATTCGAAGTGCCATTACAAACGGAACTCCGGTTCCCCCTCCGCAGGTACGAACAACCCCACTCGATAGGGGCGGGCCTGCGGGGCTATAGAAGACTGACGAGCGGCTCGCCACCGCCCGCTCTGACTACAACGACAACGGCCCCCACACCGGATGGCCGAACTGCAGCAGCGCAGGCCTCAGGGTAGGCACTGCTGCAGTCTTGCCCTCGCCCACGCCGACGCTCGAGGGGCGAGGACAAGTACAAAGAGCCGGAGGCCCGAAGCACGGATGGTGGCGGTGATCCCGTCGGCGACGGGGACTTCTCAAGCCGCCTCCGTCTCGGCACCGATGGCAGGAGCCATCAGCCCTCCGGCAGATCCCCACTCAAATCCTCCCGGACGAGTGGGGCACCGGCCTCCGCGTGAAGGCGCCGTCCCGGTGCAAAGGCAGGACCACCCCAGAACACGAACGCCGCCCTAGCAGCGCGCGGCATCTAGGGTGGTCCTCCCGTGTACATGGCGCGACAGCCGCCCTCTTGCAGAAGGGGCCACCGGGAGCCAAGCCGACGAACCCGACACGCTGAAGGTGACGACGCCTGCCGTCGACCAGCCCCGCGTTGTCGAAGTCCGGGCCGCCCGCAGGGCCAGTGAGTGCCCTCTCCCTCGAATGCCGCGGGAGAGGATGACCCACGAACCCGCGCGAGAGGTAGAGCGCCGGCTCAGCCCGGCACCCACCCCAGCGAGGATGATGAGCATCCTTGAAGGTGAGGGTGGGACCAAGATCGCAGCCCAGCTTGCTCCTCCCCACCTAGGAACTGGTGGTCACCATCTTGGGTGACCACCGGCGGGGGGGTGCAGCCGGGCTGGCTGATGAAAATCCTTGAAGCCGAACGATGGCTGAAAGGTACCAACTCCCATGGAGTTGCGTTCCTCCAACGATGAGGCGAAAAGACGGCGGTTTCCCCCCATCCGGGGGCTTGGAAGGTGGAAAGGCGCGGCGCATAAGGGAGCGAGAAGACATGGTCGCCTTACAAAAGGGGTCGCCCTCCTTTTAAAGGCAACTCTCCCTACGTGCGCCCCCAACCGTCACGGGCTGAGTCTTCTCCAACACGCTCCAAAGCCCTCCCCTGCGGCGCGGGGGCTGGGTCCCGCATGTCATGCAGACCGGCTCCGAGCAGAAGAAGCCAAACTGCCGCGCGTGGTGCACGCAACCGCCCAGCGGTTACAAGTGACCCTCCACTTTTGCCCAGACCAACGGGCGAAAGGGGCGGGCAGCCATGCAGGCGGCATGCAACCGTGCCAAGTGGACGCGCTTCTCCGACTCCCGACACGCCAGCATGGAGGCCCAGGCCCACGCATCGTGCAACCGGCGCGCCGGATGCTGCATGCAAGCAACTGCACCACCTGCGCCACCACCGCGCCTCCTCGATTGCGGAACCAATACCACGACTCGAGGCGACCCAGCGCGCGACCCAGCAGTGCCAGCCTGACGCGGCGGCCAACGCGGCCAAAAGTGGGCCGGCAGTAATGACGGTGGCAGGCGCGCGGGAGCAGCGGTCACGTCGTCAGCCAAGCTCACGTCCCATCCGGGGGCAGCGAGAGAACCCCCTCTCACGGCGTGAAGACAACGCGCCCGTGATCCGTTCCTCGAACGGCTCGCGCATGCGCAACGGCCGCCCCGCCAACTACTCGCCCCATCGCATTAACTCCGTGGCTGGACAGGCGGCGCTTCTGGCAGGAGCAGCGGGCGACGCTTCGCCTTCGCCGAAACAACCGCGCCAAAAAAAAGGTACGCCGCGTCGTTCGGTTTCGTATCCATTTTCCTTTTTTCCTCTTTCTCTATCTCTTGCGACAGGGACCGGGAAAGGGGGATACCCCGAAAGGGATCCTTCCCCGTGAAGGAACCAGGCTCCGAGCCTCCTTACTGATCATGGGGTTCGAAGGCTGGCCCCCCGAAGGGTTCAACAGCCGCCTCAGATCGCGTGGGCCCTACACCCACTACTGGTCAGAGGTTCGAAGGCCGGCCCCCCGAAGGGTTCCACGGCCGCCTCAGGCTACTCGGGCTCCGCGCCCATTACTGATCAGGGGTTCGAAGGCTGGCCCCCGAAGGGTTCACAGTCGCCTCAGACGCCGAGCGAGGGATGACCAGGGGTACGTTCGATACATAACCAAGGCTCGGGCTGCGCTCCCGAGGTACCCTAGGACATTTCTGAGACCAGCGGGAGCGATCTTGTAACGGAATCCCATCGGAGGGAGGCATCGAGCCCTCGGACCCTGTCGCCAGGGGACCGGGTCCGGCAGATCACCCGCAGGTACTTTTGGGCGTGCCTCTGGGCCCCTAGCCGAACCCCAACGAACGGGGCACGGACGTCCACTCGGATTACCCGCTTGCAGCTCACCGGAGACACCATGTTCGGTGCCCATCGAGGGTAACATGGCGCTTCCCCCCCTCCTCCTTGCGGAAAGGCGACGTAGGGGCGTATGTAAAAAAGCCGAGTCTGTCCCTGATCGCCCTCTCGCCCAGTGCGGAGGCTCGGGGGCTGCTCTCGCAAACCCGGCTCCGGCCGAACCGTTGACAGCGTCAACATACCAGCCCGAGAACTTGAGCCCCGACCGTGCTCCCGGGCTACGACCAGTTCGCATGAGGGAACCACCAGACCAGCCGAAGCATTACGCAAGGCATTAAGACCTCAAAGGAGTGAAACCACTCCTCCGAGGCCTCGGGGGCTACACCCGGCGGGTGCGCTCGCGCGCACGCACCGGAACAAAATGCAACCGAGAAAGGCTGGCCCCCTTGCAAAAAAGTGCGACGAAAGCCTCCAAGCGAGTGCTAACACTCCCTTCGAGGCTCGGGGGCTACTGTCGGGGAACATAATTAGGGGTACCCTCAAGACGCCTAATTCTCAGCTGGTAACCCCCATCAGCATAAAGCTGCAGAGGCCTGATGGGTGCGATTAAGTCGGGGATCAGTCCATACGAGCGACTCGATCACGCCTCGTCCGAGCCTAGCCTCGGGCAAGGGCAGCCGACCTCGAGGGGTTTCCGTCTCGCCCGAGGCCCCCCTTTTAACGGCGGACACATCTCCGGCTCGCCCGAGGCCTTGCCTTCGCTAAGAAGCAACCCTGACTAAATCGCCGCGCCGACCGACCGAGTCGCAGGAGCATTTAACACAAAGGTAGCCTGACACCTTTATCCTGACGCGCGCCCCCCGGCAGAGCCGAAGTGACCGCCGTCACTCCGCCGCTCCACTGACCGGTCTGACAGAAGGACAGCGCCGCCTGCGCCACTCCGACTGCAGTGCCACTTGACAGAGTGAGACTGACAGGCAGTCAGGCCTTGCCAAAGGTGCCATAGGAAACTCCGCTCCGCCCGACCCAGGGCTCGGACTCGGGCTAAGCCCCAGAAGACGGCGAACTCCGCTCCGCCCGACCCAGGGCTCGGACTCGGGCTAAGCCCCGGAAGATGGCGAACTCCGCTCCGCCCGACCCAGGGCTCGGACTCGGGCTAAGCCCCGGAAGACGGCGAACTCCGCTCCGCCCGACCCAGGGCTCGGACTCGGGCTAGGCCCCGGAAGACGGCGAACTCCGCTCCGCCCAACCCAGGGCTCGGACTCGGGCTAAGCCCCGGAAGACGGCGAACTCCGCTCCGCCCGACCCAGGGCTCGGACTCGGGCTAGGCCCCGGAAGACGGCGAGCTCCGCTCCGCCCGACCCAGGGCTCGGACTCGGGCTACGACCCGGAAGACGACGAACTCCGCTCCGCCCGACCCAGGGCTCAAACTCGGGCTAGGCCCCGGAAGACGGCGAACTCCGCTCCGCCCGACCCAGGGCTCGGACTCGGGCTAAGACCCGGAAGACGACGAACTCCACTTCGCCCGACCCCAGGGCTCGGACACCGCCCTAGCCTCTGCCGACGACCTCCGCCTCGCCCGACCCAGGGGCCCGGACTTGGCCTCGGCCATGGAAGACAGACTCGACCTCGGCTTCGGAGGAGCCTCCACGTCGCCCGACCTAGGGCACAGGCCCGCCACGTCAACAGGAAGCGCCATCATCACCCTACCCCGAGCCGACTCGGGCCAAAGAGAACAAGACCGGTGTCCCATCTGGCTAGCTCCGCCAGATAGGCAATGATGGCGCCCCGCTAGCCCTGTGACGACGGCGGCTCTCAGCTCCCTTACGGAAGCAGGGGGACGTCAGCAAGGACTCAACCGCTCCGACAGCTGTCCCTCCACCAGGCTCCATTGCTCCTCCGACAGCCACGACATCACACCAGCAGGGTGCCAAGATCTCTCCGGCTGCCACATTGGCATGTACTTAGGGCGCTAGCTCTCCCCCGCTAGACACGTAGCACTCTGCTACACCCCCATTGTACACCTGGATCCTCTCCTTACACCTATAAAAGGAAGGACCAGGGCCTTCTTAGAGAAGGTTGGCCGCGCGGGGACGAGGACGGGACAGGCGCTCTCTTGGGGCCACTCGCTTCCCTCACCCGCGTGGACGCTTGTAACCCCCTACTGCAAGCGCACCCGACCTGGGCGCGGGACGAACACGAAGGCCACGGGATTTCCACCTCTCTCACGCCCGTCTCCGGCCATCTCGCTTCCCCCCTTCGCGCTCGCCCACGCGCTCGACCCATCTGGGCTGGGGCACGCGGCACACTCACTCGTCGGCCTGAGGGACCCCCCGGTCTCGAGACGCCGACAGCTAGCCTTGCACATGTACCCCTCAATACCATGGTTTGAGATATTTTGTCTCCAAACACGTATGGCTAAGAGTTATATAAAAAATACTACAATTGTGTCATTATATCTTAAAACTGTAGTATTTTAAATCATGATTTTGAAATACTTTATTTCCAAACATGCCATGTGTGGTCTTTTTGACCCAAAAATAACGTAGTATTGATAAAACTATCGTTTGAAGTTTTTAGACGTGCTTCATGTTGGTCACTTGTTCTCAAATGCTATATATTAAGAGCAAGGCAACACAATTGTTAATTATAACAGACCTTCGTCTTCCGAAGCATTATCTCCACATGGGCATAATGCTCGTCAGACGAAGGTCAAGAAGGATATACCTTCATCATTTAATATGTGAATAAGAATGCAAAAAGATGAAGACAATAACTGCATCTTATTAATTCATTCATATTTGTATTGCATAAAACACGTATGAATATTAACAGGATTAATATTACATTGGTACCTTCGGCTTGCTCGAAGGTGAGGATGCGAGAGAGTGATTACAATCCAACGTGAACAGTACGATGCTACTGTTCATCTATTTATAGGCACGGGACGCAGCCCGAGTAAAAGTACATTTATTCCCTTGACATTCATCTACAAACATAATGTGAATCATTAAGGATTGGATAGTCTTTGTCCCTTTTCGGTCTTCATCATACTTGGTCTTTGTCATCACGTCAAGCCGAAGCTCTTCGACTATAGCTCCATTGTCCATTCTCATCACCTTCGGGTTATATTTTCACCCTGTCACAAGAGAAAACCTTCATCCCGAAGCCGAAGCCCCCCTGTAATAATCCATGTCATACTGGAAACATATGGTTAGTCACGTTTTTTAGGACCTTCGGGAGAGGAAGGCCCCCAACAGTAGCCCCTCGCAGTATTGATTTGTTTCTTTGTAACAAATTTAGACTGCGACGTGAAAGAAGGCCCTTTGCCGAAGGTCCAAAAAAACACCTTCCCTTCGCTAGAATAATGAATCATTCTGATCTGTGGGACCCATCATGTTGCGGGGTTTCGAGTGTATATATAGAGACCTGTGTTGTGAGTATTTTTCATGCTATTTTAGCCGCTTGCATTGTGTTTGCCATTTCAACCTTCCTTGCTTCGTTGAGTTTAATTGAATTTTGAGCTTCAACATTTTGGCAACCATTGTCTAAATGGCTGAGGAGAAGAAGATCATTGACCCCGCGTTGGCCGGATTTTACGAAGCTATGGAAAAAACCAACATGGAGAAAATCACCAATGAGATGCTGGCTGGATTATCTGAAAACTCCAGCGATAGTGAGAGTTTCAACGTAAAAAGTGGAAATGAAGATGCCGAAGATTGGCCATGGAGACCGAGCCATGTTGTTTTTGGAAAGTCGACAATTAAACAAGGGCAGATCGAAGCGATGAGAGGGAGATACATTCGTGATATTTCAATCGTGAGGGCCGTAGGGGAGAATATTGTTCCTCTTCCCGAAGCTGACGAAGTTGTAATTTTTAGAAGCTCCATGAAAGCTGGACTTCAGTTCCCCCTGGACATGATGTTGGTCGAAGTTCTAAAAACTTTTGAAATTTATCTTCATCAACTTATCCCCAAAACTATTATCAAAGTAGGGGGTTTTATATGGGCCATGAGGAGCCAAGGTTAGAGCCAGATGCCAGGTGTTTCTATAATATTCATGAGTTATCATATCAGACGAAGCCGACTAGGAAAGAACAATACCACAACAATTTTGGCTACTACAGCTTCGTGCCCCGCGCAGAGGCCAGTTATCCTGTGCTGACATTTCGGAAAAAGTGGCCAGGCTCTTGGATGCAAGAATGATTTTATGTGAAGGTTGACCTGAGTCAGAGGGAGGATATAAAAGGGGTTATTCAGCGCCCTAGATGGTCTCGCTTCAGCATTAGGAGGCCACCACCACCCTTAGAAATGACGTGCAAGTGTGCCGGTCAGCCTTCAATACAGTGTGCACTTATATCAGCACAAGAGACTTGGTCTAAGAGCATATTGCTTACAGAGTGTGGCCACTTGCAAACGGATGGGAAATGCCGAAGGAGGCCGCCGCTGGCTCCAACCAAAATGGTTTAGTCTATCTGAAGTATACCTTTCGATACAAGAGCTAGTTTGATGAACCGAATGATGACTAGCTAGATGCTATAGAGGCAACTAGCGATGAGCTGCTTAGAGCATACTTGAAGGCCGAAGATGAAGCTATGACAACTGCCTTCGGTGCTTGGGGCAAAACGAGATTGAATAGGGTGTTCGATGTTATCGGGTTTGTATACCTAGACTACTGCTATCCCATGCGGAAGCAAGGGAAAAAAATAAAAGCTGCTACCTCGGCATCTTCTAGTGTGTCGAGGTCGAAGAAGGTTAAAGTTTTGACACGCTGACCTAGGCGCATTGAGATGGCCGAAGTGCCGAAGCTAAGTGAAGCGGCGAAAATAACCCTCCCGGCTATTCCTGCTGTGCGTACTGGAGCTACTGCAGACCTGTCCAGAGAGCTGGAGTCGGTAAAGGAAAAAATACCGGAGGAGCTGAAGATGAAATCAGCAATATTACCGAAGGTGCCAAGTGTCACAGGTACTCCGAAGAAAAGGAGGATGGCGAGCGTTTTGGAAGACGTTCTAGAATCTGTGAAAACTCCACCTCTTACTTCTGCTGAAGCTGCTGGGAATAAAACGGAAGAAGATCCAAAGATAATTCCTGTCAGCACGTCTGTCCACACCGAAGCGGGCCCTTTGGAAGTTGTATCTGAAAAAGTTGCGGAAGAGAATCTTCCAAAGAAGCTTTCGGTGCCTGCTCCCGAAGCATTCTTCTAGGGTGGCTTGGACTATATCATCTGTCATGCTTCGGGAAAGCAGCTATCAGAAGAGTAGATTGCCAAGGTACGACACTATGCCAAGGACCTAAAATACCCCCGATGGTCCTTGGTATACGGTGGAAATGACGAAGATGATTTCCTTTACTGTCTACCAGACAATAAAGAAATGCATGTCTGCCGAGAAATGATGGACAATATGGGATATCCAAAGCTTGAACTTGGCTTGTCTGCAATGTCGAAAGATCAACTTGCAGACAATCTTGCGTACAATAGCCTGAAGGTGTGTATATTTTGTCTTGTCGTTCTATAATGAACTATTTTTATGGTTTTTCTTACCTTCATTACATGCTCATTCTTTGTTTTTCAGGGCTTGATTCTGAGCAAGGCTTTAAAGGCCCAAAAATATGCAGAGGATGAGAGCTGCCAAATAGCTCCTGGGAACCTTCGTTCAGAAGTTATATCATTGAGAAACAAAGCTCTTGAAAAGGATAGGATATTACTTTCCTTAGTAAATAAGCTGAAATCTAGCGAGGCTAGTCTTGCTGCACAAGCCAAAGCTCATAAAGCCGAAGTGGAAAATTTTGAAGTTGAGGCAGTTGTAGGAAACGGGTGACGCCTAAGAGGGGGGGGGTGAATTAGGACTTCCAAAACTTTTACTAAACTAGGCCACAATTAAATCCCTAGAGCAAAACCTTTGCAAGTAATCAAACTAGAGTGTGCAAACTAGGTTTTGTCTAAGTGTTGCTATCTCTACCGCAAAGGTTAAGTTTCAATCTATACTAAACAAGTATGACTACAAGATTGAAACTTAAATGCTTAATATAAATATGGAAAGTAAAGAGCTAGGTAGAGAAGCAAACTCTCGTGGATGACGCCGGTATTTTTACCGAGGTATCCGGAACCACGCAAGGAACCGACTAATCCTCGTTGGTGCCCCTACGCAAAGGGAAGCCCACGCGAGGGCCAAGCACCTCGGTCGAGTAACTCCGTAGAGAGTCGCGGGCCTTCTCCACGCGCAAGTGGTGCTCCGCTTCCGGCTTCTCTCGGACGCTCCCCGTCGTCTCCACTATCGAGCTTCCGGCCGAAACGCCGCGGGCCTCGTTCCCTCCGGTACACGGTGGCGGCCGTGACACAAACGCGGTTGTCACGGTCTCGCAAGACTCTCGCCCCACTTGGTACAATTACAACGACTCACGCAAGAGCCGAGGGGTTGTGTGGTTTTACAAAACTCACTCAACTAACTAGGATTCACCTAGAGCAAGCGCTAATGCGGTCTAACTAACCTAAGCACTTCACAAAGCACCTACGCTAATCACCGAGTGATTCTATTAAGCACTTGGGTGTTTGAGCACTTGGAAATGTCTACAATATGCCTTGGTATGTTTCTTGGGCTCCCACACCTCCAAATGGCCGGTTGGGTGAAGTATATATAGGCCCCAACTCAAATATAGCCGTTGGAAAGCAGTTCTGCAGCTTTCTGCGGCGCACCGGACAGGTGCACCGGACTGTCCGGTGGTGCACCGGACATCCCACGTGTACTAGCCGTTAAAAGTAGCCGTTTGAGCTTCCGAAGATGGCGCACCGGACATGGCGCACCGGACGGTCCGGTGTGCACCGGACAGCGTCCGCTTGTCGTATTTTGGCCGTAACTTTTAGCTCCGAACTCCGATTTCGATGATCTTGTACTTTTTGGAAAGCTTATGAAATTCTCTACATCCCAGAGTTGAAGCCATATCAGTTTGAGCAAATTTGGCACACCGGACATGCCAGTGTGCACCGGACATCCCATATGCTACTGCAGTTTTTCAGCAATTCCGACTTCGTATTATGGGCATAACTTTTAGCTCCGAACTCCGATTTTGATGATCTTGGACTTTTTGGAAAGCTTATAAAATTGTCTACATCTCAGAGTTGAAGCCATGTCAGTTTGAACAGATTTGATGTTGTGAAACACTTCCAATTCAGTCAGCCCTTCCTCTCAACTTTATCAACTTCACTTTTGTTTTGTAGCTTTGTATCTCACTTCTACTTCTTGATGTGTTGGACTCTTAGCATATATAAAGTGTCTTCAATATTACTTTGTAATGTCTTCTATGAGTCTTATAATGTCTTCTTTGAGGTGTTGCATCCTCAGAGCCTCAGTGCAATCCACTTTGCATCCTGTGAACTACAACACACAAACACTTGGGAAATACATTAGTTCACGGATTGTGTTGTTCATCAAACACCAAAACTCAATTAGCCAAATGACCCGGGGTCCATTTTCCTTACAATCTCCCCCTTTTTGGTGATTGATGACAACACAACCAAAGCAAGCAAATATTACAAGTATTTGAATGAAAATATGCAATCTACTTGCTAGGATGCAAGTTTGTCCCCACAATGTGATATTATGGACTTAAGCCTCCCCCTAACTCCATAATTCACTTACTTCCTATTTTGGACCAAATAACCAAAACCACTGAAAAAACCATTTGTAGATATAAAATTTAAAATTGGTGGTGTTTGGTGTTTGATATACTTTTCATTGCTTTGGTCCTTAAACTTCTCCCCCTTTGGCATCAACCACCGAAAAGGAAGACATTAAAAGCATGTAGGAAGTAAAAAAAAGCTTGCCCTCATTAAGAATCTTATCAAATGATATCACTTAGAAGGATATTAAATTAAACCACATGAATGATACCAGTTGAAAGGAACTCCCCCTAAATGAGTGTTCTCTTTAGAAAGAAGTTTCTCCCCCTGTTTAGAGATGAAGAAATGCTCCCCCTGACAGAGATCCTCTACTTAGGAAAAAGCATGTGAAAATTAGAGGTGCAAGACATGATTTGAAAAGACTAACTTCCCTTATGCATAGGTAACAGAATATGAGTTAACTACTTATGCATTTTTAGCAACATGGAAGCATATGATATGAAATATAGTCTAATCAAATATTGGAGAAGACATGTAAACGATTCTGAATGTAGTCTCAAAAGATACCGATTGAAGATCAATGACGAGCTTGAGAGACATGAGAGTTCTTGGAGATTTTGCAGTGGAAGATTGTTGTCTTTCTCCGGGGACCTTATTTTCCTTACAATGAGACTATCACAAGAAATAGACTTGTAAAGGTGTTAGTCTCAAAGTGTTAGATTATAGAGTAACCTCCCCCTAAAGGTGTGCATATAAGTTTTGAATACTTGTAGGAGACATGCACTTTGATTTGATATCAAGAGGGGCAAATTATCCATAATCCAAACTTTGGCACATATAAGTTAAATGATACACTTTGTAGAAATCAAATTTTCAATTGATGCATCATTTACTATGGAGTGATATAAAAGCTATGTGCCGTGCTTTAACTAAACATTTTAAGCCATGTAGGTTTGCTTAAGTATATGAATTTAAAAACTAGCAATCCTACCATATGATTTACCTAGTATGCATGATTTTGAACAAAAGTACATAACAAATGTAATACTAGGCAAGAAAGGTAAACTAGATAAAAGATAAATAGATATGCATATCTAAAAACGAGAAATACAATAAAACTAGTTACCTTAGTCATGGGTGGGAAATTTGGGTCCAAAATTTTCACTAACCCACTTGGCAATAAACTTGATCCAATATGATGTATCCCATGATATACATCCCAATTTAGCCAAGTCTCCAAATTTCCCGAGGACCTTCGGTCCACTCACTTCCCTTTTGGGATCCAAACCTTCTTGATGCTTTTCATGGTTGAAATTATCTCCTTTGGCACCCAGATGCGTTTGGCCCCCTTTCCTTTGTTGGCTTGCTTGTTGGCCTTGATTGCTATCACCTTTTCGTTATTTTTCTTCTTGATCAAATATGGTGTAGCGTCCTTTTTGTTCACCTTTTTGATGTAGGTGTTTGAGATTTTGCTTGATGGCTTTTGCTTGAGCTTTTGTCTTTGTTTATCCCCGGTCATCGCCTTGCATTGGAAAGACTTGTGGCCTTCCTTGTGGCATAGCCTACAAATCACAGTTTCTCCCTCCATAGGCTTGTTCACTCCCGCAGTGGTGTTATCCTGTGGAGGTTGGATTTGTTTGGCTTTGCCTTTCTTGTCATACAAAGCCTTGCCAAGGCGAGCCACTTCTTGCTTTAATTGTTCATTTTCCTTTGCAACCTCATCCGTACATGTCTCTACAACAATATTCTCAACAACGACTTGGTTGCAGGGGTTAGAATCATCAATTAAATCAAAGCAGGAAGTAGAAGCATCTTTCTTAATTATTTCAGGTATTTCAACTAAAGATGCTGCTGGGGTGCTACCAATGTTTTCTAGCTTAGTAGTTAGCTCATTGTTGTGTATGCTAAGAATTTCCATTTTCTCTAGCAAATTTTCAATAGCTTCTTGAGAGCTAGCTAACTTAGCCTTAAGTTTTTCATTCTTTTTAATAAGGCTATCATCGGTAGCAGTGGATGGAGCACTAGATTCTAATAGCTCAATTTTAGTTGATAGCTCACTATTTAAGTTTGCAAAAGTTTCAAATTTTTCTAGCAAACCTTTGTAATCATTTTGAGAGCTAACCAACTTATTTTTCAAAGTTTTAAGTTGAGCTTTTTGCTTAGTGCAAACATCCTGGAAAAATTCTATGGCTTCCGCAAGCTCATCTAGAGAGGGCTTTCCCTCACCTTCATCATCACTACTACTTTCATCACTAGAGGATGGAATGCTTTTGTTACCTCTTGCCATAAGGCATTTGTGTGATGACCGTGATGATCGTGACGAGGACCGGTGGCTGCGCGTCCTTGGAGGTTCATCTTCACTTGAAGAATCATCCCAAGTTCTAACACTTGTTAGCGCCTTGCCTTTGCTCCTCTCCTTTTTGGGCTTGGCCATATTTGGACAGTTGTCCCTGAAGTGGCCCTTCTCCCCACATGCGAAGCATCCTCTCTTCCTTTGCTTTTTCCTGTCAATGTTAAAGAGAAGATCCTCGACCTGCAGGGGCACACCCATTAGATTAATCTTGCGGATCATCCTCATTACCTTTCCGACGCGTCGGATTGTTTCTTCGTCCTCGGAGGATGATGTGCATGGTTGATTATCTTCATCATCATCACTTTCTTCTTCTTCCTCTTCTTCACTTGAGGAACTTGGAGTGGGAGCCTTCTTTTTGCCCTTCCTTTCATCACATGCAAAAGCATATGGCCTTGAGGAAGTTGGCACCTCTCCCCGACTCATTTTTCGCGACATCTCAAAGGCTGCAATTTTCCCAATCGCAATGGTCGGGGTCATGTTGCTCAAATCCTCCATGTTGTGAAGGATGGTGATGATGCTCCCATATCTTTGTTGTGGTAGCAGGGAGATAATCTTCCTCACAATGTCCGCATCACCTAGCTTATTAATGCCAATAGAATTGAGCTCATTGATAATTAGATTCAAACGAGAATACATGTCTCTAACAAGCTCATCATCTTTCATAGCAAAAGAATTATACTCATTCAAGACTAGGCAATGTTTTTGCTCACGGACATTGGATGTGCCATCATGGAGCTCATGCAATTTTAGCCAAATCTCATTAGCAGTTCTCAAGGTAAATACTTGATTAAAAATATCCATGCTAAGAGATTCATACAAGCAATTTTTGGCTCTAGCATTTAAATGAATTTCTTTTTCCTCACTCGTGGTGGGTTTCTCGGGATTCTTGAGAGGTTTCATCCCGTCACGAGTGACTCTCCAAACACCTAGATCAACGGCCTCTAGGTAACAAGCCATTCTAGCACTATAATATGGGAAGTTAGTGCCGTCGAAGTGTGGTGGCCTATGGGTATCCATCCCTTCCTCTAAAAAGCGTCGGCTCTTTTTAGCGGTGAAGCTAAAGCGTTTCAAATGAGCCAAACCGGGTTCTGATACCACTTGTAGGAAACGGGTGACGCCTAAGAGGGGGGGGGTGAATTTGGACTTCCAAAACTTTTACTAAACTAGGCCACAATTAAATCCCTAGAGCAAAACCTTTGCAAGTAATCAAACTAGAGTGTGCAAACTAGGTTTTGTCTAAGTGTTGCTATCTCTACCGCAAAGGTTAAGTTTCAATCTATACTAAACAAGTATGACTACAAGATTGAAACTTAAATGCTTAATATAAATATGGAAAGTAAAGAGCTAGGTAGAGAAGCAAACTCTCGTGGATGACGCCGGTATTTTTACCGAGGTATCCGGAACCACGCAAGGAACCGACTAATCCTCGTTGGTGCCCCTACGCAAAGGGAAGCCCACGCGAGGGCCAAGCACCTCGGTCGAGTAACTCCGTAGAGAGTCGCGGGCCTTCTCCACGCGCAAGTGGTGCTCCGCTTCCGGCTTCTCTCGGACGCTCCCCGCCGTCTCCACTATCGAGCTTCCGGCCGAAACGCCGCGGGCCTCGTTCCCTCCGGTACACGGTGGCGGCCGTGACACAAACGCGGTTGTCACGGTCTCGCAAGACTCTCGCCCCACTTGGTACAATTACAACGACTCACGCAAGAGCCGAGGGGTTGTGTGGTTTTACAAAACTCACTCAACTAACTAGGATTCACCTAGAGCAAGCGCTAATGCGGTCTAACTAACCTAAGCACTTCACAAAGCACCTACGCTAATCACCGAGTGATTCTATTAAGCACTTGGGTGTTTGAGCACTTGGAAATGTCTACAATATGCCTTGGTATGTTTCTTGGTCTCCCACACCTCCAAATGGCCGGTTGGGTGAAGTATATATAGGCCCCAACTCAAATATAGCCGTTGGAAAGCAGTTCTGCAGCTTTCTGCGGTGCACCGGACAGGTGCACCGGACTGTCCGGTGGTGCACCGGACATCCCACGTGTACTAGCCGTTAAAAGTAGCCGTTTGAGCTTCCGAAGATGGCGCACCGGACATGGCGCACCGGACGGTCCGGTGTGCACCGGACAGCGTCCGCTTGTCGTATTTTGGCCGTAACTTTTAGCTCCGAACTCCGATTTCGATGATCTTGTACTTTTTGGAAAGCTTATGAAATTCTCTACATCCCAGAGTTGAAGCCATATCAGTTTGAGCAAATTTGGCACACCGGACATGCCAGTGTGCACCGGACATCCCATATGCTACTGCAGTTTTTCAGCAATTCCGACTTCGTATTATGGGCATAACTTTTAGCTCCGAACTCCGATTTTGATGATCTTGGACTTTTTGGAAAGCTTATAAAATTGTCTACATCTCAGAGTTGAAGCCATGTCAGTTTGAACAGATTTGATGTTGTGAAACACTTCCAATTCAGTCAGCCCTTCCTCTCAACTTTATCAACTTCACTTTTGTTTTGTAGCTTTGTATCTCACTTCTACTTCTTGATGTGTTGGACTCTTAGCATATATAAAGTGTCTTCAATATTACTTTGTAATGTCTTCTATGAGTCTTATAATGTCTTCTTTGAGGTGTTGCATCCTCAGAGCCTCAGTGCAATCCACTTTGCATCCTGTGAACTACAACACACAAACACTTGGGAAATACATTAGTTCACGGATTGTGTTGTTCATCAAACACCAAAACTCAATTAGCCAAATGACCTGGGGTCCATTTTCCTTACAGCAGTGAAGCATGAGATTTGCGAGATCGAAAGGCCAAGAGCACAAAAGAACACCGATGAGCTTCGTGCTTCGAAAGAAAAATGTTATGAAATATCCTTGGAATGCACCAAGAAATTAAAGGACAACTTTGCTAGGGTTGGGCATATTCTTCTGAGCAAAAATTCATCCGTGGCGACCCTGATGGAGTTGTCTAGTGGATCAGCGAGGAAGCCAAAGCTTTTGACGAAATTTTAAATGACCGAGGAGATTTCTGCGCCTTTGCTGGTGAACAGGGGGGCACGTCGATCTTAGAGAAAACTAACTGCGAACATGCCAAGGCTGTAGTTTAGCCAGAATTTGTTTTTTCAGCGGATGACATTAAAAACCCTTTGGCCGAAGCTTCTGCGCTAGGCGGGAAATTTTACTCCGAGGTGTGGATGAAGGGCGGTCATGAGATAGCTGATGAAGCTATTAAAAAGAATGAAAAATAATCTCATGACGCTCAACAAGAAACCAAACGAGCTGAAGAAGCTGTCGAGCGTGTGAGGCTTATAGGTACCCTTACTGAGGTTTAGCTTCGGAATTCGTTTTCAGCTTCGGAATTAACCAACATTTTTTATGATGTAGCTGAACTTTCACTCCCACCGGAGCCATACAACCCTGAAGATGACCCGGCCTTGAAGGAAGCGCTAGATATGATTAAAATTGCTAATGAAGCTGTTGACAAAGCTGTCAATACACTACTAAATGAAATCACCGAAAAAGTGTTGAAAGAAGATTAAGACTTCGTATATTTGAGAGTTTAATGTTTGTACATGGCTTTCATCTTTTGTAAGAACCAAACATCAAGTATTTGTATGTGTGTTAATGTAAAATATTTCTTTGTGATGCATGAAACCTTCGTACATACCGTTTTTGAGCCACTGGCCAAAAAACACCTCCCCTTCTTTTCATGCTTCACCAAGAAAAAGATTCCCCTTCTGTCGATTCAATACTATGTATTATGTCATGGTTGCCGTGCAGTAATACTGCTGACAAAGATTCTCCTCCTGTGTAAAAATATATCTGCCGAAGGCATATCTTGTGCTACAACATGTTCTTTCATGATCCGACAAATATTTTCGAAGAAGCAACTTTCCTTGTTTCTCCATGGCTTTTTGCTGATGCAAAATGATGTATGATGCAATGCTATGTAATATGATATGATGGTATGATGCAAAATGATGTTTGTGCCGAAGGTAAAAACCCAAACAAATACACACCCAGACTCTGCATCCCCTTGAGAACAACTTTGGAGTCTCTTCACCTTATACTTAGGTGGTATTGCAGCTCTACATTCCCTTAGGAACGACTTTGGAGCTAAGCTCTGCATCCCCTTAGGAACGACTTTGAAGCTTCTTCACCTTTTACTTATGTGGTATTTAAGCTCTGCATCCCCTTAGGAACGACTTTGGAGCTTCTTCACCTTTGACTTAGGTGACATTTAAGCTCTGCATTCCCTTAGGAACGACTTTGGAGCTTCATGACTTACTCTGCATTCCTTTAGGAACGACTTTGGAGGTTTGTGAGCCATTATTGTTACACTCGATGGTGTAACCACAGTCTTATTAGATCCGACTGAAGGTTAAACCTTCTTGTATTTTCTTTTTAGAGGAAAATGTAAAGACAAAAAATGAGAAAGAATATATTGGATTAAAACACTCTTTGGCGTAAGCGTTGTGCCACCTTCAGTAGATATGCCTCGACTCGGGCACAATGTTGTTGACTGTGCGAGCTTCGGACTACTCCTGAAGATCACGCTATTGTTGAATCTGACGATGCCCTTCTAGCTGTTGATTATGAATCAGGGTAGATGCCAGTGGTGGTGGTGGTGGCAACTGAGCCCAGGAAGCTTGGGAATGACTTGCCGAAGCAACAGAAGTCATAGGTTGTTGATTGCCCACGTACTCCGGGATATACGGAGAGTAGCATGAAGCAGTATGCAAGACCTGCTTCGGCTGATTCTAGCATGCTTCGGCTTCAACAATTTCCTTCTGCTTCTGGATCGTGACTTGGCACGTCCTTATGGTGTGTCCCTTGTCTTCAACACAGAATAGGCAGAACAGTTTCCTAGGATGATTATCATACCTTCCTCCGAAGCTTCTCCCCCCTCTGCCTTTCGGGGCTGGTGGCCTGTAGGAAGTTTGTTGCATTCTCGAAGACTGTGAGCTGTGCTGACTGCTCTGAGTGTGATTGACCCTGTCATCATTTGTATTGGGATTGTGGATTGTTCTGACGTGCCTGGGGTGGAGTCTTCCTCCGAAACCCCTAGTCATCTCAGAATACCTATATGCTTCCTCCCTTCTTTGGCGGAAATCGTTGTCAGCTCGGATGTATTCATCCATCTTCTGGAGAAGCTTCTCTAAGGTTTGTGATGGATTCCTTGCAAAATATTATGCTGTGGGTCCTAGTCGTAGCCCCTTGATCATGGCCTCAATAAAAATCTCATTGGGCACTGTAGGCACTTCAGCTCTCAGTCGCAAGAACCTTCGGACGTACGCCTACAGGTACTTCTCATGGTCCTGCGTGCACTGGAACAGATCTTGGACAGTGACTGGCTTCGTTTGGAAGCCCTGGAAGCTGGCGACTAGCATATCCTTTAGCTTCTGCCACGACGTAATTGTCTCTGGTCGAAGAGAAGAATACCATGTCTGAGCCACACTTCTGACTGCCATGACAAAGGACTTCGCCATGACGGCAGTATTGCCCCCCATACGAGGATATTGTTGCCTCATAGCTCATCAGGAACTGCTTCGGATCTGAGTGCCCATCATACATGGGGAGCTGAAGTGGCTTGTAAGATGCTGACCACGGGGTAGCCTGCAACTCTACTGCCAAAGGAGAAGCATCATCGAAAGCAAAGTTACTATGGTGAAAATCGTCGTACCATTTGTCACACCCAGTTTTGGAAGGTAAACCGAATGCGAACCATGTATGTGCCATGTCACACCCGGGCTTTAAGGAACAAAGCCAGGTGCATCTCATACATGCGCCAAGAAGACAACATATACAATAACAGAGTGTATAGAGATAAATGTCACAATAACATCAGAGTATTTATTACATAGCGGAAGTCTTATTACAAAATAAAAGATAATTATAAAATGAACTAAGGATCATCCTTGGCGCTTTGTGGCTCCTCCTGAACCACCTGTTCTTCTCCTGTGGGGGGGGGGGTGTGAGACAGCAAGGGTGAGCTCCCACATGTTCATAGCTCAACAAGTTGTGGGGAATAATATGGCATGAACTCACTAAAGGTGGGAGTTCATGTGATGTGTAAGGCTAATCAACGACAGGGGTTAAAGCTGAGCATTGCTTTTAATTAGTTGGTCAAAATTTTATTAGCAGTTACTAAATGTAAGTAAATACCAAACCTTAAATAAAGTAATAGAACAAAATTAATAATAATCCCATGCAATGCAAATGACAAATTGAATTTAAGTTTTATAAATTAATCATCAGAGAGTCCTGAGCTGCTCATGACCGTGAGCTCGGCTAGTATACCAGTTTTACACTCTGTAGAGGTTGTACCCTGTACCCACAAGTCGTGTATCCCATATTGCCAGGGTTACCTAGACCGTTAGACACTACCGAGGTGAATGGCTAGGGATCCACTACGAGGCCTTTACAAAGTTCCACTAGCTTCCGAAAACCCGCTACAGTTTATGGGGAGAGCACTTGCAAGAATCCCCCGTCTGACCGCCATCGCAGCAAAATCAACCCGAGAACCTCCTTGCATGCAATCCTCTACTGCCCTTGCCTCTTTCGGGTAAGGTAGTCTTCCACTAGCTTTCCTAGTTAGTTGGCCAAGGGCGTCCCATTAAACCCTTATGGTGGCACGTGTTTCTCAAGTTAAGCTCCATGTGCCAATTAACATTAATAATCTTGACATGAACATAAATAGAATAACAAAATAACTGGAACATGGATATAATGAAATATTAAACCAAAACCATGTAAAGCAATAACAAAACTACCCAAGTGATTCAGGGATAACAAGGTAAAATGGAATAACAATCTAGGGTGATCTATTGGGTCCCATCAAAATTAAACCTATGCATTGAATAATGATAATAAAGAATATTATTGGGTAACACAAGTGGATCAAGGGCACAACTTGCCTGACACTTGAGAATCCAGTTACCAGGGTGATTCTTCAAATCCTCGACCTCACTGCTAGCCGTAGCAATACAAACAAACATGGTATGGACAAAATTAACATTACACCAAATATAAGTACAAACTAAATAATCATAATCTATGCGAAGCTAAGGGATCGTGGGATTGAGAACTGTTAAGATCAGAGTTACCATTAAGGAGTTGTCATTTATAAAAAATCTATGTGATTTAAACTATATTATAAATTTGTTAGTATAGGTCATATGAGAAATTATTCTATAAATAATTATCTCAACTTTAATCTAAGTCATTATTTGATTAAAGATTATCTAATTAAATTATAACCATAAAATTAGAATACTATATTAATATTAAATAAGTTAATCCAATAGACATAGATTAACCCAATTATAAAAGTATGTGATATCATATAATAAATGTTGCTATTGTGGAGTAGATATTTATACGAAGCTATCGCAACTGGAATGAGTTAATTCGGATTTAAAACGGAGGAGTTATGAATTTCCGAAGATTTTATGTGCTTGCTACAAAATTAATTGAGTAATCAATCCTAGTATAGGTTTCATGTCAAAACAGTGTTACCAAGTAGTTGAAAATATTAATACATAGTTATGGGAACTGGAATGGACTCATTTGGACTTAATATGAATTTTCTATAAATTTAACAAGATTCTGAATTGTTTTATATAAGAAATTCATTTTATAAATCAAATTCTCTGATTTTCTATTTCCCAGGACTGGGCACCAAATTCTGGAAAAGCCAGGGGCTGGCGCGCAAGTGTTCCCTAGACTCAGACTAACCTCGAGTTGTACTGTGGGTTTATAACTGAAATCCCTAGGGTTTCTTTTGTAAAACCGTCAGCCGAAGGGGTATCAGGGTCTTACGGCCGTTCGATTCTAAATCAACAGATCAGATTAGATCTGAATCCGTAAGCGCTGCTAGCCTTAAGATCTATGGCTCAATTAGCAACCTAGTCGTGGACCCATCGTGACCGCCCAATTGAATCTGACGGTCCCGATGAGACGATGCGGTAGCTATTCCCCCCGGTCGATCTAAGCCGTTGCAACAAAGATCGACAGTCCACATCCTTCTTCCACCGTCCACAGCCAAACAGAGGTGCCCAACCGCAAGGCGGCGCGCCATTAACGGCCACTAGCTTACTCCCCGATTTCTGCCTAGAACACGATTCTGACGCTTGCATAACAAAGCAGAGAGTATGGGGAATGTAACGGAGTGCATCGTACCGTTCTTGGTGGCGACAGCAGCGCTGCCCACGGTGAGCCGCGGCCCGGCGGCCTGGATGAAGAATCGGCGAGAAATTCCGCCGCACCGCAGGCCTCAGCGTTCGATTAGGCCCGTGTACACGATGTACCAACTCTGTAGAACGCACGGAACCGCACAACGGAGGTTGGGAGGCGACGACGGCTACAATTGATGGCGACGACGGTACTGACCGGACACGTCGGGGAAAATGGTCTCGGTGCTCGCGCAAAGAGGATGGGTGAGGGAAGGAGGGAGCAGGGGAGTGCTCCTACTTATCCTCCATGGACTCGGCTCGGGCTGGAACGAGGTCGTCCACGATTCACGGCAACGGCGGCGAGCTTCTCGCGCGAGGTGGGTGAGTACGGCGACAATCGCGCGGATCTGGGTGAGTCGCTTGCAACTAGGCCCGCACAGTAGTGTAACGGGGTGAGGTGATCACGGACCTGTCAACGAGGTCCTGCGGCGCAGCGTCTGACCGCGCGCACGCTGTGCAGCGGGAGCTGAGCAACGACAATGACGAGGGGGCCCGCCCGTCAGTGAAGCGAGTGCGGGATTAGGGAGATGGGCCGGCCAGAGGACATATGTGGCCCAATAGCAGGTTGTTGCATTTTCTTTTCTCCTTTGTTTTTTTTTCTGTTTTCTAAATTGAATTCAATTTGAATATGAGTTTGAATTGCTATTTCAAACAAAATACACAATAAGAATCCATTATGACATAATTAATATTTTATTATTTAATTCCATTTCAAATCAAATTTTGATTCAAGACTTAAACTTCAAATTTCGAATATACCTCTGGCTAGGGTTTCAACATGTTTTTGGCACTAGTTTATATTTTTATTTATTTGTATAGTTTTTAATATTATTTACTTCCCCCCATCATTTATTTATGGGTGGGGAATAAAAGTGTCCATAAACAATCCTTTCTCATTTATATTTTCATTTCCATTCCCTTCATATGATTAGGTAATGCCTTTAATTGTTTATGAGCAAGGAATGTCCTACTAATTTCAAAGGTTTCAATAATTCTAGAAATAATATCCTAGATATTTTTTATCATTTAATCTTATATATTTTTATCCTCATCCCATTTCAGGTCTCACAAACCCAACCCTAAATTTTCAATACTCAAGTATAATTTGAGATATCTGAATTTACTATTTCATTTCTTCATTTATTTTGTTATCATTAAATTTTTTCTTATACAGATTGTGGGCATTACAAATCCTACCCCCCTTAACAATAATCTCGTCCTCGAGATTTAGGAAGGACTAGGGAAAAGATGGGGAAATTCTATGCGAAGCTCTTCTTCCCTTTCCCATGTAGCTTCGTCTTCTCCGTGGTGACTCCATTGCACTTTGCACATCTTTATTACCTTATTTCTTGTAACTCGAGTCAATGTATCAAGAATCTTGATAGGATACTCCGTGTAAGTCAAATCACCTCGAACACTAAGCTCTTCCATTGGTAACTGTTCCTTAGGGACAAGGATACACTTCTTAAGTTGAGGCACATGAAATACATTATGCACATTAGATAGATTATCAGGTAGCTCGAGTTGATAGGCCATCTCTCCAACTTGCCTAAAAACTCAGAATGGTCCAATATAGCGAGGGGACAATTTTCCCTTGACTTTGAATCTCCTCATTCCATGAAGTGGTGACACCTTGAGGTACGCATGATTTCTTTCCTCAAATTCCAGTGGTCTTCTTCTATTATCTGCATAGCTCTTTTGTCTAGTCTGAGCTACCCTCAAATTCTCCCTGATTATACAGACTTGTTCTTCTGCCTCTTGAATAAGTTTAGGTCCAAAGAACTGTCTTTCTCCAGTCTGATCCCAATATAGAGGAGTCCTGCATTTCCTGCCATACAGTGTCTCGAACGGTGACATCTTCAGACTGGCCTGGTAACTATTATTATATGAGAACTCAGCATAAGGTAGACTCTTGTCCCAACTACTACCATGCTGAAGGGCATAAGCTCTTAACATGTCTTCCAATACTTGATTAGTCCTTTCCGTCTGTCCATCAGTCTTAGGATGGTAGGCCAAACAAAAATTCAACTTCGTATCCATATTCTCATGAAAACTTTTCCAAAATCTTGAGGTAAACTATGATCCTCTATCCAAAATGATCCTCTTTGGTACACCGTGTAGGGACACAATCCGAGCCATATATAACTCGGCCAATTGAGATCACTTATAAGTAGCCTTGACCGGAATGAAATGAGCCACTTTGGTCAGTCTATCCACAATAACCCATATCGAATCATATCCTCTCGGGGTGCGAGGCAATCCAGTAATGAAGTCTATACCAATCTCATCACACCTCCATTTGGGTATCTTTAATAGGTATAATAGTCCAGCTGGTCTTTGGTGTTCTGCCTTAACTTTTTGACACACGTCGCACATAGCCACATGTGCAGCCACATCTCTCTTTAGTCCATACCACCAATACTTCCGCTTCAAATCCTGATACATCTTGGTACTACTAGGATGAATAAAATAATCCGAGTCATGGGCTTCCTTTAAAATAGTCTCACGAAGGCTTTCAATATCAGGAACACATATCCTGCCCTTGAACCATACGATGCCTTGCTCATCTTCCGTGAATTCTGGACCTCGACCTTCAGTAATCAGATCCTTAATCTCTTGTATTTTAGCATCACCAATTTGTCCTTTGCGGATTTCTTGCTCCAAAGTAAGTTCCACATCAATAATAACTCCTTCAGTGTGAGCAACTATCCCAAGTTAAGTCTCCTGAAATCCTCAACAATCTCATCGGGTAGCTGGGCAACAACAGCTGAATGAACATGCTCCTTTCGACTCAAGGCATCTGCAACCAAATTTGCCTTGCCCGGGTGATAGTGAATCTCCAAATCATAATCCTTAATAAGCTCCAACCAACGGCGTTGCCTAAGTTTGAGATCCTTCTGAGTGAATATATACTTCATACTCTTATGATCTGTGTACACTTGGCACTTAGTTCCCATAATGTAATGTCTCCATATCTTAAGTGCGTGCACCACGGCTGCCAGTTCTAAGTCATGAGTGGGGTAGTTCAACTCATGTTTCCGCAACTGATGAGACGTGTAGGCAATCACGTATCCTTCTCGCATAAGTACCCATCCCATGCCTTGGTCGCATGCATCACAATATATGTCAAATCCCTTCTGTAGATCTGGCATAACCAATACTGGTGGTGACACCAATCTCTTCTTTAATTGATCAAAGCTATCTTGGCATTTCTCGTCCCACTTGAACTCTCTTCCCTTCTCCAGAAGTGAGGTCATAGGCTTAGCAATCTTTAGAAAATCCTTCAATAAATCTCCAATAATATCCTACAAGTCTCAAGAGACTCTGAACCTCCGTAACTGTAGTGGGTATGCTCCACGCCACTATCTCCTTGACTTTAGCAGGATCCACTGATATCCCTCCATTAGAAATGATATGTCCAAGGAATGACACCTCGTCAATCCAGAACTCGCATTTACTGTACTTGGCGTAGAGTTGATTATCTCGTAGCTTCTGTAGCACCAATCTCAAATGTTTCTCATGATAACTAACACTCTTGGAATAAATAAAAATATCGTCGATGTAAACCAGATGAATCTGTCCAGATTATGAACACCTTATTCTTCAGATCCACAAAATAGGCTGGTGCATTAGTTAGTCCAAATAACATAACGATGAACTCATATAAACCATATCGGGTCGAGAAATTCGTCTTGGGAATATCCGATGGCCTAATCTTCATTTGGTGATAACCCGTTCAGAGATCAATCTTCGAGAATATCCTAGCACCTCTCCTCTGATCAAATAAATCCTCAACGCAGGGCAACAGATACTTGTTCTTAATGGTAACATCATTAAGGGACCTATAATCCACGCACATCCCTTGCGATCCATCTTTCTTCTGTGCAAATAGAACTGGCGCTCCCCAAGGTGAAGAATTCGGACGAATGTACCCAACCTCTTGTAATTCCATTAATTGCTTCTTAAGTTCCTTTAGTTCTTCTATGGACATCCTGTATGGCCGTTTGAAACTAGGGGTAGTCCCAGGTAAGGGATCAATGAGAAACTGAACTTCCCTATATGGTGGCATCCCTGGCAACTCTTCTAGAAAGACATCGGGAAAATCTCTAACCACACGGATGTTATCACCAACAAACTTCCCATCTACTAAGAATGTCGCTAGTCTGGTAGCGGTAGTTACTGCAATTCCAACTTGAAATCTTTCTCCTTTGGAACTAGTGAGTTCTATGTTTCCATTAGTACAGTATATAAACTGCCTTTGCCTTTCTTAACCATGACATACCAAGGATCATGTCTATAGTGCTCTCTTCTAACACTATAGGGGTAGCCCATCGGGGTTAGAAACACAGGGTACGAAAGAAAGAATTGTAGACAAGACGAGTAATTACGAGGAATGTTACTACGGGGGATTTATTAGCTAAGTAGATTAGTGTATCACCCACTAAAGCTAATACATTACCTTATAGTGGTACATGCTAAGATGCCCAACGATAATGTTTCAATCAATCAAAGAAGCAAATCAAGCATTTATCATCAGAACAATCAACCAACAATTTTTTTAAATAGAGAAAATAGTTTTAATGTTGTATTAGGTCTCCTATCTCTGAAAAAAGTTCATAATTGTAGGATTCCAATGTGTGAAACCTATCTTGTCTTAGAGTGGAAAAGATAAGAGTAATCAGAGTATGACAGCAAAAGGTGAGACATGATCAAGATAAGATAAGTATAGAATGAATTAGAGTAAGGTAAGTAGGTAAGGGTTGTCCATTTCTATCTAGGTTTCGTCCTACAGTCAACATTTCCTCTGATACCACTTCTGTCACACCTAGGCTTTAAGGAACAAAGCCAGGTGCATCTCATACATGCGCCAAGAAGACAACATATACAATAACAGAGTGTATAGAGATAAATGTCACAATAACATCAGAGTATTTATTAATAACGAAAGTCTTATTACAAAATAAAAGATAATTATAAAACGAACTAAGGATCATCCTTGGCACAAGTCAACTGGGGAAATGCCACCTAGATCGAATTGAACTCCTCGCTTTGTGGCTCCTCCTGAACCACCTGTTGTTCTCCTGTGGGGGTGTGAGACAGCAAGGGTGAGCTTACACATGTTCATCGCTCAACAAGTTGTGGGGAATAATATGGCATGAACTCACCAAAGGTGGGAGATCATGTGATGTGTAAGGCTAATCAATGACAGGGGTTAAAGCTGAGCATTGTTTTTAATTAGTTGGTCAAAATTTTATTAGCAGTTACTAAATGTAAGTAAATACAAACCTTAAATAAAGTAATAGAACAAATTTAATAATAATCCCATGCAATGCAAATGACAAAATGAATTTAAGTTCCATAAATTAATCATCAGAGAGTCCTGAGCTGCTCATGACCGTGAGCTCGGCTAGTATACCAGTTTTACACTCTGCAGAGATTGTACCCTGTACCCACAAGTCGTGTATCCCATGTTGCCAGGGTTAGCTAGACCCTTAGACACTACCGAGGTGAATGGCTAGGGATCCACTACGAGGCCTTTACAAAGTTCCACTAGCTTCCGAAACCCGCTACAGTTTATGGGGAGAGCACTTGCAAGAATCCCCCGTCTGACCGCCATCGTAGCAAAATCAACCCGAGAACCTCCTTGCATGCAATTCTCTACTGCCCTTGCCCCTTTCGGGTAAGGTCGTCTTCCACTAGCTTTCCTAGTTAGTTGGCCAAGGGCGTCCCATTAAACCCTTGTGGTGGCACGTGTTTCTCAAGTTAAGCTCCATGTTCCAATTAACATTAATGATCTTGACATGAACATAAATAGAATAACAAAATAACTGGAACATGGATATAATGAAATATTAACCCAAAACCATGTAAAGCAATAGCAAAACTACCCAAGTGATTCAAGGATAACAAGGTAAAATGGAATAACAATCTTGGGTGACCTATTGGGACCTATCAAAATTAAACCTATGCATTGAATAATGATAATAAAGAATATTATTGGGTAACAAAAGTGGATCAAGGGCACAACTTGCCTGACACTTGAGAATCCAGTTACCAGGGTGATTCTTCAAATCCTCGACCTCACTGCTAGCCGTTGCAATACAAACAAACATGGTATGGACAAAATTAACATTACACCAAATATAAGTACAAACTGAATAATCATAATCTACGCGAAGCTAAGGGATCGTGGGATTGAGAACTGTTAAGATCGGAGTTACCATTAAGGAGTTGTCATTTATAAAAAAATCTATGTGATTTAAACTATATTATAAATTTGTTAGTATAGGTCATATGAGAAATTATTCTATAAATAATTATCTCAACTTTAATCTAAGTCATTATTTGATTAAAGATTATCTAGTTAAATTATAACCATAAAATTAGAATACTATATTAATATTAAATAAGTTAATCTGATAGACATAGATTAACCCAATTATAAAAGTATATGATATCATATAATAAATGTTGCTATTGTGGAGTAGATATTTATACGAAGCTATCGCAACTGGAACGAGTTAATTCGGATTTAAAACGGAGGAGTTATGAATTTCCGAAGATTTTATGTGCTTGCTACAAAATTAATTGAGTAATCAATCCTAGTATAGGTTTCATGTCAAAACAGTGTTACCAAGCAGTAGAAAATATTAATACATAATTATGGGAACTGGAATGGACTCATTTGGACTTAATATAAATTTTCTATGAATTTAACAAGATTCTGAATTGTTTTTATATAAGAAATTCATTTTATAAATCAAATTCTTTGATTTTCTATTTCCCAGGACTGGGCGCCAAATTCTGGAAAAGCCAGGGGCTGGCGCGCAAGTGTTCCCTAGTCTCAGACTAACCTCGAGTTGTACTGCGGGTTCATAACTGAAATCCCTAGGGTTTCTTTTGTAAAACCGTCAGTCGAAGGGGTATCGGGGTCTTACGGCCGTTCGATTCTAAATCAACAGATCAGATTAGATCTGAACCCGTAAGCGCTGCTAGCCCATGGATCTAAGATCTACGGCTCAATTGGCAACATAGTCGTGGACCCATCGTGACCGCCCAATTGAATCCGACGGTCCCGATGAGACGCTACGGTAGCTATTTCCCCCCCGGTCGATCTAAGCCGTTGCAACAAAGATCGATGGTCCACATCCTTCTTCCACCGTCCACAGCCAAACAGAGGTGCCCAACCGCACGGCGGCGCGCCATTAACGGCCACTAGCTTACTCCCCGATTTCTGCCTAGAACACGATTCTGACGCTTGCATAACAAAGCAGAGAGTATGGGGAATGTAACGAAGTGCATCGTACCGTTCTTGGTGGCGACAGCAGCGCTGCCCATGGTGACCCGCGGCCCGGTGGCCTGGATGAAGAACCGGCGAGAAATTCCGCCGCACCGCAGGCCTCAGCGCTCGATTAGGCCCGTGTACACGATGTACCAACTCTGCAGAACGCACGGAACCGCACAACGGAGGTTGGGAGGCGATGGCGGCGGCAGTATTGACCAGACACGGTGGGGAAAATGGTCTCGGTGCTCGCACAAGGAGGATGGGTGAGGGAAGGAGGGAGCAGGGGAGTGCTCCTACTTATCCTCCGTGGACTCGGCTCGGGCTGGAAGGAGGTCGTCCACGATTCACGGCAACGGTGGCGAGCTTCTCGCGCGAGGTGGGTGAGTACGGCGACAATCGCGCGGATTTGGGTGAGTCGCTTGCAACTAGTCCCGCACAGTAGTGTAACGGGGTGAGGTGATCACGAACCTGACAACGAGGGCCCGCGGCGCAGCGTCTGACCGCGCGCACGCTGTGCAGCGGGAGCTGAGCAACGATAATGACGAGGGGGCCCGCCCGTCAATGAAGCGAGTGCGGGATTAGGGAGATGGGCCGGCCAGAGGACATATGTGGCCCAATAGCAGGTTGTTGCATTTTCTTTTCTCCTTTGTTTTTTTTCTGTTTTCTAAATTGAATTCAATTTGAATATGAGTTTGAATTGCTATTTCAAACAAAATACACAATAAGAATCCATTATGACGTAATTAATATTTTATTATTTAATTCCAATTCAAATCAAATTTTGATTCAAGACTTAAACTTCAAATTCCGAATATACCTCTGGCTAGGGTTTCAACATGTTTTTGGCACTAGTTTATATTTTTATTTATTTGTACAGTTTTTAATATTATTTACTTTCCCCCATCATTTATTTATGGGTGGGGAATAAAAGTCCATAAACAATCCTTTCTCATTTATATTTTCATTTCCATTCCCTTCATATGATTAGGTAATGCCTTTAATTGTTTATGAGCAAGGAATGTCCTACTAATTTCAAAGGTTTCAATAATTCTAGAAATAATATCCTATATATTTTTTATCATTTTATGTTATATTTTTTTTCCTCATCCCATTTCAGGTCTCACAAACCCAGCCCTAAATTTTCAATACTCAAGTATAATTTGAGATATCTGAATTTACTATTTCATTTCTTCATTTATTTTGTTATCACTAATTTTTTCTTATACAGATTGTGGGCATTACAAATCCTACCCCACTTAACAATAATCTTGTCCTCGAGATTTAGGAAGGACTAGGGAAAAGATGGGGAAATTCTATGCGAAGCTCTTCTTCCCTTTCCCATGTAGCTTCGTCTTCTCCGTGGTGACTCAATCGCACTTTGCACATCTTTATTACCTTATTTCTTGTAACTCGAGTCAATGTATCAAGAATCTTGATAGGATACTCTTTGTAAGTCAAATCACCTCGAACACTGAGCTCTTCCATTGGTAATTGTTCCTTAGGGACACAGAGACACTTCTTAAGTTGAGACACATGAAATACATTATGCACATTAGATAGATTATCAGGTAGCTCGAGTTGATAGGCCATCTCTCCAACTTGCCTAAAAACTCAGAATGGTCCAATATAGCGAGGGGACAATTTTCCCTTGACTTTGAATCTTCTCATTCCACGAAGTGGTGACACCTTGAGGTACGCATGATTTCTTTCCTCAAATTCCAGTGGTCTTCTTCTATTATCTGCATAGCTCTTTTGTCTGGTCTGAGCTACCCTTAAATTCTCCCTGATTATACGAGAACTCAGCATAAGGTAGACTCTTGTCCCAACTACTACCATGCTGAAGGGCATAAGCTCTTAACATGTCTTCCAATACTTGATTAGTCCTTTCCGTCTGTCCATCAGTCTGAGAATGGTAGGCCAAACTAAAATTCAACTTCGTATCCATATTCTCATGATTAGGTAATGCCTTTAATTGTTTATGAGCAAGGAATGTCCTACTAATTTCAAAGGTTTCAATAATTCTAGAAATAATATCCTAGATATTTTTTATCATTTTATGTTATATTTTTTCCTCATCCCATTTTAGGTCTCACAAACCCAGCCCTAAATTTTCAATACTCAAGTATAATTTGAGATATCTGAATTTACTATTTCATTTCTTCATTTATTTTGTTATCATTAATTTTTTTCTTATACAGATTGTGGGCATTACATGCCAGGATCAGAACTCACGTACACATCGATTACATAATTGGACATCATCACACAATGCTCGAATTAAATAACGAAAAGGTACTTAATTACATCAAGATGTTTGAGACATCCATAGAGTCTAATACATATCCATAGTGTTCAACAATTATATCAAAGTGCGGAGAAATGAAACATAGAAGATAAGCCTACACAGGCAGCTGACTGGGGGTTTGCCACTAAAGCAAATTATAACTCGTCATAGTCCTGGAACTCCTCAAAGTCCTCCATGTTGCCAACATCTCCTCCTGAGCACTAAGTACAGTGGGGACAACCTGGGGTGGGGTGGTTTCTAAAGCAAGGGTGAGTACACATCAACATACTTAGCAAATGTCCTATTTGACTAAAATGGACTAGCTGTATGTGGAGTTAAGGTTAAGCAATTACTTTTAATTGATCAAGTTCTATTACTATAAGTAGAGCCAAATTTTAGTAATAAAACCAGTTATTACCTAGAAGTACTCCCTCCAAGAGGAAATACCAGAGATCAGAATTATAAACAACATTATTAACCATCATCATAAAAGTAATCAAAGTTCTTCTAATCGAAGAGGATCCCAAGGCTGCTCATAACCGTGAGCACGGCTGATATACCAGTCTTTAACACTCTACAGAGGTTGCACACTTTACCCACAAGCCATGATTCTCATTCTGCCCGGGGTTCTAGCCTCCCCATTGATCACTACCAAGGTGACCTAGTAGGGTCTCACTATGTAGCCTTTACAAAGATTTCCTAGAGGTCATAGCCGTCCGTTAGGTTTCTCCAGTTTGATAAACATAGTACATCTCCCCAAAGGAACGGTGACTAACAAAACTAAATCAAAGAACCTTTGCAACCAGCCTCGGCAGAGCAAGTACTGTGCCCGGACCCCCTTGACGGCCCTACGGCGAAGCCAACTACTCCTTTGGTTCCTCTAATTAATCAGCTAAGGGCGTCCCATTCCACCCTCATGGTTGCACTGTTATCTCAGGTTGTCACTCCCCAAACAGGTCCTTACGGAGAGGTACTCAGGAAACAGCCTGAGCCCCCTAAAGTAATCACAAGAACCTCATCGGGATAACATCATCGTATCATAAATGATCACATCATGTTCATTGATTAAGTTAAATCAATAGCATAAGCTAACCATGATTAACCCAGAAAGGTAAACAAGGGTAACATAAATATAGACTAGTCAATCCTTAAGTTTCAATAATGTAATGCGGGATAGTGAATTATAAATTAAAGTAGGACATGATAGGTCTGAGAACACTTGCCTTCACCAGGTTGCTCAGAGGGATCTTCGGCAACACACTCAGGAACCACGAGCTGCTCGTTGTCTAAATAAAGCGATCATACATTCAATACATTTGGAAAGTACAAATGAACATCACATCAAGCATATACCAACATTGGAAAACATCTCAAAAGGTATAGTATTAAATAAAAGAGAATGAGATCCACTTATAAAATGGACTAATCTTAATTGGGCATTGATTACTCTCTAAGTGTTGGAACATAGCTCAAAAAGTAAAGTAGTAATTAAACAAAGAAAAGATTAAATTATAAGATGAACTACTCTCATTTAGGAATTTGATTATCCTTTAAGTGTTATCCATAATTACATACCTAATTCTATTTACTTCATTGAGACCAAAAAGTTAAACGAGAAGTGAATTCATATAGTACATATTATCAATCTCACAAGATTAAATATATTTTAACTCCTAGGATTCTCCTTTTATTTATTTCATTAAATGAATAAATCAACATATACTTTAATCCTATATTCTAAGTGTAAAGTTATGGTATACAGACTATAGCTCATCATTTTTTTGAACAGAGAATAATTTTATGAACATTTTGCAATTTGAACCACTAAATTTGGAGTTCATATGAAAAAGATATGAAATAAACAAGTTTTGAAGTTTGAAATATGAAATTAGGGCAACATCTGTGATTAACTAAAAGTACAGGGGGCTATTCAAAATAAACCAGGGGCCTGCGCGCTAAAACAGAGGATTGCGGGTTGATTTCCTAAAACCAAGGGGTTTCTTAAGCAAAACTTAACTCCAAGGGGTACGGGGTAACCTTGGCCATCGGATCATAGATCAACAGCCAGGAATAGATCGCGCGGGCGCGCTTGCGGGCGCGGGCGTCCGAACGCGGCTGACAGGCGGGGCCAGGGCGGGCTGACCAGCCGAGCCCAGGGGCAGGGGTGCGGATGAGGGGGAGAGAGAGGGGCGGTCAGATCTAGATCGGAGGGCTGAGATCAGATCCGCTCGGGTTAAGTCTAAACCGCCCAATCTCGTACGGACGCCCGAGATCTAACGGTCAGGGGCGGACACAGGCGCGGTGGCGCCGCTCGGTCCCGCGATGAGGGCTCGCCGGAGACGAGGAGGCTGGTCACGGCGGGGATCCAGAGGCTTGGGATTTAGCTCAGGCGCGATCAGGGCGGTCTGGCGGACTCGGCCATGGGCATCACGCTGGCGCGGGGGCACCAGAAGGCGCTACACACGGCGAGGCGAGCTAACGGCGGCGAGGACAGCTCCGGCGAGCAATCGCGCGAGCAACAGAGCAGTAATGACCAAATTAAGCGCGCGTGCGGGTTGCTCACCTTGAGAGGAAGTGCTGGAGTCATGGGGCAACGACGGAGGCGCAAGGACGCGACGGGGCGATGACGGCGGGGCTCTGACTGCACAAGAATCGCTCCGGTGAGCGCGGTCCGGACGAACCAGAGAGGGGAAGGGCACATCGAAGGGTGTCCCGAGCAACTGACGACGAGGTGGAACTCACCATGACATGGGACGGGGCGCGGACGCGACGGTGACCACAGAACGACAGCAGTCGATGTCGGGCGGTGGCGAAGCTCTCTGCTTGCGTGGGCAGACGAGAGAGAGGGCGAGGGGGTTGGCTGAGGGTGCAAATGAGCGAGGAGAGGTGAGCAAGCAGGGCACGGGGCTCAAAAGGGGCACGAGCGTGGGGACGTGGCCGGAGAATGCGCGGTCGTGGGCGCGTCCACGGCGGGGAGATCGTGGGCGAGAGGTTAGGGACGGCTGACAGGTGGGGACGGCGGGATAGAGAGAGTGGGTGCGGGGGATGGGGGGAGAACGGCGCCGACAGCTCGGCCCCACAGAGCAGCGAGAGAGAGAGAGGGAGTGAGCGCGCTCGGGTTGGCGTCGACAGACAGGGCCCGCCTGTCAAGCACCGAGGGCGCGCGGACGCGGGCGCGCGCGCGAGCTGGGCTTAGTGGGCTAGTTTGGGCCGAATTGGCCTTTTCCTTTTTCCTGGAATTTCTATTGCTTTTTCTATTTATTTTCTCTAGGGTTTTCAATTCAAATTCAAATCAAGTTTCAAATTCAAACCAAATCAAATATGTGCAACAATTCAAAGAATATTTAGGCTCAATATGATGCAACATTCCATGACTCATATGTTTTGGGCAAAATAAAATAAATAATCCTTCACTAATTCAACTAACCCTAATTAAAAGAAGAAGAGAGGAATAAAACTAGAGAGAGTGAAACTAGAGTGAGATAGAGAAGAGTAACACCTGAATTTGGATGATCATAAGAAAGAAATTTTATACCCCCAAATTCAGGGTGTTACTGACCTGTCCCCCTTAAAAGAATCTCACCCTCGAGATTCAGGGCTGGCTAGCAAATAGTTCAGGGTACTTGGCTCTCATATCATCTTCTCTTTCCCAGGTTGCTTATTCTTCTGAGTGATGGCCCCATTTGACTTTGCACATTCTGATGGTGTTCCTCCGAGTGACCCATTCTGCTGTCTCCAGAATTTGCGATGGCTTCTCAATGTATGTCAGATCCTCTTGAACTTCAAGGTCTTCCATTGGCAACTGCTCTTCTGGTATTCGCAAGCATTTTTCAATTGAGACACATGAAACACATCATGCACTGCAGATAGATTCTCTGGTAAGCTGAGTTGATAAGCCACTTCTCCACGTCTTGCTTGAATCTGATACGGTCTGATATAGTGAAAGGGAAATGTGCCCTTGGGCCATTTCTAAGTATTTTGGTGATTGAGTGCCAACACAAGTGCTTAAATGTGAATTTATGCTCATGGATGGACAAAGTGCAAATCAAGAGTAAAGGTATGTTTATAAGCCTTAGTACATTGGTTTTGTGTACTAATATACTTGTCTAAGTGTTAGAAACAGAAAGAAGAAGAAAAGAAAACAGGTGAAAAAGGCTTGGCTGTGTACAGCCAAGACTCAGCTCAGTCTGGCACCGGACTGTCCGGTGGTGCACCGGACAGTGTCCGGTGCGCCAGACTGACTCGGCGTGAAGTGGCCGCTCTCGGGAATTCGCCGACGGCGTACGGCTAAAATTCACCGGACTGTCCGGTGTGCACCGGACTGTCCGGTGAGCCAACGGTCGGCCGCAGAATCTGCGCGCGACACGTGGCCGGGCCAACGGTCGGGAGGGGGCACCGGACTGTCCGGTGTGCACCGGACATGTCCGGTGCGCCAACGGCTCCCAGATCTGCAACGGTCGGCCGCGCCATTTTAGGAAGGAAATCGGGCACCGGACAGTGTCCGGTGTGCACCGGAATGTCCGGTGCACCCGATGACAGAAGGCAAGAATGGCTTTCCAGATTTGTGCTCAACGGCTCCTAGCTACCTTGGGGCTATAAAAGGGACCCCTAGGCGCATGGAGGAGAACACCAAGCATCCCTTGAGCATTGTTGATCACTCACACTACATTCTTGCGCACTTGTTCGACATTCTAGTGATTTGAGCTCTGTTCTAGTGTGCTAGTCACTTGAGCTCAAGTCTTGGTTTTGTGTGTGCGTATTCGCTGTGATCTTTGTGTCGTGTGTGAGTTGCTGATCCCTCCCTTGCTCCGTGATTCTTTGTGAACATCTTTTGAAAGGGCGAGAGGCTCCAAGCTGTGGAGATTCCTCGCAAGTGGGATTAAGAAAAGCAAAGCAACACCGTGGTATTCAAGTTGGTCTTTGGACCGCTTGAGAGGGGTTGATTGCAACCCTCGTCCATTGGGACGCCACAACGTGGAGTAGGCAAGCGTTGGTCTTGGCCAAACCACGGGATAACCACCGTGCCATCTCTGTGATTGATATTTCTTGGTTATTGTGTTGTGTTGAGATCCTTCTCTAGCCACTTGGCAAATTACTGTGCTAACAATTAATCAAGTTTTGTGGCTTAAGATTTTGAAGTATTACAGGATCACCTATTCACCCCCCCCTCTAGGTGCTCTCAATTGGTATCAGAGCCATTCTCTTCAAGAAAGGGACTAACCGCCCGAAGAGATGGATCCTAAGGGCAAGGGGATGGTGATCAACGACAAGGAGAAGGAGACCTTCGTCAACGAGCCCAATGATGACAAGCTCACCGACTCAGGCTCGGGCCACAAAAGAAAAGACGGGAGGAAGAAGAAGACAAGGCGCATCAAGGAAATTGTCTACTACGATAGCGACGAATCTTCCTCCTCCCAAAAGGACGACGACGACCACGATAGACGAAAGACGGTTAACTCAAACTTTTCTTTCGATTATTCACGCATCCCGCATAGTTCAAATGCTCAATTGCTCCCCATTCCACTTGGCAAGCCCCCTCACTTTGATGGAGAGGACTACGGATTTTGGAGCCACAAAATGCGTACTCACCTGTTTTCTCTCCATCCAAGCATTTGGGAGATTGTGGAAAGTGGAATGAAATTTGATAGCTCGGATAGCCCTGTGTTTATTAATGAACAGATTCATAAAAATGCACAAGCTACTACTGTGTTGCTAGCCTCTTTATGCAGGGATGAGTATCACAAGGTGAGCGGCTTGGACAATGCCAAGCAGATCTGGGACACCCTCAAGATCTCTCATGAGGGAAACGACGTCACCTTGCTCACCAAAATGGAGTTGGTGGAAGGCGAGCTTGGACGGTTCGCGATGATAAGGGGCGAGGAGCCGACACAAACATACAACCGGCTCAAGACCCTTATCAACAAAATAAGGAGCTACGGGAGCACGCGATGGACGGACCACGACGTCGTCCGCCTAATGCTAAGGTCATTTACCGTTCTTGATCCTCATTTGGTGAACAATATTCGTGAAAATCCCAGGTACACCAAGATGTCGCCCGAAGAAGTTCTTGGGAAATTTGTTAGCGGGCGAATGATGATCAAGGAGGCGAGGTACGTGGACGACGCCTTGAATGGTCCGGTCAACGAGCCGCAACCCCTTGCTCTCAAGGCAACACAAAGCAAGGAGGCGCTACCAAGCAAGGTGGCACAGATTGAGGCGGCCGGACTTAATGATGAAGAGATGGCTCTCATCATCAAAAGATTCAAGACGGTGCTTAAAGGTCGCAAGTGATAGCCAAGCAAGACCAAAGCCAAGGGGAAGCGCTCATGCTTCAAATGCGGTAAGCTTGGTCATTTTATTGCTAACTGTCCCGACAATGATAGTGATCAGGATCAAGGGAACAAGAGGGAGAAAAAGAAGAACTATAAGAAGGCAAAGGGCGAGGCTCATCTTGGCAAGGAGTGGGATTCGGACTGCTCCTCGTCCGACTCTGATAATGAGGGACTCACCGCCACTGCCTTCAACAAGTCATCCCTCTTCCCCAACGAGCGTCACACTTGCCTCATGGCAAGGGAGAAGAAAGTAAGCACTCCTAATACTAGTACTTATGCTTCTTCAAGTGAGGATGAGTCTAGTGATGATGATGATATAGATTACTCATGCTTATTCAAGGGATTAGATAGAACTAAGGTAGACAAAATTAATGAATTGATTGATGCCTTGAATGATAGGAATATACTGTTAGAAAAGCAAGAGGATTTGTTGTATGAAGAACATGATAAATTTGTAGAAGCTCAGAAATCTCTTGCTCTAGAAATTAAGAGGAATGAAATGCTCTCTAGTGAATTATCTTCTTGTCATGAAACTATTGCTAAGGTAAAAAGTTTTAATGATGATTTAAATGCTAAACTAGAAGTAGCTAGTAAATCTAATTCTTGTGTAGAAATTGTTGAAACTTGTAATAGGTGTAAAGATTTTGACATTGATGCTTGTAGTGATCATTTAGTTTCAATTTCTAAATTAAATGAGGAATTAGCTAGTCTTAATGCCCAACTTAAGACTAGCAAGAATGAATTTGACAAGCTAAAATTTGCAAGGGATGCCTACACGATCGGTAGACACCCCTCAATTAAGGATGGACTTGGCTACAAGAGGGAAGCCAAGAACTTGACAAGCCATAAGGCCCCCATCTCCGCCAAGGAGAAAGGAAAGGCCCCTATGGCTAGTAGTGTGCAAAAGAACCATGCTTTTATGTACCATGATAGGAGACAATCTAGAAATGCTTATAGAAGTTGTAATGCATATAATGCCTTTGATTCTCATGCCATGTTTGCTTCTAGTTCTTCTTATGTGCATGATAGAAATGTTGGTAGGAGAAATGCTGTTCATAATTTGCCTAGGAGAAATGTTGTTAATGTTCCTAGGAAAGTAAATGAACCCTCTACAATATATCATGCTTTAAATGCTTCTTTTGCTATTTGTAGAATAGATAGGAAGATAGTTGCTAGAAAATTAGGGGCAAGATGCAAGGGAGACAAAACTTGCATTTGGGTCCCTAAGGATATTTGTGCTAACCTTGCAGGACCCAACATGAGTTGGGTACCTAAGACCCAAGCCTAAATTTGCCTTGCAGGTTTATGCATCCGGGGGTTCAAGCTGGACTATTGACAGCGGATGCACAAACCATATGACGGGGGAGAAGAAGATGTTCACCTCCTACGTCAAAAACAAATATTCCCAAGATTCAATAATATTCGGTGATGGGAATCAAGGCAAGGTAAAAGGGTTAGGTAAAATTGCAATCTCAAATGAGCACTCTATCTCTAATGTGTTTTTAGTAGAGTCTCTTGGATATAATTTGCTATCTGTTACTCAATTATGCAATATGGGATATAACTGTTTGTTTACAAATATAGATGTGTCTGTCTTTAGAAGATGTGATGGTTCACTAGCTTTTAAGGGTGTACTAGACGACAAGCTTTACCTAGTTGATTTTGCAAAAGAAGAGGCCAGTCTAGATGCATGCTTAATGGCTAAGACTTGCATGGGCTGGCTGTGGCATCGCCGCTTAGCACATGTGGGGATGAAGAACCTCCACAAGCTTCTAAAGGGAGAACATGTGATAGGTCTAACCAATGTTCATTTCGAAAAAGATAGACCTTGTGCAGCTTGTCAAGCAGGGAAACAAGTGGGAGGCTCTCATCACACCAAAAACGTGATGACAACATCAAGACCCCTGGAGCTGCTACATTTGGACCTCTTCGGACCCGTCGCCTATCTGAGCATAGGAGGAAGTAAGTATGGTCTAGTTATTGTTGATGACTTTTCCCGCTTCACTTGGGTGTTCTTTTTGCAGGATAAGTCTGAAACCCAAGGGACCCTCAAGCGCTTCCTAAGGAGAGCTCAAAATGAGTTTGAGCTCAAGGTGAAGAAGATAAGGAGCGACAACGGGTCCGAGTTCAAGAACCTTCAAGTGGAGGAGTTCCTTGAGGAGGAAGGGATCAAGCACGAGTTCTCCGCTCCCTACACACCACAGCAAAATGGTGTGGTAGAGAGGAAGAACAGGACGTTAATCGATATGGCGAGGACGATGCTTGGAGAATTCAAGACCCCCGAGCGTTTTTGGTCAGAAGCCGTGAACACGGCTTGCCACGCCATCAACCGGGTCTACCTTCATCGTCTCCTCAAGAAGACTTCGTATGAGCTACTAACCAGTAACAAACCCAATGTATCTTACTTTCGTGTATTTGGGAGCAGGTGCTACATTCTAGTGAAGAAGGGTAGAAATTCTAAATTTGCTCCCAAAGCTGTAGAAGGGTTTTTGTTAGGTTATGACTCAAATACAAAGGCGTATAGAGTCTTCAACAAATCATCAGGTTTGGTTGAAGTCTCTAGCGACGTTGTATTTGATGAGACTAATGGCTCTCCAAGAGAGCAAGTTGTTGATTGTGATGATGTAGATGAAGAAGATGTTCCTACGGCAGCTATACGAACCATGGCGATTGGAGAAGTGCGGCCACAGGAACAAGATGAACGAGATCAACCTTCTTCCTCAACAACGGTGCATCCCCCACCTCAAGACGATGAACAGGTTCATCAAAAGGAGGCGTGTGATCAAGGGGGAGCACAAGATGATCACGTGATGGAGGAAGAAGCGCAACCGGCACCTCCAACCCAAGTTCGAGCGGTGATTCAAAGGGATCATCCCGTCGACCAAATTTTGGGTGACATTAGCAAGGGAGTAACTACTCGATCTCGATTAGTTAATTTTTGTGAGCATTACTCCTTTGTCTCTTCTATTGAGCCTTTCAGGGTAGAGGATGCCTTGCTAGATCCGGATTGGGTATTGGCCATGCAGGAGGAACTCAACAACTTCAAGCGCAATGAAGTTTGGACACTGGTGCCTCGTCCCAAGCAAAATGTTGTGGGAACCAAGTGGGTGTTCCGCAACAAACAGGACGAGCACAGGGTGGTGACGAGGAACAAGGCTCGACTTGTGGCAAAAGGTTATGCCCAAGTCGCAGGTTTGGACTTTGAGGAGACGTTTGCTCCTGTGGCTAGGCTAGAATCAATTCGTATCTTGCTAGCATATGCCGCTCACCATTCTTTCAGGTTGTTCCAAATGGATGTGAAGAGCGCTTTCCTCAACGGGCCAATCAAGGAGGAGGTGTACGTGGAGCAACCCCCTGGCTTTGAGGATGAACGGTACCCCGACCACGTGTGTAAGCTCTCTAAGGCGCTCTATGGACTTAAGCAAGCCCCAAGAGCATGGTATGAATGCCTTAGAGACTTTTTAATTGCTAATGCTTTCAAGGTTGGGAAAGCCGATCCAACTCTTTTCACTAAGACTTGTGACGGTGATCTTTTTGTGTGCCAAATTTATGTCGATGACATAATATTTGGTTCTACTAACCAAAAGTCTTGTGAAGAGTTTAGCAGGGTAATGACGCAGAAATTCGAGATGTCGATGATGGGCGAGTTGAACTACTTCCTTGGGTTCCAAGTGAAGCAACTCAAGGACGGCACCTTCATCTCCCAAACGAAGTACACGCAAGATCTGCTAAAGCGGTTTGGGATGAAGGACGCCAAGCCCGCAAAGACTCCGATGGGAACCGATGGACACACCGATCTCAACAAAGGAGGTAAGTCCGTTGATCAAAAAGCATACCGGTCAATGATAGGGTCTTTACTTTATTTATGTGCTAGTAGACCGGATATCATGCTTAGCGTATGCATGTGTGCTAGATTTCAATCCGATCCTAAGGAGTGTCACTTAGTGGCGGTGAAGCGAATTCTTAGATATTTGGTTGCTACGCCTTGCTTCGGGCTCTGGTATCCAAAGGGGTCTACCTTTGACTTGGTTGGATACTCAGACTCCGACTATGCTGGATGTAAGGTCGATAGGAAGAGTACATCAGGGACGTGCCAATTCTTAGGAAGGTCCCTGGTGTCATGGAACTCTAAGAAACAAACCTCCGTTGCCCTATCCACCGCTGAGGCCGAGTACGTTGCCGCAGGATAGTGTTGCGCGCAACTGCTTTGGATGAGGCAAACCCTCCGGGACTTTGGCTACAATCTGAGCAAAGTCCCACTCCTATGTGATAATGAGAGTGCTATCCGCATGGCGGAAAATCCTGTTGAGCACAGCCGCACAAAGCACATAGACATCCGGCATCACTTTTTGAGAGACCACCAGCAAAAGGGAGATATCGAAGTGTTTCATGTTAGCACCGAGAACCAGCTAGCCAATATCTTTACCAAGCCTCTAGATGAGAAGACCTTTTGCAGGTTGCGTAGTGAGCTAAATGTCTTAGATTCGCGGAACTTGGATTGATTTATAACATACTTGTGTTTATGCCTGTGATCATGTTCCTTCTGCATTTTGTTGCTTATTGTGGTGCTCAAGTTGTACAAACACTCCCTGGACCTCACAAGTCCGTTGCAAAGTGATGCACATGTTTAGGGGGAGATGTGTTACAACTCGACCCTTTGAGACTAACCATGTGCTTGAGTTTGATGATTTAGTCTCGAAGGAGGATTGAAAGGGAAAAGGTGGACTTGGACCATGAAAGACTTCCACTGCACTCCGATGAGAGGGTAACTTATTCCAAGTTCATCTCATGAACTCTTATTGCCATTTGCTCTTAATTGAAGATTTTGGTGAGGCAATGGGGTTATCGGGCCAAGATTGATCCCGTTTTGGTGCTTGATGCCAAAGGGGGAGAAAATAAAGGCCAAAGCAATAAATGGATCAGCTACCACTTGAGAAATTTTGAAAATAGTAAAATAGAGCTTTTTGTTTTGTCAAAACTCTTGCATTGTCTCTTTTGTCAAAAGTTGGCCTCTTGTGGGGAGAAGTGTTGATTATGGGAAATAGGGGGAGTTTTTGAAATCTTTGATCAATCTCTTTTGAAATGACTCTATTTATGCTTCAACATGTGTGTTTGACTTAGAGATAGAGATTTGAGTTTGATTTGCAAAAACAAACCAAGTGGTGGCAAAGGATGATCCATATATGCCAAAATTGAATCAAAATAAATTTGAGTTTTATTTGAAGTGATATTGCACTTGTTCTAGTTGCTTTATGTTGTGTTGGCATAAATCACCAAAAAGGGGGAGATTGAAAGGGAAATGTGCCCTTGGGCCATTTCTAAGTATTTTGGTGATTGAGTGCCAACACAAGTGCTTAAATGTGAATTTATGCTCATGGATGGACAAAGTGCAAATCAAGAGTAAAGGTATGTTTCTAAGCCTTAGTACATTGGTTTTGTGTACTAATATACTTGTCTAAGTGTTAGAAACAGAAAGAAGAAGAAAAGAAAACAGGTGAAAAAGGCTTGGCTGTGTACAGCCAAGACTCAGCTCAGTATGGCACACCGGACTGTCCGGTGGTGCACCGGACAGTGTCCGGTGCGCCAGGCTGACTCGGCGTGAAGTGGCCGCTCTCGGGAATTCGTCGACGGCGTACGGCTAAAATTCACCGGACTGTCCGGTGTGCACCGGACTGTCCGGTGAGCCAACGGTCAGCCGGGCCAACGGTCGGCCGCGGAATCTGCGCGCGACACGTGGCCGGGCCAATGGTCGGGAGGGGGCACCGGACTGTCCGGTGTGCACCGGACATGTCCGGTGCGCCAACGGCTCCCAGATTTGCAACGGTCGGCCGCGCCATTTTAGGAAGGAAATCGGGCACCGAACAGTGTCCGGTGTGCACCGGACTGTCCGGTGCACCCGATGACAGAAGGCAAGAATGGCTTTCCAGATTTGTGCTCAACGGCTCCTAGCTACCTTGGGGCTATAAAAGGGACCCCTAGGCGCATGGAGGAGAACACCAAGCATCCCTTGAGCATTGTTGATCACTCACACTACATTCTTGCGCACTTGTTCGACATTCTAGTGATTTGAGCTCCGTTCTAGTGTGCTAGTCACTTGAGCTCAAGTCTTGGTTTTGTTTGTGCGTATTCGCTGTGATCTTTGTGTCGTGTGTGAGTTGCTGATCCCTCCCTTGCTCCGTGATTCTTTGTGAACATCTTTTGAAAGGGCGAGAGGCTCCAAGCTGTGGAGATTCCTCGCAAGTGGGATTAAGAAAAGCAAAGCAACACCGTGGTATTCAAGTTGGTCTTTGGACCGCTTGAGAGGGGTTGATTGCAACCCTCGTCCATTGGGACGCCACAACGTGGAGTAGGCAAGCGTTGGTCTTGGCCGAACCACGGGATAACCACCGTGCCATCTCTGTGATTGATATTTCTTGGTTATTGTGTTGTGTTGAGATCCTTCTCTAGCCACTTGGCAAATTACTGTGCTAACAATTAATCAAGTTTTGTGGCTTAAGATTTTGAAGTATTACAGGATCACCTATTCACCCCCCCCTCTAGGTGCTCTCATATAGCGAGGTGCTAGCTTGCCTTTGACTCCAAACCTTTTGGTTCCTCTGATGGGTGACACTTTCAAGTAAACATAGTCTCCCACTTCAAAACTAAGTTCCCTTCTCCTGGTGTCAGCATAGCTTCGCTGTCTGGACTGCGCTGCCTTCAGATTTTCCCGGACCATCCTGATATTCTCTTCAGCTTCAAGCAAAATCTTCGGACCGAATACCTGTCTTTCACCGGGTTGGTCCCAATGCAATGGAGTTCTGCAATTCCTCCCATAAAGTGCATCGAATGGTGACATCTTCAAATTGGCCTGATAACTGTTGTTGTAGGAGAATTCTGCATACGGTAGCCTCTTGTCCCAGCCTAACTTGTCTTGAAAAGCACAAGCTCTCAACATATCCTCAAGAATCTGGTTGGTTCTCTCAGTCTAACTATCTGTCTGTGGGTGATAAGCTAAACTGAATTTCAAGTGAGTACCCAAAGCTTCATGTAGTTGCTGCAAAAAATGAGAGGTAAACTGGGTGCCTCTATCTGATATTATCTTCTTTGGAATACCATGCAAGCACACAATTCGAGACATGTATAATTCTGCCAACACTGCACTGTTATAGGTGGTATTTACTGGTATGAAATGGGCCACCTTTGTTAAACGGTCCACTACTACCCAGATGGAGTCGTAACCGGCTCGAGTGCGGGGCAGACCGACTATAAAGTCCATCCCAATCTCATCCCATTTCCACTGCGGAATCTGCAACGGCTGCAACAAACTTGCGGGTCTCTGATGTTCGGCCTTGATCCTCTGACAACTGTCGCATCTGGCCACATACTCTGCTATCTCTCTTTTCATACCATACCACCAGAATCTCTTCTTCAAGTCTTGATACATTTTCTCGCTACCAGGGTGTATAGAATATGTTGTCTCATGAGCTTTCTTGAGAATCAGTTCCCGGATCGATTTGATGTCAGGAACGCACAACCTATCCTTGAACCATACCACTCCTTCTGCATCTTCACGAAAATCTGGACCTTTTCCATCGATGATTAGCTGCCGAATTTCGTTGATCTTCTCATCATCCTTCTGACCTTTCCTGATGTCTTGCTCTAGAGTGGGCTCTAGCTCAATTGCCACTCCTTGAGTGTTGTTCAGAAATCCGAGACTCAACCTATTGAATTCTTTTGCTAGCTCAAACGGCATCGGGTGAGCGGCCAACATATTGACTTGACTCTTCCTGCTAAGAGCATCTGCAACCACATTTGCTTTGCCTGGGTGATAATGGATCTCCAGCTCATAGTCTTTGATCAATTCTAGCCATCTTCGCTGCCTCATGTTTAACTCTGACTGAGTGAATATGTACTTAAGGCTCTTGTGGTCCATGTAGATATCACACTTCTGCCCATAAAGATAATGTTTCCAGGTCTTTAGTGCATGAGCCACTGCTGCTAGCTCCAAATCATGAGTGGGGTAATTCTTTTCATGAACTTTCAATTGTCGGGACAAGTATGCCACTACTTTCCCTTCCTGCATTAACACACATCCCAGTCCAGTGTACGAAGCATCACAATATACCGAGAATGGCTTGTGAACATCTGGTAGAACCAACACCGGTGTTGTTGTCAACTTTTGCTTCAACATCTCAAATGATTAGTGGCACGCTGGGGTCCACTTGAAATCAACCTTCTTTGCTAGCAAGGCTGTCATTGGTCTGGCAATCTTGGAGAAACCTTCAATGAAACGCCGATAATAACCGGCCATTCCAATGAAACTCTTGATTCCTCGGACATCTTTTGGTGTTTTCCAGTCCAGAATCGCTGCTACCTTCTTTGGATCTACAGCTAGTCCATCTCGGTTTATAGTATGACCCAAGAATAGAACTTCGCTGATCTAGAACTCACACTTGCTAATCTTGGCATACAACTGGCAATCTCGTAGCCTCTGAAGTACCTTACTCAAATGTTCCTCATGCTCTTGCTCATTCTAGGAATATACGAGAATATCATCAATGAACACCACTACGAACTTGTCGAGCTAGTCCATGAACACACTGTTCATCAGATACATGAAATAAGTTGGCACGTTCGTTAATCCGAATGACATAACCATGAACTCATATAATCCATACTTGGTGATGAATGCTGTCTTCGGTATATCTGAAGGTCGGATCCTGAGCTAATGGTAACCTGACCTCAGATCTATCTTTGAGAACACACTGGATCCTCTCAACTGATCAAATAGGTCTTCAATTCGAGGCAGGGGTACTTGTTCTTGACAATGACTTTATTCAAAGCTCTGTAATCAATGCACATCCTCTTCATACCATCCTTCTTCTCCACAAATAGTACTGGGGCTGCCCAAGGTGAAGTACTTGGTCTGATATAACCTTTCTCTAACAACTCATCAATTTGCTTCTTCAGTTCCACCAACTCTGGTCCGGACACTCGATAAGCTCTCTTGGAAATAGGGGCGGTGCCTGGGATAAGCTCTATGGAAAATTCAACTTTCCTTTCAGGTGGCATGCCTAGTAACTCCTCAGGGAATACACTGGGGAATTCTGACACAATCCTAATTGCCTCAATCGGATTGGACTCCTTGTCATCTACTAATAAATGGTGACAGGCTCCTTCTTCTAGTTCAGGTAAGTACAGTTTAGTTACTACTTCCTTTTCGGATGGGGACACCAACTTAACTGTTCTCTTGTCACAACTGATAGTGGCTTGATTTCTATGTAGCCAATTCATCCCTAGGATGACATCTAACCATAGAGTTCCCATTACTACTAGGCTAGCGGGGAAGTCTATCCCCCTTATTTCAATCCTTAGATTCGAACGAATCCTATCGGACTGAACTTTTCCCCCAACTGAATTAACTCTTAAAGGTGGGATCATTGGTTCTATGGGGATGTTATGTGATTCTATCCAAGATGTAGAAACAAAAGAATGCGTGTCACCAGTATCAAATAGTACTTTTGCTGGGTAGGATTCGACTGGAAACATACCTACTGCCACGTCCTGAGCATCCTGGATTGCTTCGGCCTCTAGGTGATTCACCTTTCCACGGTTGTAGGCCTGACCACGGCCTCCTGGTGCTTGCTGTGGTGCTCCTTGTCTTACTGGGACATTGACTGCTGGCGACTGCTGAGCTGCTTTCTTGGGACAGTTCTTCGCCCAGTGGTTTTGTTCTCCACAGTAGAAGCATGCACGACCTCCTACTTGCGCTGGGGCTGCTTGGCCATTCTGGTTGGTTACTGGGGCAGAAAGGCGAGCTGCCTGGTTGTTCTGACGCTGGTACTGATTTCCTCCCGGCTGGGTGTTCTGACGGTACTGCTACTGCTGCTGAGGAAACTGCCTCTAGTATTGGTGCTGGTGCTGAAGCTGATGCTGGTGCTAGTGACCTTGCTTGAATTGCTGTGGTGAGTTGCCTGAGTAGTGGGGTCGACTGCTACTCTTGGCCTGAGATCCTCCGAACTTGCACTTCCTATCCTCCATCTCCCGACGCTTCCTTTCAGTCATGATTGCTCTGTCTATCAAATGCTGGAAGGTGGAAAAAGTGTGGTTCATCAGCTGATAATGGAGGGGATCAACCAATCCTCTCAGAAAGCGATATTGCCTCTTAGCATCCGTGTTAAAGTCCTCTGGGGCATAACATGACAGCTGCAAAAACTTATCCATGTACTCATTGACGAACAGGGGACCTTGCTTCAGGGCGAGAAACTCCTCCTTCCTCACTATCATCAGTCCCTCGGGCACATGGTAGCGACGGAAGTTGTCCCTGAATTTCTCCTAGGTGATGGCTTCAAGGTTGGCATGGGTGGCGAGGTAAGACTCCCACCAAGACTGTGCTGCTCCCCTCAGCTGTGGGGGACCATACAACACCTTCTCACGATCGTTGCACTGAGTAGTGTGCAACTCACGCTCCACGGTATGTAGCCAATCTTCCGCGTCAGTGGGATCAGCAGAGTGGGCAAAAATAGGGGGATGGCCCCTCATGAACTCTGCCCGCTTGTCTCTTGGCACTTGTGGCATCTGGACTTGCACTGGAGGCTATGGTGGGGGTGGCTGCTGCTGCACCTGCTGCATCGCTGCTAAGGTCTGACCAATTGCCTGAACTGCCTGAGTTTGCATCATGAACATCTGCTCAACTGTCATTGGGGTGGCGGTGGCAACTGCTGCTGTTGGGCTGCATCCTCCTGGGGTGTCTGCTGTTCTGGCTGAGCACGCCTCGCACCTCTGCGCCTGTTCTCAGACATCTGTAGAAACCACACACATGTTAGATCTGACTCTGCAGTCTTTCAGCGTAAGAAAAGATTTACAGAAATCTTCATAGCATTGAACAATTGATCATCTTCACTGACAACTTCTCAGATAAAGAGGAAAGTGGAAACAAATGGATTACCCAACTAAATAACTAACTTTATTAATAACTACACCAAGTTGCAGGGGATACCCACACCTTGGTGACAATCATTACAAAGATCCAACTTCATTACATGTTCATCATGACAAGCATCCAACATAAGATAAACAAACTAACTCTAACTAAGACTGACTAGACTAAGACACTGAATTAAGCATTATTACAGACTCCGACTCCATCGATCTATGGATCTAAATCTATCCGGGTCCTGGAGTCTGGGGTACCATAGTCGAAGCGACCATGGGGCGGTGAATGGTAAGGGTGCTAAATCCCAACAGGGGCGGGAGAACCACCATCCAGATAGTGGCATGTCGCGCACTCAGCACGCAATTCCACAACCTCCGCTCAAACCTTGCCCAACTCGTCAAGGGTGTGGTCCAACTCTGTGTTAAGCACAGCGGCCAGGTTGACCATGTTGTTCAGACTGGGATTGCCCTCACCGACGGGTGAGACAATCACACCTCCAGCACTGCCGGTAGAACAGCGAGGGTAGTACTTCAGGTCAAGGCCGTCAGCTACCCCGCTGAACAACGAGCAATACTGAGAAAGTGCCCATCGTGCTGCATCCTGCATTGCTGCCTCGACAATGTCCCTCTTAGTGATAGAATAGTGCTCTGAGAAGGCCTCTGCACCCCGGAGATCATCGTCCGGACGGCGCACCAAACAAGTAGCCTCCCACTGGTCCGGGTATAACCCGCGACGATGCTGGTAGACTACACAACAGTACTTGATGGACCAAGTGTGTCGGTCAAAGGCCCGACGCAATAGGGTATCGAGAGCGTCGTGGAAGTGACACCTGCGAGCGGCGTCACGAGTGATGGGTCTAGCGATCCACCCCTCTGGCTCCGGCTCCTCTGAGCGCTACGTGGCGTGGCTCAAACTGTCACCGGCATCGTCGTCATCTCCGTCCCTGTCAGGGTCTCCTCCAGCAGCCGGGATGCCCTGTGGTGGTGCAGGGGGCATCTCTGGCTGGGGTGCAGGGGAAGGCGGTCTCTCAGACTCCACCTCCCACTGAGGCGAGGGGGAAGAGTCCTGCTGCTCCTACTCCTGCTCCTGCTCCTGGCGTCGGCGCTCCTGCTCCTCGTGTAGGCGACAATGCAGTCTCTCCAGGTGACCGGACTGACCTGACTACCGTGCAACATAGGGGACGCTCCGCCAAACGAGAAGGCAAAAAGGGGATCACAGACTTACGTGCAGTGCACCTGATACGGGCCATCTACAAAAGACATCGTAAGCACAAGAGTAAGAGTAGAACTATGAGACCAGAAAGTAAACAGAAAGAAAAGTGAGACAAAACTTTTTGAGATAAGTAAATAACATAGAGTTGGTCAAGATAACCAACTTTTGAAAAGACACTAAGGTCAAGGTAAGAGTAGGGGTCTATAGTCCTTAGGGCGACCATTCTAGTCTAGGTTAGTGGTCCTACAGTCAGCAAGGCTTTGATACCACTTATGTCACATCCGGTTTTGGAAGGTAAACCGAATGCAAACCATGTACGTGCCAGGATCAGAACTCATGTACACAACGATTACATAATTGGACATCATCACACAATGCTCGAATTAAATAACAAAAAGGTACTTAATTACATCAAGATGTCTGAGACATCCACAGAGTCTAATACATATCCATAGTGTTCAACAATAATATCAAAGTGCAAAGAAACGAAACATAGAAGATAAGCCTACACAGGCAGCTGACTGGGGGTTTGCCACTAAAGTAAACTAGAACTTGTCGTAGTCCTAGAACTCCTCAAAGTCCTCCATGTTGCCAACATCTCCTCCTGCAGCACTGAGTACAGTGGGGACAACCTGGGGTGGGGTGGTTTGTAAAGCAAGGGTGAGTACACATCAACGTACTCAGCAAATGTCCCGTTTGGCTAAAGTGGACTAACTGTATGTGGAGTTAAGGTTAAGCAATTGCTTTTAATTGATCAAGTTTTATTACTATAAGTAGAGCCAAAGTTTAGTAATAAACCCAGTTATTACCCAGAAGTACTCCCTCCAAGAGGAAATACCAGAGATCAGAATTATAAACAACATTATTAACCATCATCATAAAAGTAACCAAAGTTCTTGTAATCGAAGAGGATCCCAAGGCTGCTCATAACTGTGAGCACGACTGATATACCAGTTTCTAACACTCTGCAGAGGTTACACACTTTACCCACAAGCCGTGATTCCCATTCTGCCTGGGGTTCTAGCCTCCCCATTGATCACTACCAAGGTGACCTAGTAGGGTCTCACTACGTAGCCTTTACAAAGATTTCCTAGAGGTCATAGCCGCCCGTTAGGTTTCTCTAGTTTGATAAACACAGTACATCTCCCCAAAGGAAGGGTGACTAACAAAACCAAATCAAAGAACCTCTGCAACCAGCCTCGGCAGAGCAAGTACTATGCCCTGACCCCATTGACGGCCCTACGACGAAGCCAACTACTCCTTTGGTTCCTCTAATTAATCAGCTAAGGGCGTCCCATTCCACCTTCATGGTGCACTGTTATCCCGGGTTGTCACTCCCCAAACAGGCCCTTACGAAGAGGTACTCAGGAAACAACCTGAGCCCCCTAAAGTAATCACAAGAACCTCATCGGAATAACATCATCGTATCATAAATAATCACATCATGTTCATTGATTAAGTTAAAGCAATAGCATAAGCTAACCATAATTAACCCAAAAAGGTAAACAAGGGTAAGGTAAATACAGACTAGTCAATCCTTAAGTTTCAATAATGTAATGCGGGACAGTGAATTATAAAGTAAAGCAGGACATGATAGGTCTGAGGACACTTGCCTTCACCAGGTTGTTGCTCAGAGGGATCTTCGGCAACACACTCAGGAACCACGAGCTGCTCGTTGTCTAAATAAAGCGATCATACATTCAATACATTTGGAAAGTACAAATGAACATCACATCAAGCATATACCAACATTGGAAAACATCTCAAAAGGTATAGTATTAAATAAAATAGAATGAGATCCACTTATAAAATGGACTAATCTTAATTGGGGATTGATTACTCTCTAAGTGTTGGAACATAGCTCAAAAAGTAAAGTAGTAATTAAACAAAGAAAAGCTTAAATTATAAGATGAACTACTCTCATTTAGGAATTTGATTATCCTTTAAGTGTTATCCATAATTACGTACCTAATTCTATTTATTTCATTGAGACTGAAAAGTTAAACAAGAGGTGAATTCATGTAGTACATATTATTAATCTCACAAGATTAAATATATTTTAACTCCTAGGATTCTCCTTTTATTTATTTCATTAAATGAATAAATCAACATATACTTTAATCCTATATTCTAAGTGTAAAATTAAGGTATACAGACTATAGCTGGTCATATTTTATTTCAACAGAGAATAATTTTATGAACATTTTGCAATTTGAACCACTAAATTTGGAGTTCATATGAAAAAGATATGAAATAAACAAGTTTTGAAGTTTGAAATATGAAATTAGGGCTAAATCTGTGGTTAACTAAAAGTACAGGGGCTATTCAAAATAAACCAGGGGCCTGCGGGTTAAGATCAGATCCGCTCTATCTCACTCTAGATCGGAAGGCTGAGATCAGATCCGCTCGGGTTAAGTCTAAACCGCCCGATCTCGGACGGACGCCCAAGATCTAACGGTCAGGGGCGGACAAAGGCACGGTGGCGCCGCTAGGTCCCGCGGCGAGGGCTCGCCGAAGACGGGGAGGCTGGTCACGGCGGGGTTCCAGAGGCTTGGGATTTAGCTCAGGTGCGATCAGGGCGGTCTGGCGGACTCGGCCATGGACATCACGCCGGCACGGGGGCACCAGAAGGCGCTGCACACGGCGAGGCGGGCTAACGGCGGTGCGGGATAGCTCCGGCGAGCAATCGCGTGAGCAACAGAGCAATAATGACCAAATTAAGGGCGCGAGCGGGTTGCTGACCTTGAGGGGAAGTGTTGGAGTCACGGGGCAACGACGGAGGCGCAAGGACACGACAGGGCGACGGCGGCAGGGCTCCGGCTGCACAAGAATCGCTCTGGTGAGCGCGGACCGGACGAACCAGAGAGGGGAAGGGCACACCGAAGGGTGTCCCGAGCAGCTGACGGCGAAGCGGAACTCACCGTGACACGGGACGGGGCGTGGACGCGACGGTGATAGCAGAACGACAAAAGTCGACGGCGGGCGGTGGCGGAGCTCTCTGCTTGCGTGGGTAGAGCGAGAGAGGGGGCGAGGGGGGTTGGCTGAGGGCGCAAATGAGTGAGAGGAGGTGGGCGAGCAGGGCGCGGGGCTCAAAAAGGGCACGGGCACGGGGACATGGCCGGAGAACGTCCGGTCGTGGGCGCGTCGACGACGGGGAGATTGTGGGCGAGAGGTTAGGGACGGCTGACAGGTGGGAACGGCGAGACAGAGAGAGAGTGGGCGGGGGGGGGGAGAACGGCGCCGACAACTCGGCCCCAGAGCAGCGAGAGAGAGGGAGTGAGCGCGCTCGGGTTGGCGCCGACAGGCGGGGCACGCCTGTCAGGCACCGAGGGCGCGCGAGCGCGGGCTGGGCTTAGTGGGCTGGTTTGGGCCGAATTGGCCTTTTCCTTTTTCCTAGAATTTCTATTGCTCTTTTCTATTTATTTTCTCTAGGGTTTTCAATTAAAATTCAAATCAAGTTTCAAATTTAAACCAAATTAAATATGTGCAACAATTCAAAGAATATTTAGGCTCAATATGATGCAACATTCCATGACTCATATGTTTTGGGCAAAATAAAATAAATAATCCTTCACTAATTCAACTAACCCTAATTAAAAGAAGAAGAGAGGGAGAAAACTAGAGAGAGAGTGAACTAGAGTAAGATAGAGAAGAGTAACACTTGAATTTTGGATGATCATAAGAAAGAAATTTTATACCCCCAAATTCAGGGTGTTACACCATTCATCATCATTGATTGGGCTCTCTTGATGAAGCTCCCTGTGTTGGGGCCTTCGGTCTTGGTCATCATGAGTGAGATGACGCATTTCTTCGGTTGCTTCGTCGATCTTCCTCTGATGGCCGGCTAGCCGAAGCATCTTTTCCTTCTTACTTTGTACTTGCTGATGAATGGCTTCTAAATCCCTGATCTCCTGATCCAACTCCTCCTCCTGAGGTGTTGAGCTGGTAGCCTTTCTCTTCTGGCTCTTAGCTTCTTGCAGGGAGAGTGTCTCCTGGTTTGTGTCTAGTGGCTGCAGAGCAGCCCCTGGCACTGTTGTCTTCTTCGGCGGCATGGTGAAGCTGAATGCTTGCCGAAGGTGGTCGTTTGAGTTCACCGGAGGTGGGCGCCAATGTTGGTTACTTGTTCTCAAATGTTGTATATTAAGAGCAAGGCAATACAATTGTTAATTATAACAGACCTTCATCTTCCGAAGCATTATCTCCACATGAGCATAATGCTCATCAGACGAAGGTTAAGAATGACATATCTTCATCATTTAATATGTGAATAAGAATGCAAAGGATGAAGACAGTAACTGCATCTTATTAATTCATTCATATTTGTATTGCATAAAACTCATATGAATATTAACAGGATTAATATTACATTGGTACATTCAACTTGCTCAAAGGTGAGGATGTGAGAGAGTGATTACAATCTAGTGTGAATAGTATGGTGATACTGTTCAACTATTTATATACACGGGACGTAGTCCCTGTAAAAGTACATTTATGCCCTTGACATTCATCTACAAACATAATGCGAATCATTAAGGATTGGATAGTATTTGTCCCTTTTCGGTCTTCATCATACTTGGTCTTCGTCATCATGTTAAGCCGAAGCTCTTCGACTATAGCTTCGTTGTCTATTCTCATTACCTACGGGTTATATTTTCACCCTGTCACAAGAGAAAACCTTCATTCCGAAACTGAAATCCCCTGTAATAATCCATATGTGGAAACATATATTTAGTCAGGCTTTTGGGTTCCTTGGGGAGAGAAAGCCCCCTAAGACTTCCAAACATCTTTTAGTCTAAAATACTTTTTTTTTTGAAATGGATAGTCTAAAATACTTGGTATACTATGTTTCCAAACACGCAGCCGCCGGTAAATTAGACAACCACCGTTGAGGCCTTGAGGGTTTAAAGTGGTCCTTTTCCATCCCCAAACCTCGGCTGCCATGGATTTCGGCTTCGGCGCCGGCGACCGGAGGCCGCTCTGCTCTTCCCCGGACCGACACTTCGCACCACCGCGAGGTAAGCGCCCTTCCATCCAGAGATCGAGATCCCAGACTTGCAGCTTCTGAAAGTCCCTGCTCCCGCGCAGCCGAGCTTTTCCATGGCGGTCCGCCGCCCTCGCTGTTCGAGTGTGAGGCCGCGGCGTGGCGCGAGAGGATCATCCGCGAGGAGGTGGAGCGGCGGCTCATCGAGAAGGAGGTCCGCCGCGATCTCTCCCTTGCGCGCGCCCGCGGCGGTTTCGGCCCCGTCCCGTTCGTCGGACCCAATGGCCACATCGTGCGGTCACCACGCCAAGGCACGTTCTTCAGGCCGGACGGCCCATTCACGTCGCCAATGCCGCTGACCCCGATGCCGGTCGGCATGCATCCGAACTGGCCACCGCTGCCTTCGTTCGGGTCGTGGGAGGGGTTTGGTTCTCGGCGGCTCGCGGGATTTGGGCAGCCGATGCTCCTCAACGAGACGAGAACGAGGTCCCTGCCGCCGCCAAAGCCGATGCATCAGCTCCAGCTGCGCATGGTCACGCCCAGCGAGAGCTCCGAGGTATACATGATGCTTGTTCATATTCTTTTCCGCTTTTGGCATTAAAGGCGCTACTGGATTACTACTTCTCAAATTCTTCATTCTCATTTCTTATTGCCCGGTGTTATTCACGCGCACTCGTTTTTCTCGTCATTTAAAGACCAAAATGGGAGCCATTTTCTATAAGTGAGGCTGAAGTAAAATCTACAATCTAGAAAGAACACTGCACTTAGATCACAAGAGTACTTGAACACTGAAGTCAAATATACCATTTGGACAGATCAGGTGAACTTGTATGGAGAAGATCCAGTATTCATTCCCTTTAGAGAAAAAAAAATGGTGGTGTCAGAAGTGAACAAGCTCGATTCATGTTACCGCCGTTTGTTTTAAGTTGAGAACTGTAAAGTTGTTACTAGCATCATATCAGGAAGGGTCAGATTAAGATTGCACAGCAATTATTCCCCGTGGATTTCAGTTTTTTAATTATGCAAAATATTTTCCTTGTCGCCTTAATCTTTTTTTTCTTTCTGCCTCTTCATCGGTTTCTGATGCATCCTTTTGTTGATTGTTTTGTGCCCATGCATTCATTAGTTGGTGTCAGATAATTGAACCAGACTCCTGTTCGAGAGCGTCAACGAGTTCTACGTTTAGTTTGCTACATATGCGCCTCGATTTCACTAATCCTTCCTAAATTTCTATTTTAGGTTTTTTCATCAGAAACAAAGGATTCTGGTGTGAAAAGGAAGGCACATGCGATTTCTGCAACTACTGAATCAACAAAAATACAAAATGCTGCAAGGGACTGGAGCTGTGCACTCTGTCAAGTGAGCGCAACCAGTGAGTCTGGTCTGAATCAGCATCTTCAAGGGAAAAAGCATAAGGCGAAGCTGGTTCAATGTGGAGCGATCAAGGTGATGGATACTAATAAAAGTGGTTTACATGTAACTACTGGAAATAACAATGGCGCAGGCCCAAGTGACGCGCCTAAGAAAATCCACATCCTGGTCGATGGAGAAATGCACCAGGTCGTCCAAAAAAGCAAGCGTGTATGGTGTGAGCGTTGCAGGGTCAGCTGTACCAATGCCGGTGCCATGGCTGACCATCTGCGGGGCAAGAAGCACAGTTTATTGAATAAAGTCTGGGCGTCAATAAAAGCCGTGAGAAGGAACAATGGAATTAAGGAAGATTCAGCTACTGCTACATGTGAGAGAAAGGTAAATGAAAGCGGCCCTGCTGGAATTCCAGAGGAAGAGGAACATGAGGAGGAGGGAGACACATACATGGCTAGCGAATTCAGCGGAGATGCTTCTTCCGAAATTCCTATGGAAACGAAGGAAACCACTGACATGGCCGAAGAAGCAGATGCAGATAGTCACAGCGTAACTCCTGTGGGAATCAACAAGGAAGACACCGACACTGCGAGCAAAGCAACCAGAAATTACCCCGCGGGAACCAAGCAGGAAGACACTGGCGTGGTCATGGATGTAAACAAGAATTCTCCGCCGAAAGTTCATCAGAAATCAAGGAAGGAATTTCCGTTGAAAGTCCATCAGGAATCAAGAAAAAGGAGGCAAAATAAGAAATTTCTGTCGAAAGTGCATCAGAAGGCAAACGAGAATTTGCTGCCGCAATGTGCATCAGAATCCAAGACCGAAGGATTCGGGAAGTAAATGGAAGTAGCTCTATTGAGATTCCAGCTGGGGGAAGACACATAGACGCATCCACTGATTTTAGGCAGAACCTGTGCGGGAGGAGGAATAACACGCCGCACCAGTGTTGTAATTTGGTTAGCAGTAAGCTTTTAGTATCGTGCGATGAACTCTAGTAGAATCTATCCGTATTATGGGCCTTCTGTAGTATTCTTTGTCTCTATGTAGTTTTCAGGTCTGATGCTTGCATGGTCTCGGATCCCCTGCAGCTGATGTCTTGGATGGTAGCTTGTGGTTACGTTAGAATTCCAGATCTGATTGCAGGCTGCGGGCTCGTGGATACATAGCTTTACTCCTATATTAGATGCTGCTGTTCTGTTCAGTAGGTGCTGAATAACATGTCTTCTGTTACAATCATAGCGATCGATAGTCACAGCAAGTCCAGAATCTGTCGCCACTACACACGAAGACGTGCTACAGGCGGGCATAGCTCTAGGTAGGCCTGCATAATTTTAAGCCAACTATCGAACCGAAATTTCGAAAACTGACCCGAAGTTTTGGTTTTTTGGGGTTCGGTGTCGATTTCGGTTTTAATACCTGAGAACTTCGATGCTCGGTGTCCTCGGTTTTAGGCTTACATCGAACCGAAACACCGTCCAGACCAAGCGTGGAGCGTTCGACTCCCACCATTCTACTGTGACCGGCCCATAAGCCATAGCCCACTTCTCTCTCTGTGCGCTGCGCCCAACTCGGCAGTCGGCAAGACCAGACGCCAAGTTCCAACCGGAATACCGGACCAACCCTAATCTGTTCGACTTCGACAGACTGACGGCGGCGGCGCTCCACACTCCCCAGTTCCCTGCTCCAGTGCTCCCCAGTCCCCACGCGGCCAACCAATGCTCAACGCGGCAACGCCTCAAGGCCCTCAACCCGGCGGTGGCGGCAGCACTGCGGCCTGTGGGCTTGGCCGCTTGGGGCAGCTAGCGAAGGAGCAGAGCCACCGCAGAGGACCGACGTGGATACTGTGGCACGACAAGAGGAGCGATCGAGCGGAGGGCCACGAGCCCACGACTGCGGGCTACTGTGGTAGCAAGAGGAGGAGGCGAGTGTGTCTGTGCGCCTGTGCGGTGGCCGGTGGGCGACATCAGCCATCGGCGCTAGGACTGGGCATTCGGGTATACCCGAAAATTCGGATCGGGTTTTTCGCGTTTTAAAAAAATTCGGGTATTCAACAGTCGAACCCGAACTCGACCCGATTTTTTCGGGTGCCCGAAAATTCGGGTACTCAAAAATTCGGGTTCGGGTTCGGGTAATTTATAGTTACCCAATTAAAATGTAGACAACAATAAAATGTATTTTGAGGCAATAAATCTGGACAGCTATAGACAACAATAAAATGCAGGCATGCTACACGCCTACACAGGAAAGAAACGACAGCAATAACATGTCTTTCCAGGCAATAAATCCATACAATAAATCCATACAATAAATCCATTTAACACAGCGACAGACAACACAACAGCAGCAATAAAACACCACAACTACAGGTAAGCTGCAACCTCCAGGCTGGTAAGCTCACACACAGCTCAGAGCTCACACAACTCTTTGCTGACCGTGGACTGGTAAGCTGCAACCTCCAGGCTTTTTGTGATCTTGTAACTTGTAAGCTGCAACCTCCAGACTCCAATCCTCCATTGCATGACCAATGTATGAAAGGCTATAGGTCAACCATTTTGCTCATAGAAGTAAGCAGTAGCACACAAAGAAATTAAGGATAAAGTAAAACATAAGTGCTTTCAAACCTTAAGTAGCAGGTCTTTCATCAGATTTAGAGGGAGGACATCTACTGCTGCTTGGGGTTGATTGAGACTTGGAAGTGGTAGGATTTTCTTTCCCTTTTCCTTTCCCACCAAATTCTTCAATTAAATCTATTATAAAATGAATTCAACTAGTCAAAGATGTAGTTAATAACTTAATATAACAATTACATGGATTACACTACAATGGTGAATATTGACTATACCCGCTTCAATCATGGCTAATTCCTCCATATTCTCTTGGATGTTGATTGGAGTAGTCCTTCTCAACCAGTCTTGGGTACATACAAGTGCCTCCAACATGAAAGGAGTTAGCGATGTACGAATGTCATCTAAGATACGTCCACTCGTGCTAAAAGCAGACTCTGCAGCCACTGTTGAGATAGGAATAGCAAGCACATCACGGGACATGTGAGCTAAAATAGGAAACCTATGTGCATTTACCTTCCACCAAAAAAGTATGTCAATCTTTGTATGAGTGTCTTCAGTTAGATACTTTTCAAGTTCTAACTTCGTTGTGCTACTAGAATAGTTGGTCATCTTCATCCTCTTGGCAATTACTTCTCTAAGTTTGCCTCCTCTACCACCCTTTGCTTCACTAGGATCAGTTACTTCAGTTGGAGCATAAATATTTTTGTATTGTTCAAACAGCTCACAGACACAAGAGTTAATAGTTGCCCAAACTAACTGGCCCCTGTCCTCACCAAATATCTCCTCAACAATAATCTTTGTATACATAGATAATTTGTATCTTGGATCAAGAAAAGCTGCAACAAAAATGAGTAGATTAATGTTCTCTTTATCCTTCTCCTTTCCCTTTCCCCTCGCCTTTCCCCTCTCCTTCTCCAACTCCATCTCTTGCACATACTCATTCTCCTTATTGTTTGTGTGCCAAACCCCCCAATACTTGCCAAATTTTTCCTTCATTCTCATGCCCATTGATACTTGTAGATTGTCTTGACTACTCATCCAAGACTTAATAAGCAAGTGGACTTCACCAATCTCATGAAAGAACTTGTTGGGGGTATGCTTCGTAGCCGAAGATCCTAAAGAAAGAGAACACCTTCGGTAGATCCTCTCAGGAACAGTGCCGAAGCTATTACTTATAGAGCTTCGGCATAGTGACAGATCTCAAGACGAAGGGACGAACCGACTTAAAGATGAATTGACTTAAAAACCCATGATGTTTTGTGTCATTATTGTAATCGATTGTAATGGACATAAATGTAATTTTACATAGGATGCGTCTTGTGCCTATAAATAGGTGAACAGTACCCCTGCACTGTTCACGCAATCCTGTAATTGCTGACGCATTACGCTGGAATTATTTTTCGTCAAGACGAAGGTATAACTGTACCGAAATATCATGTTTTAATATTTAAGTTCATATTATGAAATATATGAAGAATGTAATTTGTTTTTAATAGATCTTTATCTAATGTTTAATATTTTATATTTTATTTCGCATTGTTGTATGTCTGATCACGAAGGTATGACCTTCGTGGTATTCTGTCCGTGGCCTTCGTCCGAAGTTCATTAAATCCTTGGGGAAATAATGCTTCAGCGGACGAAGGGCATTATTATTTAACATTTTATGTTGCCTTGTTCTTAATTCATAGCATTTGAGAACAAGTCCCCAACATTGGCGCCCACCTCCGTTGAACTCACTTCCACTTTTTTGAGATGATGGCTTCGTTCAACAACCAAGCTGGAGCTGCTTCGGCTCCGAAGCTGGTACTCCCGATAACAGGCGGTTCATGCTTAGAGCCAGCTAACAAGAAGCAGAAGAAGGAGGCACAGAGAAGGGTACAACATGTCGGGGTGCAAGGACCCTTCATCAAGTCAAGATGGTCCCACATCCCAATTACCTTCTCTCAAGAGGACCTTCAGCTCAAGGATTACCCTCACAATGATGCTATGGTTATTTCTTGTGTTATCAAAGGATTTCTGGTCCACAATGTTCTGGTTGATATAGGCAGTGCAGCGGATATTATATTTGCTAAGACCTTCAGACAAATGCAAGAGCCCGAAGATAAGATCCTTGATGCTACACATCCCCTTTGTGGTTTCGGAGGAAGGCAGATTGTAGCGCTCGGCAAGATCACGATGCCAGTGACCTTCGGATTTGTCAACAATACAAGGACTGAACAAGTTGTGTTTGATATTGTTGACATGGAATACCTTTACAACACAATCATTGGTCGTGGGACACTCAATGCTTTTGAAGCAATTCTTCACCCAGCATATCTTTGCATGAAGATACCTTTGGATCAAGGGCCTATTGCTATTCATGGAAGTCAAGAAGCTGCCAGAAAGGCCGAAGGAAACTGGACAGATTCAAAAGCAATCCATAATATAGATGGAGCTGAAGCTTGTGAGCAATACAAGTACAGAAGGGAGAAGGCTGCTTCGGCTGATCAACCGAAGCCCATGCTTTTATGTGAAGATATAGCAGAGCAGAAGGTGTTGCTGGGGTCTCAATTGTCTGAGGAGCAGGAGAAAACCTTGACAAGGTTTCTGTTCAACAATAAACATGTCTTCGCATGGTCGGCCAATGATCTCTGTGGTGTGAACAGGGATGTCATTGAGCACTCGCTCAATGTTGATCCATCCTTCAGACCCAGGAAGCAGAGACTTCAGAAGATGTCTGATGACAAAGTCAAAGGTGCTCGGAACGAAGTGAAAAGACTTCTTAGTGCTGGCGTCATTAGAGAAGTAAAGTACCCAAAATGGTTAGCCAACACTGTTATGGTGAAGAAGGCCAATGGTAAATGGAGAATGTGCATTGACTTTACTAATCTTAATAAGGCTTGTCCGAAGGATGAATTTCCATTACCAAGAATAGATTCTCTAGTAGACGCAGCAGCTTCGTCAGAGCTCATGAGTCTACTAGATTGTTATTCAGGCTACCATCAAATCTGGATGAAGAAATAAGATGAGCCAAAAATGAGCTTCATAACCCCCACTGGTACATATTGTTATCTTCGGATGCCTGAGGGGCTCAAGAACGCTGGAAGAAGCTTCAGCAGAATGACAGTGAAGGTTCTTCATTCTCAGATAGGTAGAAAAGTGCTAACATATGTTGATGATATCATAGTAAAAAGCACGAAGCAAGAAAATCACATTGCTGATCTGCAGGAGACATTCGCTAATTTTAGGCAAGCTGGTCTGAAGCTGAATCCAGAGAAGTGTGTCTTCGGAGTGAAGAAAGGGAAATTTCTTGGTTGTCTAGTTTCAACGAAAGGTATTGAAGCTAATCCAAATAAAATCGAAGCTATTCTTCGAATGGAGCCGCCAAGCACAAAGAAAGGGGCTCAACGGCTAACAGGAAGATTGGCATCTTTGAATCGATTTATATCCAGATCAGCAGAGAGAAATTTACCATTCTTTGAAGTGCTGAAGTCAGCCGAAGTTTTTCAATGGGGATCAGCTCAGCAAAAAGCCTTCGAAGAGCTGAAGCAATATCTGATAGATTTAACAACCCTAACTCCACCAGCGCCAGGGGCTCCTCTGCTGCTGTATGTGGCAGCTTCGCACTCTGCACACAACAACACTGTAGATCATTTTCGGCGGCCCGTGTTATTTTCGGCGGCCAGGGTACAGCCGCCGAAAATAAGAAGTTAATTTCGGCGGCCCGCGCATGCCGCCGAAAATAGTACTAATTTCGGCGGCCTAAGAGGCAGCCGCCGAAAATAGCCCTAATTTCGGCGGCCACCTGTCTCGGCCGCCGAAAATAGACCTAATTTCGGCGGCCACCTGTCTCGGCCGCCGAAAATTAACCATTAAAAACTGCATCCCCTCGGTTCTCCGTCTTTCTCTCTCTCAATCCCGCGCGCTGCTATAGCCGGTCGTCCGCCGCCGTCGCCGCCAGCCCCTGTCGCGCGCGCTCCCGCCCCTCGCCGGCCACCGCGCCTCGCCGGCCACCGCGCCGTGGACGCCGGCCGGCCGCCCCCGCCCTCGGCCCCTGCCGGCCGACCGCCCAGCGCCCCCACCGTCGGCCTCCGGCGCCGGCCGCCCGAGCGCGCGCGCGGTCCGCCCTCGTCGGCCGCCGCCCCGCCGCGCCGTGGACGGCCGCCAACCGTCGTCCGCCCCCGCCAGCCACCCGCGCCGTCCGCCCCTGCCAGCCACCCCCGCCGTCCGCCCCCGCCCTCGTCGACTCCATTAAGGTATTGTTTTTGTCTATTTTATTTCTTATTTTCGACGGCCTTTTATTTAATTGCCGCCGAAATTAGTATATCGTTGTAATTGTGTTTGTTGATTAGTGCGTTTGATTAATACTATTGTTTAGTATATTTTTGAAATTATATGGTGTATTTTTGGCCATATTTTATTGTATAATATGTGGTTTATTAATGTATTAGTGGTTTATATATATGTGTTTGTTGATTAATTATATATGTGTTTGTTGATTAGTATTATATGTGGTTTATGTCGTTTAGGAAAGATATATGTACGTGGTATATGTGGTTCATTCTTATATTGTTTAGTGGCAGCGAGGTCATGCTGCCGAATTTTTTTTGGTCCTGCTAGCTTGCTGTGGGTTTAGAACCTATTCTTGCCTATACATATATATAGGACCGAAACCATTAACGTAGTTGAATAATGTTTTCACGATATGATTCGGTTTAACAGTCTCAGGCATGGTTGAAGATCGTGCATGGATGTACAATGGCTGGAGTAGGAATGGGCGTCATTCTGATGAGTGGGTAGCCAAGACCAAAGATTTTGTGGACCACGTATTCGCTTTGTCCTTAACCGGCACTGTCAGATGCCCTTGTAGGCGTCACGAAAACAGTATATTTCTTAATAAGGAAAGAGTTAGCCTAGATCTTTGTCAGTTTGGATTTATGCCCGGATATGAGGTGTGGGAACATCATGGTGAGGTAGTACCCAACCGGAATGTAGAAGAGGAGGAGAACAATGATTGGGCTGGCGATGATGCGATGCATGAGATGGTAGATTCGCTACGTCCAGAATTCAACCTAAGCTCCGAGGATCCTGCCACACCAGAGGTTTCCAGATTTTTTAAACTACTAAAAGACTCTGAAGAGCCGTTGCATGAACACACAGATGTGAGTATACTCGCTTTTGTGACTCGGCTCATGGCCATTAAGTCCAAGTACTTTTTCTCGAACAATTGTTACAATGAGATTTTAAAGTTATTAGGAGATGTGCTCCCAAAGCCCAATAAGTTGCCTAAAGACATGTACCAATCAAAGACAATTATCAAAGGTCTCGGTATGGATTATGAGAAGATTGATGTGTGCAAAAATAATTGTATGCTTTTCATGAAGGAGCATGCGGAAGAGAAAAAATGTCTGAAATGTGGACAATCTAGATTTGTGGAAGTTGTTAATGATGAGGGTGAAAAGGTGATGACAGATGTTGCACATAAGCAGCTCCGCTACTTGCCACTAACTCCTCGAGTGAAACGAATGTTTCTATCTAAAAAAACCGCTATGCACATGCGATGGCACAAAGAAGGTGTCCGTGATAACGATGACCTAATCGTGCACCCTTCAGATGGGGATGCATGGAAGGCTCTCGACACGTTTGATCCTGAGTTTGCAGCTGATCCGAGGAATGTTCGAATCGGCCTCGCGACCGATGGCTTCACACCTTTTGGTCAAATGGCATCATCATACTCATGTTGGCCCGTCTTTGTTATTCCATACAACCTTCCACCTTCTCTTTGTATGAAATATGAATTTATATTTCTTTGCTTAATCATTCCTGGCCCAGACTATCCTGGAAAGAACCTCAATGTCATGTTAAAACCCTTGATTGAAGAGTTGAAGGAGCTTTGGAAAGGTGTTGAAGCATACGATGTTTTTACAAAACAGATATTCAAACTTCGAGTTGCGTATTTGTGGTCGGTGCATGACTTCATGGCGTATGCTATTTTTACCGGTTGGAGTACACATGGTAGATTGACATGTCCATATTGCGGTTCAGATACAGATTGCTTCCGTCTTGCTCATGGTGGAAAGATCACTTACTTCGATTGTCATCGACGCTGGTTGCCCAGGAAACACCCCTTTAGGAGCGATAAGAAAAACTTTATAAAGAACACTGTGGTCACCAAAGGTCCGCCTAAACGTCTTAACGCGGCAGAAATATATGCTCAGCTGAACAACCTTGTCCTAAATGAAAAGGGGGACAAGTACGAAGGATTCGGAGTGGACCACAACTGGACACATATATGTGGTCTCTGGGAGCTCCCTTATATGTCGTCATTGATTCTTGTGCACAACATTGATGTCATGCACCAAGAAAGTAATGTTGCTGAAGCCCTCATACACACCTGCATGCATTTTGACAAAACAAAGGACAATCTGAAAGCTCGAAGAGATCTAGCAATGCTTTGTGACCGACCAACCCAAGTGCTCAATGACAACGGTAGGCCGCCCCGTGCCTTGTTCTGTCTTACCTCTAAAGACAAGATCGAGGTAATGAGATGGATGAAAAAAATTAAATTTCCCGATGGTTATGCTGCGGGCTTGAAAAGAGCTGTGAATTTGAAAACGGGAAAACTAACTGGGTTAAAGAGCCATGACTTCCATATATTAATGGAGAGGATTATCCCTGTCATGTTTCGTGGTTATATGCCCGACGCCATGTGGCAAGCAATAGCTGAGCTAAGTTATTTCTACAGGCAGATCTGTGCTAAAGAAATAAGTAAAAATATGATGGAGAAGTTGGAGAAACAAATACCAGTGTTGTTATGCAAGCTAGAAAAAATATTCCCACCTGGATTCTTCAATCCGATGGAGCATCTACTTATTCACATTCCATATGAGGCAAAGGTTGGTGGACCTGTACAATATAGGTGGATGTATCACATTGAACGTGCACTCAAAAACCTGCGAGGCATGGTTCGAAATAAGGCTAGAGTAGAAGGATGCATCGCTGAAGCTTTTTTGCTAAAGGAGGTTTCATACTTCACGAGTGTGTATTTCGCAGAGGAACATAATGTCTATGCTGCTACCATGCGATACAATGTCGATGAGGAACCTCCTGTCAGTGATCTAAACATTTTCCAATGGAGAGGCACAAGTACTAGTAAGGGCACGTTCTACCACCTTAGCATGGATGAAAGAATGTCCGCATTGCTATACATGTACTCTAATATGGAAGAGATGGAGCCATATTTCATGTAAGTCTTTATTTTACCCCTTAATTTCTTTACCAAAGGAGCCATATTTAATTACTTATTTGTCGTACAGTAAGTTCGACGAGGAAAATTGGACTTATTCCCATCAGCCTACAAGCAAACAACTAGATACTATGCGACGACATGGGAGGCAAGGAAGACCTAATTTTGTTGACTGGTTTCGCGAGCATGTAAACTCTCTATATTCCTTACTTTCATGTCATTTAGCCTTTTACGCGAGGTAGTCATTTGAACTGTATATTATTTGCAGTGCACAAAGACTCCTAACATACACGAGGACTTGAGACAGCTATCTTATGGGACGGTCACTTGCAGAACATTTGGTCGATACGATGTGAATGGCTTTCGTTTTCGTTCAGACCAATTTGAAAAGTCTCGTCCTCGTGCAGCCACACGTAACACTGGAGTTCTGACTAGGGCACTCGATGCACTCGGCAGAGAAACTAATTATTATGGCATCATTCAAAACATCCTAGAGTTTAATTTTGCAGGGAACAAACCTTTGAAATTAGTATTCTTTCTATGTGATTGGTTTGACAGCACTAATGGTATTAGACAAAGTCAATATGGTATAACTGAAGTAAAGCACAAGGAACGACTTCGAGGCCATGATAATTTTATCCTTGCACACCAGTGCGAGCAGGTCTACTATATGTCATACCCAAATCCGAAGTTTGAAGCATGGTGGGTAGTTCATAAGGTGAACCCTAGGGAACGTTTACATACTCCTTGCACTGCTGGTTATCAATTCGAAGATGAACAGGCCGATGATGTTTATCAAGAAGAAGAATTGCCAACTACTTTTACTATCGATGAGGGTGTTGCACTGAACTCACTAGTCGGAGACCATAACGATGTCACTACTGATGAGTGTGTTGCACCGAAACGAAAACGAAATCCAAGGAACAAAAAAGCCACATTGCGAGCTTTGGATCGAAGAAGACTCCTTGATCGTGATTCTGATGAATTTTGATGTGTAATGCAAAATTTCATATTATGTGATGTATTATTTGATTTTTTATTAGTTCACTTAATTTTATGGAGCTAATACATTTAATGTTTTTCTATTGAACAGGATGAGTGGTAGGAATAAACCAAAGCGCACTGCTAGGGGGTTTCTTAATGCGGCTAGCAGGATACTCCCTGGTGCACGTTCCCTTTTCCAAGGGAGTTCTTCTAGCCAGAGCAGACAGGAGGCGTTGCTGAGACACGCTCGGCCAGAACTACGTGATACACCTATCGCTCTACAACGGAGTACCGATGTAAATGTTTATGTAATTGATCTTATTTGTCAGTCACTTGTGTAATTGATCTTATGTAAATGTTTATGTAAATTTTTACGTGTCTCTATTTCATGTGCATAGGAAGAGGAGGACGACGAGGAGGAGGTGCAACACCATGAGGAGGAGGACGAGGACGAGCAGGCCCATGAGGAGGATAACGAGGAGGACGAGCAGGCCCATGAGGGCATAGATGCTGAGGCGGATGACGATACCACCGAGGCTCCTGTCGTTCGACGAAGGGGCACTCGGAAGGGCCACTTTGTCCTACCTCCGTCAGCGCCTGCACAATCTGAAGCTCGAGTACTGATCATCCCGGTTGGTGATAGGTACTCACGTTTGGCCACTTTGTTCTTACTTATTTGTTTATTTTACACTATATATATGACATGACTTTCTTGTTTTTTGTCATGCAGCCAATGGGAAGACACGTCATTTGACGGTCGAGGTCACCATAGACAGGTTAATCAAGTCTTAGGTAACCTCTGTCGTCTACATAACCCAGGAATTGTCACCGACCCGAAAGGTGTGGTGGTTCCTTGCACTAGCTGGTCGCACTTCGCACTAGCTCCACATGCTACATATGGAACAGCTCAAGGCGCCGTCAAGCACGACTTTTGGGTAATTTTTTCGAACTAACATTTATTAGTTGTTTCAACCTAACATTTATTAGTTGCTTTTGAACTAATTTTATTTTCGATGTTGGACAGAGACGCTATCGTGTGGAACCTGAGGCTCAAGAGCATGCAGACCGAGTATTAGAGAAAAATGCGAAGAAGGTGTGCAGGGATGCATTTTCCAATGCTCGTCTACAGGTTGTGAACGCGTACATGAAGCGCCGAGGTCATTCTATCAACAACTTTCGACAATATTCAGATGTCTACTTGACTGTAGACCAGTACATGGAGGTAAACATCTAATTTAACAACTCATTCAGATGTGAATGTAATTTTGAGCTAACGCTTTATATGCAGGTAACTCTTCCATGGATGGAACACCGGCCGCAGGCTTACAAGGCTTTGTGTGAGATATGGGCTTCGCCCGAGTGGATTGAGAAGTCAAACAGAAATCGACATAGGCAGCGCCATCAGCAGGACGAGGACGATGATGAGGTCGTAGTCAACCATACCTATGGGGCTGATGGACACATTCGGTTGGCTAAGCGAATGGTGAGTATGTAGTATTCTGTTTTACTCAGAAATGAAACAGGATTGAACTCATATATTTGCAGGAGGCTCAAACTGGAGTTGTCCCGAGCCCAATCGATGTTTATAGGAGAGGGCATCGAGCGAAAAACAGTGAAATCTCCGATGAGCTGTGTAGTCAAGCGGCCGTTGAGCGTATGGTTAGTTGTTGTTATGATTAATGTTTTCTTCCCATATAGTTATAAATTACATGTGTGCTGAACCTTCATATTGTATTGCAGGAGACATACGGGCAGGAGATGGTTAAGAAGTATGGAGAAGACTACGATTGGCGAGGAGCGCCTACCATCGACGCTGAGGTTGTGCATTCACTTGGAGGCAAGGCGCATGGACGGTATGAACTTGTGAATTGTTTTCAATAATATTGGAACTACGACCGAATAGCTAATTTTCTTGTTCTTCAAGATATTCTATGTTTACCGGTGTTATCGATTCGACGGAGTTGCGTTCTCGTGGCGGCTCTTCGTCGCAGGCGGGCTGTGGTAGTAGCAGCCGTAGTCGCCGCTCTGTATCTAGCATGGAGGAAGCTATGAGGGAGCAGCAAGAAAAATTTCGTGAAGAGATGCGGCAACAACAAATGGCATTTCTCCAACAGCAATCAGAGTACATGGCTGCTTACAACGCACAGGCGCAACAAGCAATGAACGTGAGTGTCTTATTTATTCTCAACACGCTCGATATTGGTTCTATAACTAATATATTATATTTGCAACAGTCTTGGTTTCCACAGCAGGCACAGCAGCAACCATTTGTTTTCCCTCAATTTCAGCCGCCGATGCCTCAGTGGGGATTACATGCTCCGCCACCTCCACCTCCACCTCAGGTTATTCAATTTAGTTAAGACTTGTCGTTTGTATCAACCTAATTGTCAAATCTTTACTAAACTTGATTTTGTAGGGATCCGGGGTCATGGGCCACAACACGCCACCACCGGTCATACCAGCACCAGGAGGAGCTTATGCAGGGGAGGGAGCTTATGCAGGAGAGGTTAGTTTGAGAAACAATTTGTTTGAATAGTCGTTATACATGTAACTGTAGCCGTTATTAATGTCATCTTTTTTTTAGGATCCAAACCCGTTACACGACTTCGTCGACCAGTTATTGGCTTCTGGAGGTAGTGGACACAACTCCAACGACCCCAATGTGTGATTAAGTTAGCTTTGTGCCGCACTGTGTTGTAATGAACTATTTGTGGACTTTATGTTTGTATGGACTATTTGTGGACTTTATATTTGTATGGACTCAAGTTTTATGTTATGAACTCAAGTATGAATTTTCTGTTATTGTATGGAATTTCTGTGATTGTATGAATTTTGTATAAAATTCTGTTATTTTTCGTTTTTTTTCAATTTTTTTTGCTCTGAAATTAGTAATTTTCGGCGGCCCCCCTGGCCGCCGAAAATAAGGGTTTTATTTTCGGCAGTCTTTATTTTCGGCGGCCAGAGAGACAGCCGCCGAAAATAGCTTACTTTCGGCGGCCACGAAGCCAGCCGCCGGAAATAAGCTATTTTCGGCGGCCAGGCCCTGGCCGCCGAAAGTAAAGCCTTATTTTCGGCCAGGTTTTTTTGGCGGCCAGAAGCCGCCGAAAATAAGCCTTTTGCCGCCGAAAATAGCTTATTTTCGGCGGGAACTGGCTTATTTTCGGCGGCTTCTGGCCGCCGAAAATGACTGTAGCTGTTGTAGTGGCAGTAAGTGCGGCGCTTGTCCAGGAGAAGCTTGAAGGATAATTGAAAAAGCAAGCTCCAGTGTACTTCGTCTCCGAAGTTCTCAGTTTATCAAAGAAAAACTATACAGAACTGGAGAAGGTGTTGTATGCTGTCTTAATGGCCTCTAGGAAGCTTCGACATTATTTTCAAGCATACCATATAATTGTTCCTTCATCACAGCCTTTGAAGGATATTATGAGAAACAGAGAAGCTACTGGAAGGATTGGAAAGTGGGCTGCAGAACTCAACGAGTTCAACATTGATTATGTGCTTAGATCTTCGATTCAGTCCCAAGCGCTAGCAGACTTCATCGTTGACTGGACGCCAGGTGCTCAGGAGGAAGAAGCAAGTAAAGATGCCGAAGCTTGGACAGTGTTCTGCGATGCTTCCTGGGGAACCTTCGGGGCAGGTGCAGCTGCCGTTTTAATTGCACCTTCCAAAGTCAGAACATGCTATGCAGTGAAACTTGATTTTAGCTGCACAAATAATATTGTTGAATACGAAGCTTTGCTTTTGGGGCTTCGGAAGTTGAAGGCAATGGGGATAAGAAGGGCGGTTCTCAAAACTGATTCCCAAGTTATTTCTGGTCATGTTGACAAGAGTTGCAAAGCAAGAGATCCGAAGCTTGAGAAATATTTGGATACAGTTCGAAGGCTTGAAGCTTCCTTCGAAGGGTTTTCTATCAAGAATATTCCACGAGGAGAAAATGAGCACGCTGATCTGCTAGCCAAGTCAGCGGCACAGGGGCTGCCTTTACCTTCGGAAGTATTCTTTGAAACAATAAAAGCACCTTCGGTCGACCTTCTTGAAAGAGCAGTGCTCAATATATCTCTTGTTTACAGCGAAGATTGGAGAACTGAGATCATGTCTTTTCTCCAGGGCAATTTCCTTTCAGATGACGAAGCTTATAATAAGAGAATAGCGGCAAGAGCCCGTCCATATGTAATAATAGAAGGGGAGTTATACAAGCATGGAGTCTGTTCTCCATTACTCAAATGTTTATCTAGAGCTGAAGGTATAGAGCTGATGAAAGAAATACATGCAGGCCTGTGTGGATCTCATATCGGATCCAGGCCATTGCTGGGTAAAGTTTTTCGTCAAGGATTTTATTGGCCAAAGGCAGCTTCGGATGCAGCAGAATTAGTCCAAAAATGCGAAGGTTGTCAAAAATGTGCAAGAGATCAAAAACAGCCTTCGTCTCTAACTCAATTAATATAGCCTACTTGGCCGTTGCAAAGATGGGGCCTTGATTTGCTAGGCCCACTTCCACCAGCACAAGGAAATTTAAAATATGTTGTGGTGGCAGTAGAATATTTTTCTAAGTGGATTGAGGCGAAACCTTTAGCCGCAATAACTTCGGTCACTGTCCAAAAAATTTTCTGGCAGAATATTGTCTGTCGCTTCGGAGTGCCGAAGGCTATTACTGTGGACAACGGAACACAGTTTGATGCCGAAGCTTTCAAAGAGTTTTGTGAACAAATTGGCACGAAGATTCATTTTGCATCGGTTAGACATCCAGAGTCAAATGGACTTGTCGAAAGAGCTAATGGCATCATAATGACAGGAATAATGAAGTTAATCTTCAATCAGCCCAGGGGAAAGTGGCCAGATGAATTAATCAAAGTGGTGTGGAGCCACAACACAACAATGTCAAGGTCAACAGGCTTTACACCATTCAAATTGTTGTTTGGTGACGAAGCAATAACCCCAGAAGAAGCTAAAGCGGGATCAATAAGAACAGTGGCTTCGCCGGAGGACGAAGCTGATTATTTTGTGGAAAAAGATGCTATAGAAGGGATCATGCTTCAGGCTGTAGAGAATATCAATAAATATCAAGCCGAAACAATAAAATGGCGTGACAGAAAAGTTCGGTTAAAAAATATCAAGCCAGGGCACTTAGTACTTCGGAGAGTGGCCAACCCAGATACAGTAGGCAAGTTACAGTTGAAGTGGAAAGGACCTTTTCTGGTAGTATCTTCGTCAAGACCCGGTTCCTACAGGTTGAAGGATATGGACGGCAACGACATTCCTAGATCTTGGAATGCGGATGAGCTTCGGCGGTATTATGTGTAGCCCTGATGTAATCTTTTTTATTCTTTCCTATGGCAACCTTTTCCTTTCCAAAGGGGGAGAAAGGTTTTTAATGGGGCCATAGCATGTAATTTCTCTTTTTCTCTCTACAAGAGCAATATCCCCCAAAAAATGTAAATGTAAAAAATGGGCATGCACCATCGAGTGCAAAGAGAAAAGGAAAAATAGGGAGAAGCTCGAAAGACGTCCCTAAGGGGATACAGAGCACGACGAAGCTACAAAAAGTCGTTCCTAAGGGAGCGCAGCGTAAGTTTTCTGCTCAAAAGTCGTTCCTAAGGGAATGCAGAGCTTACAGCGAAAAGTCAATGTTGATTCCGCCGAAGTATAAGGCGAAGCGCGAAAAGTCAACGCGATACCGCCGAAAGTAAAAGGCAAAGAAGTTCAAAAGACGTTCCTAAGGGAATGCAGAACTTACAGCGAAAAGTCAGCGCTGATACACCAAAAAATAAGCGGTGAAGCCGAAAAATAAACGACAAAGATTTGTTATTCCTAAAGGAATAAGAGTTTTGATTGTGGCTTCGTATGTGTCTTTGAACATTCATTTGCACGATACATTACATCATACATTTGCATTCATAAACATTCACTTAGACATACATAGGATCATCATCATCATAACATACACACTTGCTTCGGCTCTAAAAGAGAAGGCTTCAGAAAAAAGGAAAAGAGGCAATTTTATGCTTCGCTGTGTACGAAAAGAAGGGAAAGTGTTTTTCGCCTTCGGCTCAAAAATATTAATTTCGTCCACACCAAAGCACTTTATACATTGATGGAAAGGTAAGAATATATTACAAGGTATGGATAAAGTCCACGAAGTGAATTTAATTACATCATTCTTTATACAAGTTATTACAGGAGTTTTTTGAGCTATTTCTACAGACTACTCGAGCTTCGTCAGTATTCATGGAGCTTCGTCTTTTTACTCCGTAGCTTCAGCTTCGGCTTTGTCATACTGTATGTAAGTATTATAAGCAAAATTCAAATTCAAAGGAAAAGGTAAGCATAAGGTGTGATTTTGTTACCGACTTAAGGTGGCTTCGAGCTTCGTCACCGGCTTTGCTTCGCCCACCCTTTGTTCATACTAATTTTATAAATCTATTTGCAATACTTTAGGCAAGGTTGGGAATGTTATCCAAGCCTGCTGGTGATAAGCTAAAGTTGGGTCTATTGATAACCTTTCCGTGTTCACAGCAAGACTTCAGAAAGGCAACAGCTGTGCCCCGAGAAGCTACCAGGGCACAGAAGTCACCATGTCCAGCTATAACTTCGTCAAGATCATCAATTTCACCTTCAATATGCTCGAAGGCACCAGGCAGGTCTTCAGTCGAAGGAGTAAACTTCTCGCTGCTGGCTCCAAAAAAATAGAACACCTGCTTCAGCCGTTGAACGCATCGATTGCTGAACTCCAGACATTTATTCTGAAGGCTTGTCAATGATTTTTTCAGCTCTGAACTTTTTTGGACTTCGGCCTCAAGTTTTGCATTAAGCTTCAGCTTTTCTTGTTCGAAGTTTTCTGATTGAGAGAGAAGCTTCGAATTTAATTATGTTAAGCTTCAGCCTCTGCTAATAAGCCTTCGGTTGTTTGAAGCTCGAAGTCTTTCTTTTCGATAGCAACTGATTGCTCTTTTATCTTGTTCTCTAAGTTCTCAATTATAACTTTGTGCTTTTTATCTTCTAAGTCCTGCTGCATTTTTAAAGCATTGCTCAACAGCATACTTTGCGGACAAATAACCTTCGTTAGAAAACATCTATGTTATTAAAACAATAAAAGTTAGAGAAAAGTTGTTTACCTTAAAATTGGAATAAAATAAACTACCGACAATGTGTTGTCGTCAGTAGCGGCTGATATCTGCTTCGAGCTTCGGGAAACCGATACTCTTTGATAAAGTACCGATAACCTTCGCACCGGTCTGATCTCGTACGTAGCCCAACCTTTCATCATCAATGCCACCGAAGAGAAGCGCTCCCGGCCGATACCCGCAAGATATAGCATATTCTTTTAGTTCTTTTTTTCAGCTTTTGTCACTTCGGTTATTTCTTCCTTCTCGGGTTTGCGGCCGTAGTCTCTTTGGTGGCTGCGGCAGCCTCTTCTGCGACAACTTCTTCCGCGGCCATGTTTAGTAGCATTTTATCTATATCAGTAACCATGTTTTCTAAATTAATATCTTCGGATCTGGCATCTTCGGCTCTGGCCTCTTCTGCGGCAGCCTCCGAAGGTACAGCTTCAGTAGTTGTCATGCTTTCAATAGACGGCACCTTCGGAGCTGAAGCTCCTGGTGGTGTTGCTTCGATGACTTCTGTCATAGTAACGATTCTTTGCCTTTTTGGCCTAGATGCCTTCGTTTTTGCGGGCTCCTTTTCCTTCTGAAAAAGCTTTGTCAAATGTAGCCCCAGTGGACTTAGTTTGACAGGCAAAGATTCAGTCATTACCTTTAAGATTTCCTCTACTTCAGTAGCAGAGGGTGTCGCATAAGTCCCTTCTCCTTCATCAATTGGTTTTTGCTTCGGAGTCGAAGCCTTTCTTTTCTTCGGAACAACTGTTTTCGCCTCAGACTCTTGTTTTTTCTTCTTCGGTTGATCTTCATCGTCTTTATTCAGAGCACTAGCTACTCTCTTCCTTTTTTGGCCTTCGGCACCCTTGTCTAGCCGCTCGTAGTCAGGATATTCAAAACCTATAGCATCCATCACTCGGTTTAGCCTTCGCTTCGGACGGGTGCTGAAGGCCGCAGTCATCAATTGGTCTTCTTTTTTAGAATAATTTCCGAGTATTTCATTGCACATTACTTCGATTGTGTCCAGCCATTCTTGGCAAGGCACTTTGAAATGTCTCTTGAATTTGTAATGGTAAGGCAACCAGATAAGTTCTCTTTCCTTCTTTTTTCCTTCAAGCTTCGGCATGGCCCACTCTTTCATAGTTGGAAACACTTTGAAAGCTAAAAATTCTTGCACTAAGTCCCTAGTGCCAATATGCTCCGCGATAACTCTAAATTCAGCCAACGCAATTTGGGTTGGACCCTCTGGTGTCATATTGCACGGGGGTCTGGTCTCTCCGAAGATCAGCTCTAACGGACTCTAGACCAGCTTCTCCTTATCATCATCAATTTTGACGTAAAACCATTCAGATTTCCAGCCAGCTGGCCACTTGCTTCGATAACTGATCACTGGAAATTTTGTAGTCTTGTGGTAGGCAAAATTGTAGCAGCCGAAGTTTTCATGTAACCCATCTCCTCTAGCCTTGGTCTGGTAATGAAGCTCATGCACTCGGCAGAAACCTTCGGCAAATGGTTCCACCCCTTGGCTTTGGAGAGCCCAAATGTAAACGCTAAGCCTAACAATAGCGTTAGGAGTTAGCTGATGAAGGTAGATCCCAAACTTCTTCAGCACATCTGCAATCATCTTATTCAAAGGGAATCTTAAACCAGATTTAAAGAAACTTTTAAAGATTACTACTTTATCTTTTCCTGGCTTCGGAGTAGTTTCTTCTTCACCAAAACGAACCAGCTCTTTCTTTTCTTCACTTAAATAGCCCAATTTCAGCATCTTAGGTAAGTTACCTTAGGTGATGGTGGATTTTCTGAAATCCAGATGGCTGGGTTTGCTCGGCACCGCGCTGCTATAATCATCTTCAGACTCGGTCTCCTCAGCATCAGCTTGCTCTGCTTTAGCGGCAGGGACGTCCTCCGATGTTACCAGCCCAGATCGCTTCATTGCTTCAGAAATCGGAACAGTCTCAGTAGCTTCGGTCTCATCTCCCTCACGATCAACCCTAGCAGTGGAGCAAACTCTAGCCATTTGATTATGATTTTCTTGAAAATTTTGTTGTTGACTTTTTTGATTTTCACGAAGCTTCTCCTCTTGTGACGAAGCAGAATCAAAAGCGACACTTCGTTTGAGCACGATGATCAAGCTTCGGCTATGGCTAAAATTTTGGCAGCAAAACAGTGCAATAGCAATGAATGCTGTGGTAACTTCACACCTACCCGTCTGTTTATATAGTGCTGCAGGGGGGAAGGTGAATCGTCAAGGTCTCCCGCACCGAGCAAACAGTCACCCGCACTCGCTGAACAGTGGGCCACAAGGTTCAAGAAAGTGAATTGCTGGGGCGCGCGTAACTGCTGCAAGATGGGGCCACCGCGCGCGCGGATTATTTTAATCGTTTCTCGCCAACGAGCTCAGGGAAGGTGTTTTTCGGATCTTCGGCATCCCGAAGCCTAGAAGACTTTTTCACAGATCAAGCTCGTTACGAAAAACGATCTAGCACCGCGAAGGGGCTACTGTTGGGGGTATGCTTCGTAGCCGAAGATCCTAAAGAAAGAGAACACCTTCGGCAGATCCTCTCAGGAATAGTGTCGAAGCTATTACTTATAGAGCTTCGGCATAGTGACAGATCTCAAGACAAAGGGACGAACCGACTTAAAGATGAATTGACTTAAAAACCCATGATGTTTTGTGTCATTATTGTAATCGATTGTAAAGGACATAAATGTAATTTTACATAGGCTGCGCCTTGTGCCTATAAATAGGTGAACAGTTCCCCTGCACTGTTCACGCAATCCTGTAATTGCTGACGCATTACGCTGGAATTATTTTCTGTCAAGACGAAGGTATAACTGTACCAAAATATCATGTTTTAATATTTAAGTTCATATTATGAAATATATGAAGAATGTAATTTGTTTTTAATAGATCTTCATCTAATGTTTAATATTTTATATTTTATTTCGCATTGTTGTATGTCTGATCACGAAGGTATGACCTTCGTGGTATTATGTCCGTGGCCTTCGTCCGAAGTTCATTAAATCCTTGGGGATATAATGCTTCAGTGGACGAAGGGCATTATTATTTAACATTTTATGTTGCCTTGTTCTTAATTCATAGCATTTGAGAATAAGTCCCAACAAAACTATTGCTAGTCACATGTAGACTAGATGAAACATGTACAGTAAGGTCATGGAAATGCTCAAGAAACTCTGCCATCTTCTTTGCATTCTCCCAATCACCTTCATCAGGGTAACCATCACCCTTCCTTTCTTCATAGCTTTAAGCATGAGATAGGTGTAGTTCCATCTAGTTGGGACATCAAGCTTTAGAAATGCCTTTGTGTTCAACCCCTCTTCCTCAGCATTTTCTTTGAACTTAACCAATCTTGAAGTCCCATCTTTGATATATCTAATAGCACCTCTAACACGCTTCACTGAGATGTCCACTTCTTTCAAACCATCTCGCACAATAAGGTTAATAACATGGGCAACACACCTCTGATCTTGGTGCCATCTTCTTCCTTTCATGTTGTGCACAATCCTTGTCAAGGTCAACCACCTCTTGATCAGCAGCCCCTTGTGATTGTGATGGTTGTGTTTGTGTCCCATCATTTTCTAGAGTGCCAGTGCCCACTGATTCCATTCCCTTGTCCAATATGTCTTCAGGTTCAGGCATCTATTAAAAAGGAAACACATAGTAAGGAATTAAAGAAATAATATTTCTACTGATCAAATCTGCTAGAACAAATGTGTTAGAACAAAAATCTGCTAGATCAAATCATATTAAGAACTAATATTTCTACTGATCAAATCTGCTAGAACAAATGTGTTAGACTTAGAACAAAAATCTGCTAGATCAAATCATATTAAATTATTAAGAACTATTATTTCTACTGATCAAATCTGCTAGAACAAATCTACTAGAACAAAAATCTACTAGATCAAATCTGCTATAACAAAAAAAAACCCAAGCACTGAGCACTTAGCACATACGTTGCAAGATTCCTCCGATGTTGGTGCCGTTCTTCAATGTTGGCTTCACTACACCACGAGATCGGCACCGGGCAGTTGAGCACAGGTCGCGGGCGTGCACCGTGGCACCGTGCTGGGCTACTGGCCTATCTGGCGGGTGGTGGCTCGCGCAAATCAGCCTGGGCGGCTCGCAGTCTCGCACGTCAAATCAGCCTGGGCGCCTCCGCGCCTGACAGTCACGCGGTCGGCACAGCGGTCAGCGGGTAGTCGATACGACGGAACGCGGCTCGGTGCAGGGTGGTCGACACTCGGCAGTGGTAGGACGGCGCCGTGGCACGGTGGCGGACAATGGACTGGTGCTCCGTGCTCGACGACGGCGGCTGCTGCTAGCTAGGGTTGGATTGGATGGACAGGTCGCCTAGCCCGAATTTTTTATATTTTAGCCCTTCCTCGGAAAAAAATACATGTTTGGACCTTAGAAAATTTTAATGTCATTTTTGGACCCTCTGCTCGGCGCCATCGCCAATGGCGCCGAGGTAACACAGCTCGGCGCCATAGGCTATGGCGCCGAGGTACGTGCTACGCTAGCACAACCTGAACGACGTGGCGCCAACGTGGTACCGAGCTCAGCGCCAAGATCTATGGCGCCGAGCTCGGATATGTAACGACAAAGCATGTTTAGCTCAGTCGGTAGAGTGTAAGGCTTTTAACCTTGAGGGGTTGTGGGTTCAAGCCCCATGGTATACGTTCAATATTTTTTTTTGTTTTTGTCACTAATTTGTTTTTTTGTTGTCCATATTTTTCGTTTATGTCGCTGATTTGTCCGTTCAGATTTATTTTTCATCTAGTTTTTTTTGTTTTTGTGACTGATTTATTTATTCATCTAGATATTTTTTGTTTTTGTTTTTGTTTATTCAAACTCCGTGACGCAAGTACCATGCACATAAGTAACCCACTCTATAGAAGTACGGAGTACTTTATAAAATCATCAAGTCACTCTTTATTTATACCTAGTATATTTATATTTTGGACTCTAATTATAATTTTTTTTTGTTTATTAAGTATATTTATATTTTGGACTCTAAAACTCCAATAATCTAATGTATTCGAAATTATACTTTTTAATATTAATTAAAATTTATCCTAGCTAAACCGGTGGCCGCTAACCAATGCAAGTATATTTATATTTTGGACTCTAAAACTCCAATAATCTAATGTACTCGAACTCACAACCTCAAGGTTGCGTGCATTATTGCGCCCGTGACCGCGATGCACCATAGCTAAACCGGTGGCCGCTAACTAATGCAAGTACGTTTCCTTAAGCTTAATAAACGAACAAAGCGTACTTGACGATGAGCACGCACATGCACGCACCATGTATACTTTTATCATCCATGAGATAAGTATATAATGGAGTATACTTTTATTTAGTGCAGAGGAAAAAAAGATGAATATGTGTGCTTCTTTTTACTGGGAATATGTTATTATGTTTTTAGAATTTATGTTCAAAAGAACTCAATGAAAATATAATATTTTTATGTGGTCATGATTGAAGTAAGAGTGTTCTCATTTGATTTTTATTGTGGTTAGCTGAGCAAACAAGGGGGAAAGTTGACGGCTTGCGGCCACTGTGGCACACAGCCGCTGTGCTCGCTGGATAAACAAAAAAATATGGACGGATAAACAAATCAGTCACAAAAACAAAAAATCTGGATAAAAAATAAATCTAGACGGACAAATCAGCGACATAAACGAAAAATCTGGACAACAAAAAAAATCAGTGACAAAGACAAAAAAAGGTATTAAAACATGCCCATCGTGGGGCTTGAACCCACATCCACAAGGTTAAAAGCCTTGTGCTCTACCAACTGAGCTAGACAAGTTTTGTGTACATAATAGAGCTCGGCGCCAAGATCTATGGCGTCGAGCTCGGTGCCACGTCGGTGCCACGACGTCCGTTTGTGCCAGCGCAGCACGTACCTCGGCGCCATAGCCTATGGCGCCGAGCTGTGTTACCTCGGCGCCATTGGCGATGGCGGCGAGCAGAGGGTCCAAAAATGACAATAAAATTTTCTAAGGTCCAAACGTGTATTTTTTTCGAGTAAGGGCCAAAATATAAAAAATCCGGTCGCCTAGCTACTCGGCTACTCGGCAGTCTCTCTCGGTTGGACCGCTGGAGCTTGGAGGCCTCAGGACAGGAGTCAGGCCTAAAGCTGGAGCCTTGCCGCATCACGATTCACGCATGCCCGCATGCGCATGCCGCCTTGCTTGTCCGTAATGGGCCTTGTTCCTAATGGGCTTGTGTTGTATTCGGGTACTAGTTTACTATTCGGGTACCGGGTAATTGAACCCGAAATTCGCTATAAAATTTCGGGTACCAGGAGGTTATACCCAAATTAGATTTCAGGTTTTTCGGGTTCGGGATTCGGGTATCGGGTTTTATGCCCAGTCCTAATCGGCGCCAAGTTCTCCGGGCAGTACAACGACGCCTATAACTGAGCAGTCCTCCAATGTATGTCACCTCTACTCTACTCTACTCATCTCCATTCTCTTGTAGTCTTGTAATGTGGTCTTTGAGCTACTAATAGATTTATGTCCTAGTGAAGATACTGGATACTGAATGCTTCATTTAGATCTGTGTAGTGTTGTCAAATGTCAACTGTGGTCTTTGAGCTATTAATAGATTTCTGATTTTTATTTTCAAACTTTATCTTGTAGATGGGGGACATTGATGATGTTGTTGTTAACAAAAGAACCGATAGCGACAGATGCAGACAAAGGCAAGGAAGAGCAGCCCAATGATGCACCAGCAGAGGAGGATGGCAAGAAAAGGAAAGCTATTGCTCCAAGGTCAGATGTATGGGAACATTTCAGCAAAGTTAGAACTGAAGGAGGGGAAGACAGAGCCAAGTGTAGGTATTGTGGCAAGCTATTTCGCTGTGACACAAGGACAAATGGTACATCTTTTCTGAAAGGTCATCTAAAGGTTTGCAAGAAGAATCCAAACAAACTAGTAATTGATAATCAACGTACTTTACAACTACAACCTTGTCCTGGCAATAGTAGTGTTGGTACTGTTTCAACATGGAAATTTGATCTGGATTACTTAAAGAATACTTTTGTTGAAATGATAATTGAGGATGAACAACCTTTTGTCTTGTCTGAACGTCCTGGTCTTAGAAAGTTTCTAGCTAAAGCATGCCCACGTTTTGTTATGCCATCTAGGAGAACTGTCACTAGAAACTGCGTGAAAGTGTACGATGTGCAAAAAGAAAAGCTCAATAATTTCTTGAAGGAAAATTGTGCTAGAGCTAGCCTCACAACTGATACATGGACATCAAACACGAACCAAAACTATATGTGTGTGACACTGCATTTTATTGATAATGATTGGAAGCTCCATAAAAAATCATAAGATTCTTCTTGGTTAAAGGTCATAGAGGAGAAGATATTGGTAAATCCTTAGAGAATTGCTTGGCTCAATGGGGCATTGATAAAATTTGTACAATAACAGTGGACAATGCTAGTGCAAGTAATAATGCAATTAAGTACATGAAGAGGGTATTGAATGAATCAAAGGGTAGCATTGCTGAAGGAGAGTATCTCCATATGAGATGTGTGGCACATATCATCAACCTGATAGTAATGGAAGGCTTGAAGGAAATTGATATATCAGTGAAACGTGTTCGCGAGGTTGTTAAGTTTATCAAGGGTGGGACATCTAGGTTTGCAAGGTTCAAGAAATGTGACGAATTAGCTAAGGTTCAATCCAAAGCATTTTTAAAACTTGATGTTTGCACTAGGTGGAACTCAACCTACCTTATGCTAAATGTTGCACAGCAGTATGAAAAGGCATTTGAGAGGTATAGTGATGAAGACCCATACTATAAGCTAGAATTAGAAGGTGAGGATGGTCCTGGAGTACCTGATAAAGCTGATTGGCAAAAAGCTAGAAAGATGTCATAATTTCTTGAGCACTTTTATGAACTAATCCTACGTGTTTCTGCCACAAGTCATCCCACATCTCACACCTATTTCCATGAGATTGCTGATGTTTTGGTTTTCTTACGAGGATGGTGCAAGTGAAAGGGAATTAGGCTTACACCTAGTTCCTAAAGAATTTTGGTGGTTGAATTGCCCAACACAAATAATTGGACTAACTAGTTTGCTCTAGTGTATAAGCTATACAGGTGTAAAAGGTTCACACTTAGCCAATCAAAAGATCAAATATTGGATTCAACAAAGGAGCAAAGGGCCAACCGAAGGCACCCTGGACTGGTGCACCGGACTGTCCGGTGCACCACCGGACATGTCCGGTGCACCAGGGAAGACCGACTTCAAACTCTTCACCTTCGGGAATCTCCAGAGGCAACTCCGCTATAATTCACCGGACTGTCCGGTGTACACCGGACATGTCCGGTGCTCCAAAGAAGAGCTGCCTCAGGAACTCGTCAGCCTCGGGAAATCGGAACGTCTGCTCCGCTATAATTCACCGGACATGTCCGGTGTACACCGGACTGTCCGGTGCATCCACGGAGCAACGGCTACTTCGCGCCAACGGACACCTGTAGGCGCATTCAATGCGCGCTAGAAGCGCGCAGAAGTCAGGCACGCCCATACTGGCGCACCGGACATTGAACAGTACATGTCTGGTGTGCACCGGACACCCAGGCGGGCCCAGAAGACAGAAGCTCCAACGGTCGGAATCCAACGGCTTTGGTGACGTGGCTGTCGCACCGGACATGTCCGGTGTGCACCGGACTGTCCGGTGCGCCATCGAGCAGATATCCTCACCAAACGGCTAGTTTGGTGGTTGGGGCTATAAATACCCCCAACCACCCACCATTCATTGCATCCAAGTTTTCCACTTCCCAACTACTTACAAGAGCTCTAGCATTCAATTCTAGACACACCAAAGAGATCAAATCCTCTCCAAACTCCACACAACGCCCTAGTGATTAGTGAGAGAGATTTGCTTGTGTTCTTTCGAGCTCTTGCGCTTGGATTGCTTTCTTCCTTCTTGATTCTTTCTTGCGATCAAAATCACTTGTAATTGAGGCAAGAGACACCAATTTTGTGGTGATCCTTGTGGGAACTTTGTGTTCCGAGTGATTGAGAAGAGAAAGCTCACTCGGTCCGAGGGACCGTTTGAGAGAGGGTAAGGGTTGAAAGAGACCCGGCCTCTGTGGCCTCCTCAACGGGGAGTAGGTTTGCGAGAACCGAACCTCGGTAAAACAAATCCACGTGTCTCACTCTTCATTCGCTTGCGATTTGTTTTGCACCCTCTCTCATGGACTCTATTATATTTCTAACGCTAACCCGGCTTGTAGTTGTGATTATTTTTGAGAATTTCAGTTTCGCCCTATTCACCCCCCCTCTAGGCGACTTTCAATTGGTATCAAAGCCCGGTGCTTCATTAGAGCCTAACCGCTCGAAGTGATGTCGGGAGATCACAACAAGAGGGAGATGGAGACCGGCGACAAGCCCACTACGAGCCAAGGGAGCACTTCATCGGAAGAGTCCCGCACCAAGAGGAAGGAGAAGAAGAAGGACTCCTCCAAACGGAAGGAGAAAAGATCTTCTTCTTCTCACCACAAAGAGAAGAAGGAAAGATCTTCTTCCCACAAGTCGCATCGGAAAGGCGACAAGCACAAGAAGATGAGGAAGGTGGTCTACTACGAGACCGACACTTCATCAACATCGACCTCCGACTCCGATGCGCCGTCCGTAACTTCTAAGCGCCAAGAGCGCAAGAAGTTTAGTAAGATCCCCTTACACTACCCTCGTCCATCTAGACATACTCCATTACTTTCCGTTCCATTAGGCAAACCGCCAACCTTTGATGGCGAAGATTATGCTAGGTGGAGTGATTTAATGAAATTTCATCTAACCTCACTCCATAAAAGTATATGGAATGTTGTTGAGTTTGGAGCACAGGTACCATCCATAGGGGATGAAGATTATGATACGGACGAAGTGGCCCAAATCGAGCACTTCAACTCCCAAGCTACAACCATACTCCTCGCCTCTCTAAGCAAGGAGGAATACAACAAGGTGCAAGGGTTGAAGAATGCAAAGGAAATTTGGGACCTTCTCAAGACCGCGCATGAGGGTGATGAACTCACCAAGATCACCAAGCGGGAAACGATCGAGGGGGAGCTCGGTCGCTTTCGCCTTCGCCAAGGGGAGGAGCCACAAGATATGTACAACCGGCTCAAAACCTTGGTGAACCAAGTGCGCAACCTCGGGAGTAAGAAGTGGGACGACCACGAAGTGGTTAAGGTTATTCTAAGATCTCTTATTTTCCTTAACCCCACTCAAGTTCAATTAATTCGTGGTAATCCTAGATACACACTAATGACTCCCGAGGAAGTAATCGGGAATTTTGTGAGCTTTGAATGTATGATCAAGGGCTCAAAGAAGATCAATGAGCTTGATGAACCCTCCACGTCCGAAGCACAGCCGGTGGGATTCAAGGCGACGGAGGAGAAAAAGGAGGAGTCTACATCGAGTAGACAACCAATTGACGCCTCCAAGCTCGACAATGAGGAGATGACTTTAATCATCAAAAGCTTTCGCCAAATCCTCAAGCAACGGAAGGGGAAGGATTACAAATCCCGTTCCAAGAAGGTTTGCTACAAGTGTGGTAAGCCCGGTCACTTTATCGCTAAATGTCCATTATCAAGTGACAGTGACAGGGATAACGACAAGAAGGGAAAGAGGAAAGAAAAGAAGAGGTACCACAAGAAGAGGGGCGGCGATGCCCACGTGTGCCGCGAGTGGGACTCCGACGAGAGCTCCACCGACTCCTCCTCCGACGAGGACGCCGCCAACATCGCCGTCACCAAGGGACTCCTCTTCCCAAACGTCGGCCACAAGTGCCTCATGGCAAAGGACGGCAAAAGGAAGAAGGTAAAATCAAGATCCTCCACTAAATATGAAACCTCTAGTGATGAGGATGATGCTAGCAATGAGGAGGATAACTTGCGCGTTCTTTTTGCCAACCTTAACATGGAACAAAAGGAAAAACTAAATGAGCTAATTAGTGCCATCCATGAAAAGGATGACCTCTTGGACTCCCAAGAGGACTTCCTAATCAAGGAAAATAAAAAGCATGTTAAGGTTAAAAATGCTTATGCTCTAGAGGTAGAAAAATGTGAGAAATTATCTAGTGAGCTAAGTACTTTCCATGATACTATTACCAACCTTAAAAATGAAAATGCTAGTTTAAATGCTAAGGTTGACTCACATGTTTGTAATGTTTCAATTCCCAATCTTAGAAATGATAATGATGATTTGCTTGCTAAGATTGAAGAATTAAGCATTTCTCTTGCTAGCCTTAGGGTAGAAAATGAAAATTTAATTGCTAAGACTAAAGAACTAGATGTTTGCAATGTTACAATTTCCGATCTTAGAGATAATAATGATATCTTGCGTGCTAAGATCGTTGAACTTAATTCATGCAAACCCTCTACATCTAGTGTTGAGCATGTTTCCATTTGTACTAGATGTAGAGATGTTGATATTAATGCTATTCATGATCACATGACTTTGATTAAACAACAAAATGATCATATAGCAATATTAGATGTAAAAATTGCCGAGCATAACTTAGAAAATGAAAAGTTTAAATTTGCTAGAAGTATGCTCTATAATGGGAGACACCCTGGCATTAAGGATGGCATTGGCTACCAAAGGGGAGACAATGTCAAACTTAGTGCCCCTCCTAAAAGATTGTCAAATTTTGTTAAGGGCAAGGCTCCCATGCCTCAGGATAACGAGGGTTACATTTTATACCCTGCCGGTTATCCTGAGAGCAAAATTAGGAAAATTCACTCTAGGAAGTCTCACTCTGGCCCTAACCATGCTTTTATGTATAAGGGTGAGACATCTAGCTCTAGGCAACCAACCCGTGCTAAGTTGCCTAAGAAGAAAACTCCTAGCGCATCAAATGATCATAGTATTTCATTTAAAACTTTTGATGCATCATATGTGCTTACTAACAAATCCGGCAAGATAGTTGCCAAGTTTGTTGGGGGCAAACACAAGGGCTCCAAGACTTGTGTTTGGGTACCCAAAGTTCTTGTTTCTAATGCCAAAGGACCCAAAACCGTTTGGGTACCTAAAGTCAAGAACTAAAATTGTTTTGTAGGTTTATGCATCCGGGGGCTCAAGTTGGATACTCGACAGCGGGTGCACAAACCATATGACAGGGGAGAAAAAGATGTTCTCCTCATATGAGAAAAACCAAGATCCCCAACGAGCTATCACATTCGGGGATGGAAATCAAGGTTTGGTCAAAGGTTTGGGTAAAATTGCTATATCACCTGACCATACTATTTCCAATGTTTTTCTTGTAGACTCTTTAGATTACAATTTGCTTTCCGTTTCGCAACTTTGTCAAATGGGCTACAACTGTCTATTTACTGATGTAGGTGTCACTGTCTTTAGAAGAAGTGATGATTCAATAGCATTTAAGGGTGTTAGAGGGTCAGCTATACTTGGTAGATTTTGATAGAGCTGAACTCGACACTTGCCTAATTGCTAAGACTAACTTGGGTTGGCTCTGGCACCGCCGACTAGCCCATGTTGGAATGAAGAATCTTCATAAGCTTCTAAAGGGAGAACACATTTTAGGACTAACCAATGTTCATTTTGAGAAAGACAGGATTTGTAGCGCATGCCAAGCTGGAAAGCAAGTTGGCACTCATCATCCACATAAGAACATCATGACTAGTGACAGGCCACTGGAGCTCCTACACATGGACCTATTTGGCCCGATCGCTTACATAAGCATCGGCGGGAGTAAGTACTGTCTAGTTATTGTGGATGATTATTCTCGCTTCACTTGGGTGTTCTTTTTGCAGGAAAAATCTCATACCCAAGAAACCTTAAAGGGATTCTTGAGACGAGCTCAAAATGAGTTCGGCTTAAGGATCAAGAAAATTAGAAGCGACAACGGGACGGAGTTCAAGAACTCACAAATAGAAGGCTTCCTTGAGGAGGAGGGCATCAAGCATGAGTTCTCTTCTCCCTACACCCCACAACAAAATGGTGTAGTGGAGAGGAAGAATCGAACTCTATTGGACATGGCAAGAACCATGCTTGATGAGTACAAGACACCGGATCGGTTTTGGGCCGAGGCGGTCAACACCGCCTGCTACGCCATCAACCGGTTATATCTACACCGAATCCTCAAGAAGACATCCTATGAACTCCTAACCGGTAAAAAGCCAAATATTTCATATTTTAGAGTTTTTGGTAGCAAATGTTTTATTCTTGTCAAAAGAGGAAGAAAATCTAAATTTGCTCCTAAAACTGTAGAAGGCTTTTTACTAGGATATGATTCAAACACAAGGGCATATAGAGTCTTTAACAAGTCCTCAGGACTAGTTGAAGTTTCTTGTGACGTTGTGTTTGATGAGACTAACGGCTCTCAAGTAGAGCAAGTTGATCTTGATGAGATAGGTGAAGAACAGGCTCCGTGCATCGCGCTAAGGAACATGTCCATTGGAGATGTGTGTCCTAAGGAATTCGAAGAGCCTCCACATGCACAAGATCAACCATCCTCCTCCACGCAAGCATCCCCACCAACTCAAAATGAGGACGAGGCTCAAGTTGATGAAGGGGAAGATCAAAGAAATGAGCCACCTCAAGATGACGGCAATGATCAAGGGGGAGATGCAAATGATGAAGACAAGGAGGATGAACAACCAAGGCCGCCACACCCAAGAGTCCACCAAGCAATACAACGAGATCACCCCGTCGACACCATCCTCGGCGATATTCATAAGGGGGTAACCACTCGATCTCGTGTTGCACATTTTTGTGAGCATTACTCTTTTGTTTCCTCTATTGAGCCACACAGGGTAGAGGAAGCACTTCAAGATTCGGATTGGGTGATGGCGATGCAAGAGGAGCTCAACAACTTCACAAGGAACGAGGTATGGCATTTAGTTCCACGTCCTAACCAAAATGTTGTAGGAACCAAGTGGGTCTTCCGCAACAAGCAAGATGAGCATGGTGTGGTGACAAGGAACAAAGCTCGACTCGTGGCCAAGGGATATTCACAAGTCGAAGGTTTGGATTTTGGTGAAACCTATGCACCCGTAGCTAGGCTTGAGTCAATTCGTATATTATTGGCCTATGCTACTTACCATGGCTTCAAGCTTTACCAAATGGACGTGAAGAGTGCCTTCCTCAACGGACCAATCAAGGAGGAGGTCTATGTTGAGCAACCTCCCGGCTTTGAAGATAGTAAGTACTCTAACCATGTCTATAGGCTCTCTAAGGCGCTTTATGGGCTCAAGCAAGCCCCAAGAGCATGGTATGAATGCCTTAGAGATTTCCTTATTGCTAATGGCTTCAAAGTCGGCAAGGCCGATCCTACTTTATTCACTAAAACTCTTGACAATGATTTGTTTGTATGCCAAATTTATGTTGATGATATTATATTTGGGTCTACTAACGAATCTACATGTGAAGAATTTAGTAGGATCATGACACAGAAATTCGAGATGTCTATGATGGGGGAGTTGAAGTATTTTCTAGGATTCCAAGTCAAGCAACTCCAAGAGGGCACCTTCATTTGCCAAACGAAGTACACTCAAGACATTCTAACCAAGTTTGGAATGAGGGATGCCAAGCCCATCAAGACACCCATGGGAACCAATGGGCATCTCGACCTCGACACGGGAGGTAAATCCGTCGACCAAAAGGTATACCGGTCGATGATTGGTTCATTGCTTTATTTATGTGCATATCGACCGGACATTATGCTTTCCGTATGCATGTGTGCAAGATTCCAAGCCGACCCTAAGGAATCACACCTTACGGCCGTAAAACGAATCTTGAGATATTTGGCTTATACACCTAAGTTTGGGCTTTGGTACCCTCGGGGATCCATATTTGATTTGATTGGTTATTCGGATGCCGATTGGGCGGGGTGTAAGATTAATAGGAAGAGCACATCGGGGACTTGTCAGTTCTTGGGAAGATCCTTGGTGTCTTGGGCTTCAAAGAAGCAAAATTCGGTTGCTCTTTCTACCGCCGAAGCCGAGTATATTGCCGCAGGCCATTGTTGCGCGCAATTGCTTTGGATGAGGCAAACCCTGCGGGACTACGGTTACAAACTAACCAAAGTTCCTCTTCTATGTGATAATGAGAGTGCAATCCGCATGGCGGATAATCCCGTTGAGCATAGCCGCACTAAACACATAGCCATTCGGTATCATTTTCTTCGGGATCACCAACAAAAGGGGGATATCGAGATTTCTTACATTAACACTAAAGATCAATTAGCCGATATCTTTACCAAGCCTCTTGATGAACAAACTTTTACCAAACTTAGGCATGAGCTCAATATTCTTGATTCTAGGAACTTCTTTTGCTAATTTGCACACATAGCACACAAGTATACCTTTGATCATATCTCTTTTATATATGCTATGACTAATGTGTTTTCAAGTGTATTTCAAACCAAGTCATAGGTATATTGAAAGGGAATTGGAGTCTTCGGCGAAGACAAAGGCTTCCACTCCACTCCACTACTCATCCTTCGCCGTCACTCCGAGTATCTCTCCAACTTTGGTATAATCTTCACTCATTTATTTTATGACCAAAGGAGGAGAAAGTACTTCGTAGGGCTCTAATGATTCCGTTTTTGGCGATTCATGCCAAAGGGGGAGAAAGCATGAGCCCAAAGCAAAAGGACCGCACCACCACCTAATTTTTAAAATTTGGAGATTTTCAATTGGTCAATTTCAAATTGGTATCTTATTATGTTCTAAAGGGGGAGGAAGTAGTATTTTAAAAATGATAAATCAAAACCCTCTTGAACACTAAGAGGAGGATCTCATTTAGGGGGAGTTTTGTTTAGTCAAAGGAAAAGCATTTGAAACAAGTGGAGAAAATTTTCAAAACTTGAAAATGCTTTGCAAAAACCCTATTCATCTACCTTTGACTATGTTGCAAAAGGACTTTAAAAAGGATTTACAAAAAGAATTTGCAAAAACAAAACATGTGGTGCAAGTGTGGTCCAATATGTTAAAAACAAAGAAACAATCCATGAACATCATGTAAGTATTTATATTGGCTAAATTCCAAGCAACCTTTGCACTTACATTATGCAAACTAGTTCAATTTATGCACTTCTATATTTGCTTTGGTTTGTGTTGGCATCAATCACCAAAAAGGGGGAGATTGAAAGGGAATTAGGCTTACACCTAGTTCCTAAAGAATTTTGGTGGTTGAATTGCCCAACACAAATAATTGGACTAACTAGTTTGCTCTAGTGTATAAGCTATACAGGTGTAAAAGGTTCACACTTAGCCAATCAAAAGATCAAATATTGGATTCAATAAAGGAGCAAAGGGCCAACCGAAGGCACCCTGGACTGGTGCACCGGACTGTCCGGTGCACCACCGGACATGTCCGGTGCACCAGGGAAGACCGATTTCAAACTCTTCACCTTCGGGAATCTCCAGAGGCAACTCCGCTATAATTCACCGGACATGTCCGGTGCTCCAAAGAAGAGCTGCCTCAGGAACTCGTCAGCCTCGGGAAATCGGAACGTCTGCTCCGCTATAATTCACCGGACTGTCCGGTGCATCCACGGAGCAACGGCTACTTCGCACCAACGGACACCTGCAGGCGCATTCAATGCGCGCCAGAAGCGCGCAGAAGTCAGGCACGCCCATACTGGCGCACCGGACATTGAACAGTACATGTCCGGTGTGCACCGGACACCCAGGCGGGCCCAGAAGATAGAAGCTCCAACGGTCGGAATCCAACGGCTTTGGTGACGTGGCTGTCGCACCGGACATGTCCGGTGTGCACCGGACTGTCCGGTGCGCCATCGAGCAGACAGCCTCACCAAACGGCTAGTTTGGTGGTTGGGGCTATAAATACCCCCAACCACCCACCATTCATTGCATCCAAGTTTTCCACTTCCCAACTACTTACAAGAGCTCTAGCATTCAATTCTAGACACACCAAAGAGATCAAATCCTCTCCAAACTCCACACAACGCCCTAGTGATTAGTGAGAGAGATTTGCTTGTGTTCTTTCGAGCTCTTGCGCTTGGATTGCTTTCTTCCTTCTTGATTCTTTCTTGCGATCAAAATCACTTGTAATTGAGGCAAGAGACACCAATTTTGTGGTGATCCTTGTGGGAACTTTGTGTTCCGAGTGATTGAGAAGAGAAAGCTCACTCGGTCCGAGGGACCGTTTGAGAGAGGGTAAGGGTTGAAAGAGACCCGGCCTCTATGGCCTCCTCAATGGGGAGTAGGTTTGCGAGAACCGAACCTTGGTAAAACAAATCCACGTGTCTCACTCTTCATTCGCTTGCGATTTGTTTTGCACCCTCTCTCGCGGACTCTATTATATTTCTAACGCTAACCCGGCTTGTAGTTGTGATTATTTTTGAGAATTTCAGTTTCGCCCTATTCACCCCCCCTCTAGGCGACTTTCAGCAAGTCTAAAGACAAATTGTGCAGTGCAATGGGCAAAAGAATGCTAGTCAAATATTACAAGTATTAGGGAGATAGAGAAAAAGAAAGAGGGGATCAAATGCTCAACTTGGTTATGTTTTCTGCGTGGCAATTGATCCAAAGTATAAACTTTCTAATTATATTAAGATGACTATTTTTGTTGTGTTTGGTGATGAATCAGGGGAAAAATTGTGGGAAAAAGTGAACATTTTTTTCGTGCTTTGTTTGATGAGTATAGTGAAATATATGGTCAAAGTGACAAGACACCACAACATTCTGATTCTCAAGATAAATCAGTATAGAACAAAAGGCTTATGAGGTCTATAATTGCTCAACAGATGAGTAATAATGGCAATAATACTGTCAAGTCTGAATTAGATAAATATCTTTTAGAGGACAATAAAGAGGACAAAAAAGAGGACAAAAAAGTTTTGATATTCTTAAGTATTGGAAGGACAATGCTACTAGATTGACAATAATGTCTCGCATGGCCCGTGATCTTTTAGCAATTCATATCTCATCAGTTGCTTCTGAGTCAGCCTTTAGCGCGAGGGAGAACACTAGATGAGTTTAGGCTATCCGCAACCGTTACCTCTAAATTTTTCCCCCTATATCACTTTTTCCCCCTATTTTTCCCCTATTTTTTCATCTCCCGCAGCGGTTCCCCCTAAAATACCCCCTATACCCCACTACCACTATAAAATATCATTTTCTATACCAACTATCAATTTTTTATCTACTAACAATTACTCGTGGACCCACAGCACAGTGTTTAGGGTGATGAACAGTGACACGCTAGATCTAGGGGGAGAGAGAAGGGGACCGACACGTAGGGGACGCTGTAGGGGCACCGCTGCGGCCATAGGGTGCCCCCTACAGCCGACATGCAAGGGGAGGGGGGCCGGTAGGGTCGACCGCTGCGCTCAGTCTTAGGAGTTCACTCACCCAGAAATGGTTGAGCGCCTTATCTGTACAAATGATTTGATTCACGGATCTGATTTCATTAGTGTTAAAGAGAAGCTAGAAGAACTGTCCAAACTTGAGAAAGGTAAATTAGTTTGCAGTTTTTATTTTATAATTGTTTCTACTATATTCTTATTGATTTCTACTATTACTGTAGAGTTTTGTGGCCTCACTGTTTCTACGAAGACAACAACCACCCCTAACAATTCTTAATGATGAATAGAGAATATAAGGCTATCAAAGTTTAAGCTCAAATATGTGATCTGTGATCTCAAAATATCAATAATTGGAAGTTATGTAATGTATGACTTGAAGAGTTGAAGTCTGGATTCTCGACCATTTAAATTTGTTGTAATGTTTGTTATTGAATTTGTGACTTGCAGCTTGCTACTAGTTTGTATCTTGCTGTATCCGCTATCCGGTTTGTTGTTTCGGCTGTATCCGATTTGTTGTTCCAGCCGCCTGCAACTGATCTAGTTGTTCCAGCTGTATCCGGTTTGTTGTTTCTATTGTTGACAAGCACTAATCAACAGACTAATAATTTGATTTGTTTGTACATCTCAAATGTTTCTTTCGATTGTAATGCTCGAGTACTTTGCTTAGCACACTTTCTGAATAATATATTTGTTCAGTTAGACATTATGGCTTCGACTATAAGCTGTGGGCTGTGGCAATAAACCGAACAGCCATACATGTAGCTCTGTTGACTACTTGACTGAGATAGATTTCGGATGTTCAGTTTAAACCGAACTCCGAACCGAAAAACCGTATACAACACTGAAAAAACCGAACCAAAAAAACCGATTGCCCAGGCCTAGCTCTAGGCCTAGCTCTAGGGTTGAGCTACCCCCAGGTAGGTTGTATGTACAACACGCAGTAGTTTCCAGCTGAATCTACAGTATCGGCCATGGATGGGTCATCATCCATCTGCGAGCCGCTTCTTCTTGGCCTCCGCCTCGTCGGTCGCCTCCACCTGCGCCTTGGCCGCGCGCATGTCCGCCTCCGCCGCCTCCTGCTCGCTCCTCGCCGTCAACTTGCCCACCTGAAAACACACGCACGAGCGGCGCAACGAACCCAAGTCGTGATCAGTCACGCGGCTTATTGTGTCCCCGTATCGATCGGTACCACAGCACGCAGCGCAGAGGGAGCGGGCGGAACTCGCGTACCAGGCCGAGGAAGGAGGCCTTCACGTGCTGCAGCCACTCGTGCACGGAGACGCCGGCCGCCGCGGCCTCTCGCTGCGCTTTGGACGCCGCCGCCGCCGTCGTGTCCTGCTTCCTCCCGCCGCCGTCATCCTCCATCTCCTCCGACTCGCGAGCCGCGACTGCCCGACGGGAGCAAGCTCTCTTTCTTCCGACGCGGGCGGGACACCTGAACGCGGCTGTGCCTTGGCGGCCTCTAGAGGATGAAGCTGATAATAAAAGGTGAACGGCCTGCCGTCGTGGTTACGTGTCACGTGTGCGTGTGTATGCTTTCTTTTCTTGAGAGCGCCATAGAATCGTACGGCGGCTGATAGCTCCGGTCGCCTGCCACGTTTCGGCGGTCGGTGCCACGGCCCACGTGTCTCTCTGCGAAGTCCGAGGCCGGTACACGTCGCTACCTCATCTTTCTCTCTCTTTTTTTCCTTGACAAAATTCGTTTGTTTCTAATTCTCTCGATACAGATTAATCAATCCTAATACTATATCTCCTCTCATCAGTCTCAGTAAAAAACTTCCTAACTACTTGCTCCAAATGTTAACAGTAGTCAAAATCAACTCCTAGAAGGTAGACTTCTATAGCACAATTTAAGAACGGAGCTAGTAGATAGTCAAATAAAAAACCTACAAAAAGTTAATCACGTATTTACGTTGAAACACAATGTCATTCTATGTCGCCAAATGGTTCAACAAACTGCAGCTGCCCCTAAAATAGCTAACAATTTTAAATCTTTACTAACCCCCTAGCCATGATCCAAACATATTCGCGACACTAGAGTGAGGGTAAAGATTTGTAGCTATTTGGACAGTATGCCATATTGTCGCGCTACCTGAACTCGAAGAAAATATGCTTAATTGTTTTATTGTTGTGATAAAAGCAACACTTCATGTTACCATTTTAATTTCACTTCGGTAGATTATCCTTCGTTAATATATTGTGTCTTTTCTTAAAAACTAAAGGAATATTTTTATTTTTATAGGGGCCTTTAGTTTTCATTTTTTGTTAAAGTTTGGTACATCTAAGTGGATTAAGCCAATATAATATGACTTCACTTAGAATCGACCATCTGCTGACAGATTCCATCGAAATCCATCTTATTCCTTTGATAGAACTATTTTAGCAAGTCGTGGAATTAGATCGTTCCATGCTACTAATTTATGTCGTATCATATCTCTACGCCAAGACAAATTTAAATGCGAAGTACTGAAGACTTTAGTCACACTCACATATTTATGTATTACTATATGATAAGGTATTGGTCCCAAAGGGTTGATGTACCCAACCAGATGTCCTTCCAGAACCTAACCTGAGAACCATTTCTTATAGTTAACTTCCAAACATCAAAAAGTCTTGTTTCACTTTCATTAGCACACCCTAAAAATTTTAATCCCCTGATCTCCAATAGGTTTGTGAGAGTGGTTTCACGTTCAAGTATGTGTTGCGGATCAGCTGTTGCCAAGTTCCATTAGTTATCAAAAGTCTATAAAGCCATTTGCTTAGCAAAGCCTTGTTTTGAATATCTAGATCCCTAATTCCTAATCCTCCTTGATCTTTGGGCTGGCACATAATGCTCCATTTTGTTGGACGGTATTTCTTCTTCTTTCTTGTGCAAAAAAAATCTCGACTGAAAATAATCAAGCTTTTTTAGACGCCTCTTGGAACGGCAAAAAAAACATCATATACATTGGTAGGCTACTCAGCACTAAATTAATCAATGTGAGTCTACCCCCAATAGAAAGATGCTTTCCTTTCCAACTGCTAATTCTTTTTTTTCAAATCGGTCTTCCACCCTTTTCTAGTCCACATTTCTTAGCTTTTTATAATGAATTCGGATACCTAGATACTTTAAAGGGAACTCCCCTTCTTGGCACCCGAAGAGGTCTGTGTAATGGTCCACTGCTTCCTGAGCTTGACCAAAACATAATAACTCACTTTTATGGAAGTTTATCTTCAACCCTGAGGCCTGCTCAAACACACGTAACAAGAGTTTCATGTTTTGAGTTTTGTCCAGGTCATGGTCCATAAACAGGATTGTGTCATCAGCATATTGAAGTATTGAAATACCATCATCTACCAGATGTGTACTACTCCAACAATTTGTCCACCCTCTTTAGCTCTATTTATTAAAATAGTTAGCATGTCAGCCACAAGGTTAAAGAGTGGTGTAGATAGTGGATCACCCTACCAAAGACCTTTTCTTATTTGAAAAAATGCCCAACCTCATCATTAACATTTATGGCCACATTCCCCCCAATAAAAGATTTTATCCAAGTTATCCATTTGGATGAAAAACCTTTCATTCTCAGAGTTTGAAACAAGAAAGGCCATTTTACCTTGTCATAAGCCTTCTTAAAATCTATCTTCAAGATGACTCCACATTGTTTCTTCTGATGAAGTTCATGGATAGTCTCATGAAGAATAACAACCCCTTCAAGGATATTGTGTCCTCACAAGAAGGTTGTTTGAGTTGGCTTAACGACATGGTCAACTATTGAATTTAATCTATTTGGAGCGACCTTGGTAAAAATCTTAAAGCTGGCATTCAAGAGGCAAATAGGGTGATACAGTTGTATAGTATTAACATCTTGTGATTTTGGAATCTGAAAGGGAAATGTGTCCTTAGGCCATTTCTAAGTGTTTTGGTGATTAAGTGCCCAACATTTCACTTTGAACTAACGTGCCTACTGTGAGTATATAAAGAAAGGCAAATTGAGAGATATATGAGTACATTGCAAATCGTATTGAAATGGAGAGACAAAGGTATGAATCTAGCTGTCGGGGACCATAATTAGGGGTACCCCCAAGACTCCTACACTCGGCTGGTAAACACCATCAGCACAAGCTGCAAAGGCTTGATGGGCGCAATTCAGGTCAAGGCCCCATCCACTCAAGGGACACGATCTCGCCTCGCCCGAGCCCAGCCTCGGGCAGGAACAATAGACCCAGGCGGATTCACGCCTCGCCCGAGGGCCTCCTCAAGCAACGGGCGCACCTTCGACTCGCCCGAGGCCCAGCTCGAGCAGGCTTCGCAGTGAAGCAACCTTGGCCAGATCGCCTCGCCAACCGACCGAATCGCAGGAGCATTCAATGCAAGGATCGCCTGACACCTTATCCTGACGCGCGTTTCTCAGTCGGCAGGGCCGAAGTGACCGCAGTCACTTCGCCCCTCCACTGACTGACCTGACAGGAAAATAGCGCCGTCTGCCCTCCTCCGACTGCTGTGCCACCCGACAGGGTGAGGCTGACAGCAGCCGAGTCCAGCCTCAGGCGCCATAGGAAGCTCCGCCTCGCCCGACCCCAGGGCTCGACCCCCGCCTCGACCTCGGAAGACGGTCTCCGCCTCGCCCGACCCCAGGGCTCGGACTCAACCTCGACCTCGGAAGACGGTCTCCGCCTCGCCCGACCCCAGGGCTCGGACTCAACCTCGACCTCGGAAGACGGTCTCCGTCTCGCCCGACCCCAGGGCTCGGACTCAACCTCGACCTCGGAAGACGGTCTCCGCCTCGCCTGACCCTAGGGCTCGGACTCAGCCTCGACCTCGGAGGAGTCACCGCCTCGCCCGACCTTGGGCTCAGACCGACCACGTTACAGGGGGTACATCATTACCCTACCCCTAGCTAGCTCAAGCTACGGGGAACAAGACCGACGTCCCATCTGGCTCGCCCCGGTAAACAAGTAATGATGATACCTCGCGTGCTCCCATGACGACGGCGGCTCTCAGCCCCCCTACGGAAGCAAGGAGACGTCAGCAAGGTCCCGTCAGCCCCGACAGCTGTGCTTTTACAGGGCTCAAGCGCTCCTCCGACGGCCACGACATCACATGCGCAGGGCACTAACACCTCTCCGACAGCCACGTCGGCATGTACATAGGGCTCTGGCGCCTCTCTGCCGGACACGTTAGCACATTGCTACACCCCCAATGTACACCTGGGCCCTCTCCTTACATCTATAAAAGGAAGGTCCAGGGCCCTCGTACGAGAAGGTGGCCGCGCGGGAGGACGGGCTGACGAGCAGGCTCTCCCCCTCTCTCGCGAACGATTGTAACCCCCTACTGCAAGCGCATCCGCTCTGGGCGCAGGATAACACGAGCCACGGTTCCCCTTTTTCCCCCTTGTGTTCCATCTCGCGCCGACCCATCTGGGCTGGGACACGCAGCGACAATTTACTCGTCGGTCCAGGGACCCCCCGGGGTCGAAACGCCGACAGTTGGCGCGCCAGGTAGGGGCCTACTGTGTGTTGACGAACAGCTTCCCGTCAAGCTCCAGATGGGTAGTCTCCAGTAACCTCTCCAGCCCGAGACGCTGCTCCGTTTCGGGAGTCTCGAGTTCATGTCCCTCGACGGTAGCTACGACATGGTACTCCTTCCTCCGCCACGCGACAACGACAATGGCGGCCATCAGTCCGCCGACGGCAGCGGAATCGATGACGTCTTCCCCGCGTGGCGGAAGAGCAGCATCCGGGCCTGTCCCGTCACCTTCCCCGCCGCAGGAGGAGCAGGCGGGGCAACCATGGCCAAGCAGGAGGCGGCACCTCGTTGGCTGTCGAGCGAGTCGACGACGCCGGCGCCCCAGCGGGGGACACGTCGGGCGTTGACCTCGCGTCTGAGACGAAGACGAGCGTCGTCTCCCCGCAACACACCAACCCCAAGCGGACGGATGACGCCAGCACGCTCGCGAAGGACTTGTTGGGCGTTAGCCTCGTACCTGAGATAACGGTGCAGTCCGTCCCCGACGCGACTTCGTCACCATCTATCGATCAAGAGGTACCGTCCGTTTTCCACCCTGTGCCTTTTAGATTCAGCTTCGACCCACCAAGCGACCCCGCTTCGGTGGACGCTTTCATAAAGGCATATCCTAACCTTCCGGGGTTCCATATTTGGTCAACCTGGGACCGACTGACGGCCGTCTCGACCTACGGGCCCCCGGGTTCCGAGTAAGATGACGAGCCCGACTCTGGTTGGGATTTCTTTGGGCTCGGTAACCCCAATGCCATGCGAGACTTCATGACCGCATGTGACTACTGCCTCTCCGATTACTCCGATGGTGGCCACAGCCTCGACGACGAGGACTGTGGCCCAAGTCGCGAATGTTTCCACGTCGATCTAGGGGGTCTCGACGAAGGCAACCACCTTGGTATGCTGGAGGACGGCGATCCCCCTAGGCCCGCGCCTCGCGTTGACATCCTTCGGGAGCTAGCTGTGGCCCCAGTCCCTGCGGGGGGTCAGGACACACAGCTCGAGCAAATCCACGATATGCAGGCCAAGCTCGACGAGGAAGCAGGACAACTTGTGCAGCTCCGGTAGAACATCGGGCAGGAGTGGGCAGGCCGAGCACCAGCCGGAGAAGCGCGTCATCTGCCCCAGGACGTCCAGCACCGCATCGCTGAAGACGTTAGGGCAAGGCTGCCCCCAGCTTCCAGTGGGGTCGGCCAGAACCTGGCTGCAGCAGCAATACTACTCCGAGCGATGCCGGAGCCATCCACCACCGAGGGGCGGCGTATCCAGGGACAGCTTAAGAATCTCCTGGAGGATGCCGCGGTCCGATGGGCCGAAAGCTCTACCTCCCGAAGGCAGGGGTACCCCGGAGCATCGCGCCGCGACTTCCTGATTCATGCGGGAAGCCTCAGTCCATACCGGGCGCACGCGGGACGCAACGCCTGCAGCCCCGGGTCGCCTCGGCAACGAGCACCACCGCCGCGACCGTCGCGCCCACCTCGACGAGAAGGTGCACCGAGGCTACCACCCCAGGCGTGGGGGACGCTACGACAGCGGGGAGGATCGGAGTCCGTCGCCCGAACCACCCGGTCCGCAAGCTTTCAGCCGGGCCATATGACGGGCGCCATTCCCGACCCGGTTCCGAGCCCCGACTACCATCACCAAGTACTCGGGGGAGACAAGGCCGGAACTATGGCTCACGGACTATCGGCTGGCCTACCAGCTGGGTGGAACGGACAATGACAACCTCATTATCCGTAATCTCCCCATGTTCCTCTCCGACGCCGCCCGAGCCTGGCTGGAGCATCTGCCTCCTGCGCAGATCTCTAACTGGGACGACCTGGTCAAAGCCTTCGCCGGAAACTTCTAGGGCACATACGTGCGCCCTAGGAACTCCTAGGATCTCTGAAGCTACCGCCAGTAGCCAGGAGAATCCCTGCGGGACTACATCCGACAATTTTCAAAGCAGCGCACCAAGCTGCCCAACATCACCAACTCAGATGTCATCGGCGCGTTCCTCGCCGGCACCACTTGCCACAACCTGGTGAGCAAGCTGGGTCGCAAGACTCCCACCAGGGCGAGCGAGCTGATGAACATCGCCACCAAGTTCGCCTCTAGCCAGGAGGCAGTCGAGGCCATCTTCCGGAAGGACAAGCAGCCTCAGGGACGCCAGCAGGAAGACGTCCCCAAGGCGTCCGCTCAGCGCGGCACGAAGAAGAAGGGCAAGAAGAAGTCGCAAGCGAAACGCGACGCCACCGACGTAGATCTTGTCGCCGCCGCCGAGCACAGGAACCCTCGGAAGCCTCATGGAGGGGCCAACCTGTTCGACAAGATGCTCAAGGAGTCGTGCCCCTATCATCAGGGTCCCGTCAAGCACACCCTTGAGGAGTGTGTCATGCTTCGACGCTACTTCCATAAGGCCGGGCCCCGGCGGAAGGTGGCAAAGGCCACGACAACGACAAGAAGGAGGGCAACAAAGCAGAGGAGTTCCCCGAGGTCCACGACTACTTCATGATCTACGATGGGTAGTGGCGAACGCCTCAGCTCGACACCGCAAGCAGGAGCGCCGGGAGGTCTGCTCGGTGAAGGTGGCGGCGCCAGTCTACCTAGACTGGTCCGACAAGCCCATCACCTTCGACCAAAGCGACCACCCCGACCGCGTGCCGAGCCCGGGGAAGTACCCGCTCATTGTCGATCCCGTCATCGGCAACGTCAGGCTTACCAAGGTCCTCATGGACGGAGGCAGCAGCCTCAACATCATCTACACCAAGACCCTCGGGCTCTTGCAGATCGATCGGTCCATGATCCGGGCCGGTGCGGCACCTTTTCACGGGATCATCCCCGAGAAGCGCATCCATCCCCTTAGGCAACTCGATCTGCCCGTCTGCTTCGGGACTCCCTCCAACTTCCGAAAGGAAACCCTCACGTTCGAGGTGGTCGGGTTCTGAGGAACCTACCACGCAGTGCTGGGGAGACCATGCTACGCCAAGTTCATGGCCGTCCCCAACTAAACCTACCTCAAGCTCAAGATGTCGGGCCCCAACGAGGTCATCACCATCGGATCCACGTACTGACACGCGTACGAATGCGACGTAGAGTGCATGGAGTACACTGAGGCACTCGCCGAATCCAAGGCCCTCATCGCCGACCTAGAGGGCCTCCCCAAGGAGGTGCCAGATGCGAAGCGCCACGCCGGCAACTTCGAGCCAGTAGAGGCGGTTAAGTCCGTCCCTTTCGACCCCATCAACGACGCCTCCAAGCAAGTCCGGATCGGCTCCGAGCTCGACCCCAAATAGGAAGCAGTGCTCGTCGACTTTCTCTGCGCGAACACCGAGGTTTTTGCGTGGAGTCCCTCGGACATGCCTGGCATACCGAGGGATGTTGCCGAGCACTTGCTGGATATCCGAGCTGGAGCCCGACCTGTGAAGCAGCCTCTGCGCCGATTCGACGAAGAAAAGCGCAGAGCCATAGGTGAGGAGATCCACAAGCTGATGGCTGCAGGGTTCATCAAAGAGGTATTCCATCCCGAATGGCTAGCCAACCCTGTGCTTGTGAAAAAGAAAGGTGGGAAATGGAGGATGTGTGTAGACTACACTGGTCTAAACAAAGCATGTCTGAAGGTTCCCTACCCTCTGCCTCGCATTGATCAAATTGTGGATTCCACTGCTGGGTGCGAAATCCTATCATTCCTCGATGCCTACTCAGGGTATCACCAAATCAGGATGAAAGAGTCTGACCAGCTCGCGACCTCTTTCATCACACCTTTTGGCATGTACTGCTACATTACTATGCCATTTGGTTTGAGGAATGTAGGCGCGACATACCAAAGGTGCATGAACCATGTGTTCAGAGAGCACATTGGCCGAACGGTCGAGGCTTACGTCGATGACATCGTAGTCAAGATGAGGAAAGCCTCCGACCTCCTCTCTGACCTTGAAACGACATTCAAGTGTCTCAAGGCGAAAGGCGTAAAACTCAATCCCGAGAAGTGTGTCTTCGGAGTCCCCCGAGGCATGCTCCTGGGGTTCATCGTCTCCGAGCGGGGCATCGAGGCCAACCCGAAGAAAATCGTGGCCATCACCAACATGGGGCCTATCAAGGACTTGAAAGGAGTACAGAGGGTCATGGGATGCCTTGCGGCTCTGAGCCGCTTCATCTCGCGCCTCGGCGAAAGAGGCCTACCCCTGTACCGCCTCTTAAGGAAGACTGAACGCTTCACTTGGACCCCCGAGGCCGAGGAAGCCCTTGGGAACTTAAAGGCGCTCCTTACAAGCATGCCCATCCTGGTGCCCCCCGCTGCCGGAGAAGCCTCTTGATCTACGTAGCTGCAACCACTCAGGTGGTCAGCGCCGCGATCGTGGTCGAGAGACGAGAAGAAGGGCATGCACTGCTCGTCCAGAGGCCGGTCTACTTCATCAGTGAAGTACTGTCCGAGACCAAAATCCGCTACCCGCAAATTCAGAAGCTACTGTACACGGTAATTCTGACGCGGCGAAAGCTGCGACACTACTTCGAGTCTCATCCGATGACTGTGGTGTCATTCTTCCCCCTAGGGGAGATCATCCAGTGCCGAGAGGCCTCGGGTAGGATTGCAAAATGGGCGGTGGAGATCATGGGCGAGACAATCTCGTTCGCCCCTCGGAAGGCCATCAAGTCCCAAGTCTTGGCGTACTTCGTGGCTGAATACCCAGCTTCCAGAAGCTCCGATCCAACCGAAACTCTGGACCATGTATTTCGACGGGTCGTTGATGAAAACAGGAGCGGGCGCGGGCCTGCTCTTCATCTCACCCCTCGGGAAGCACCTCCGCTACGTGTTGCGCCTCCATTTCCCGGCGTCAAACAACGTGGCCGAGTATGAGGCTCTGGTTAATGGGTTGCGGATCGCCATCGAGCTAGGGGTTCGGCGCCTCGATGCTCGTGGCGACTCGCATCTTGTCATCGATCAAGTCATGAAGAACTCCCACTGTCGCGACCCGAAGATGGAGGCCTACTGCGACGAGGTTCGGCGCCTGTAAGACAAGTTCTACGGGCTCGAGCTCAACCACATCGCTCGATGGTACAACGAGACTGCGGACGAGCTGGCTAAGCTAGCCTTGGGATGGACAACGGTTCCCCCGGACGTCTTCTCCTGAGACCTACATCAACCCTCCGTCAAGACCGACGACACGCCCGAGCCCGGGGGGGCCTCGGCCCAGCCCGAGGCACCCTCAGCCCCCGAAGGTGAGGCACTGCGCGTCGAGGAAGAGCGGAATGGGGTCACGCCTAATCGAAACTGGCAGACCCCGTACCTGCAATATCTCCACCGAGGAGAGCTACCCCTTGATAGAGCCGAGGCTCGGTGACTGGCGCGGCGCGCCAAGTCGTTCGTCTTGCTGGGTGACGAGAAGGAGCTCTACCACCGCAGCCCCTCAGGCATCCTCCAGCGATGCATATCCATCGCGGAAGGTCAGGAGCTATTGCAAGAAATACACTCGGGGGCTTGCGGTCATCACGCAGCACCGCGAGCCCTCGTTGGAAACGCCTTCCGACAAGGTTTCTACTGGCCAACCGCGATGGCCAACGCCACTAGGATTGTACGCACCTGCCAAGGGTGTCAATTCTACGCAAGGCGGACACACCTGACCGCTCAGGCCCTGCAAACAATACCCATCACCTGGTCGTTTGCTGTGTGGGGTCTGGACCTCGTCGGTCGCTTGCAGAAGGCACCCGGGGGCTTCACGCACCTGCTGGTCGCTATCGACAAATTCTCCAAGTGGATTGAGGTCCGACCCCTAAACAGCATCAGGTCCGAACAGGCGGTGGCGTTCTTCACCAACATCATCCATCGCTTTGGGGTCCCAAACTCCATCATCACCGACAACGGCACCCAGTTCACTGGCAGGAAGTTCCTGGACTTCTGCGAGGACCACCACATCCGGTGGACTGGGCCGCCGTATCTCACCCCATGACGAATGGGTAGGTAGAGCATGCCAACGACATGATTCTGCAGGGACTTAAGCCTAGGATCTACAATGACCTCAACAAGTTCGGCAGGCGATGGATGAAGGAACTCCCCTCGGTGGTCTGGAGTCTAAGGATGACACTAAGCCGAGCCACGGGCTTCACACTGTTCTTTCTAGTCTATGGGGCCGAGGCTATCTTGCCCACAGACTTAGAATACGGTTCCCTGAGGACAAGGGCGTACGACGACCGAAGCAACCAGACCAGCCGAGAAGACTCACTGGACCAGCTGGAAGAGGCTCGGGACATGACCTTACTACACTCGGCACAGTATCAGCAGTCTCTGCGACGCTACCACGCCTAAGGGGTTCGGTCCCGAGACCTCCAGGTGGGGGACCTGGTGCTTCGGCTACGACAAGACGCCCGAGGGCGCCACAAGCTCACACCTCCCTGGGAAGGGCCGTTCATCATCGCCAAGATTTTGAAGCCCGAAACATACAATCTGGCCAACAGTCAAGGCGAGGTCTACAACAACGCTTGGAACATCTGACAGCTACATCGCTTTTACCCTTAAGATGTTTTCAAGTCGTTCATATACCTCGTTCTCTTTACATACACAAATAGAGCCTAACCGTCAAGGAAGGGCCAGCCTTGCCTCGGCAAAGCCCGACCCTCCCTCGGGGGCTAGAAGGGGGGAACCCCCTCTGCGTTAAAATTTTCCTCGGAAAAAGTCTTTCTACCAGAACATCTTTCACGCTTTTCGACTACTTCGATAGTGGGATCCTGAAAACGACGGAGTACACGTAAGCGGCAAGGCCGACCGAGCCGAGGGACTCCTATGCCTCCGGGATACGGATACCTCACTCATCACCTTCTGCGATAAGTAACTCACACTCGGATAAGCGATTCTGCTGACCGAACAAGTCTTAACGCTCGAAAACTTTTCTGCCAAAACGATTTTTCGTGCCTTCTCGACTATATCGATAACAGAATCTCGCGGACGAGTGAGAATACACATAAGCGGCGAGGCCGACCGAGCCGAGGGACTCCTACGCCTCTGGGATACGGATACCTCACTCATCACCTTCTGCGATAAGTAACTCTCGCTCGGATAAGCGATTCTGCTACCGACGAACAAGTCCTGATACTCGAAACAAGAGGAAAAAACGTAGCTTTACAACACGACAATGATATGTTTGGGCCTCGGCGGCCGCAAAAAAACATACGCACACTACAGACAAACTATTCCTGCAGGTTCAGACATCAATAGGGGGAGCAGTAGCACCCTCGGCGTCGACTCCACCTTCGGCGGAATCCGGCCCGGCCTCGGACGGCGACACGGTCGGAGGATCTCCACCTCGAAGGAAGATCTCAGCACCGCGCCTGAGCCATCGCCGCTAGGGTCTCCTCCAGGAACCCGGCCCGAGCAGATGGCTTGACCGGCCGCTCCGTAGCCTCAGCCAGCTGTCCCCCGAGGACATCAGCCCGGCTCATGGCCTCGGCAGCCCGACTCTGGGGTCGGTTCTGCCAGTGGATGACCCAGCCAGGTTCCAGCCGCCACTGCTACGCCTCCTCGGCCTGGGAAGTCCCCTGCTCCTGGGTCGACGAAGCCCCCTTTTCGAGCCAACTCCGCCTCTGTCCATGCTAACACCGCTGCCTCCGGCTTCGGCTCATCGCAGAGCAGCCGAGGGTTCCTTAACTGAGCGAGAGAAGCCTTGAGTGGCAAGGCCGACCGAGCCGAGGGACTCCTACGCCTCCGGGATACGGATACCTCACTCGTCACCTTCCGCACAGGGCAACTCACACTTGGTTAAGCGGTTCAGCTAGCCGATAGGCGAGACCTGGTGCTCGAAATGAGGAAGAAACACGGTATTGTGCTCAAATACCTAGATGTTCAAGCCCCGACAGCCACAATGAACAGACACCGGCACTCAAGGTGCCATTACAAACAGAACTCCGGTTCCACTCCCGCGGGTATGAACAACCTCCACATCGGAGGGCCTGCGGGACGACAAGCTCCGGGTGACTCGTCGGTGACCTATGCAGCAGTAGCGATGGTCCCGGGGCGGATGCTACCGCTGGAAGGCTCTCGTTCGCGTCCCCTCGTGGAGGACGAGAACCAGATATTAAAGCCAAAGAGCTGGAGGTTGGTCCGCGAGTGGCGCTGACGGTCTCGTCGGCGGAGAAGCTTTCTCCAGCTGCCACCACCTCAGCACCGACGGTGGCATCCACCTGCCCACCAACACCGCACCAGCGAGCGCCGGCCGCCCCAAAGCGCACCGGCAGGTCCTCACTCCCGTCCTTGCCACGAAAACGAGAATGGGACCGTCCCAGAACACGAGTACCACCCTCGCGGCGTACGACGTGTTGCGAGACCCCCTGCTGCGGCTAGCCACCGTCGCTCGGATAGAGGATGGAATGCTGCACCCTGGCTAGGCAGCAGCAGTTCGCCTTCCCCGGCATGGCTGGAGGACGCCTCCTCCGCAGAGCTGGAGGATGGTTTCCACCCCCAGATGCCGGAGGAAGAAGCGGGACGCCAGCCCACACGAAGGCAAGCCCCGGCTCGCCTCGCCCTCCTCCCCAGCAAGGATGATGAAGATCCTTGAAGTTGAGGGTGGGGCAGAGGTCGCAGCCCGGCTTGCTTCTTCCCACCATCGAACTGGTGGTCACCGTCTTGGGTGACCATTGGTGAGGGGATGCAGCTGGGCTGCCTGATGAAAATCCTTGAAGCCGAGCAATGGCTGAAAGGTGCCATCCTCCGCGAAGTTACGCTCCTCCAACAGCAGCAAGATGAAAGCAGCACGGGCACTCCCCATCCGGGGGCTCGGAACGAGGAAGGGCGCAATGCATGAGGGGAGTGCGAAGGCGTGGCTGCCACCCAGGAGGTCGATCCCTTTTTAAAGGCGACTCTCCCCACTCGCGTCCTCAGGCATCGCAGACTAAGTCTTCACCAACGCGCTCCAGGGTCCTCCCCCTACGACACGGGGGCTGGGTCCCGCGCGTCATGCGAGCTGGCCTGGGACAGAAGAGGCCAAACCGCCATGCGCGGAGCATGTAACCGCCTAGCGGTTACAAGCACACCTCCACTTTCGCCCAAACCAGTGGGTGAAAGGGCGGACTGCCATGTAGGCGGCATGCAACTGTACCACGGGGATGCACCCTTCCGACTTCGACGCATCCAGCGTGGAGGCCCAGGCCCACACGTCATGTAACCGGCGCGCCGGTTACTACGTGCGAAAAACTGCACCGCCACTTACGCCAATGCCGCGCCTTCTCGACTGCGGAACCGGTGCTGCGATTCAAGGCAACCCTGCGCATGGCCCAACAGTGCCAACCAAGCACATCGGTCACAGGTCAGTCAGCCGCGGGAGAAGGCGCGACGGTCGATATGGCCAAAAGTAGGCCGGCAGTAATGGCGGCGGCAGGCGGGCGGAAGCAGCAGTCAAATCGTCTGCAGGCTCACGTCCCCTCCTGGAACAGCAGGAGAGCCCTCTCCCACGGCATGAAGACGACGCGCCCGTGTTCCGTCCCTCGAACGGCTCGCACAACGGCTGCCCTGCGAACCACCCGTCCCGTCGCATTAACTCCGCGGCAAGGCAGGCGACACCTTTGGCAGGTGAAGCGGGCGACGCTTCACCTCCGCCATGATGACCGCGTCAAAAAAGGTGCGCCACATCGTTTAATTTCGTATCCTTTTCTCTTCCCCTTTCTTTCTCTTGCTACAGGGACCGGGAAAGGGGATACTCCTAAAGGGATCCTTCTCCGTGAAGGAAGCGGGCCCCGAGCTTACTACTGATCAGAGGTTCGAAGGCTGGCCCCTCGGAAGGTTTCGACAGCCGCCTCAGAGCACTCGGGCTCCGTGCCCACTACTGGTCAGAGGTTCGAAGGCTGGCCCCTCGGAAGGGTTCGACAGCCGCCTCAGGCCACTCGGGCTCCGCGCCCACTACTGATCAGGGGTTCGAAGGCTGGCCCCCCGAAGGGTTCGACAGCCGCCTCAGAACACGTAGAGCGAGGGATGACTCTGGGTACGTCCGATACATGGCCGAGGCTCGGGCTACGCTCTCGAGGTACCCTAGGACATTTCCAAGACCAGCAGGAGCGATTCTGTAACGGAATCCCATCAGAGGGAGGCATCGAGCCCTCAGACCCTATCAAACGGGATCGGGTCCGGCAAATCACCTGCAGGTACTTTTGGAGCACGCCTCTGAGCCACTAGCCGACCCTTATCGAACGGGGCACGGGCGTCCACTTGGATCACCCGTTAGCAACTCACTGGAGACACCATGTTCGGCGCCCTCCGAGGGCAACATGGCGCTTTCCCCGAAGGGGCGTATGATAAAAGCCGAGTCAGTCCTTGATCGTCCTCTCGCTCTGTGCGGAGGCTCGGGGGCTGCTCTCGCAAACCCGGCTCCGGCCAAACCGTTGACAGCGTCAACATACTAGCCCGAGAACTCGGAACCTAACCATGCACCTGGGCTACGATCAGATCACATGAGGGAACAACCAGACCAGCCTAGGCATCACGAAAGACACTAAGACCTCGGAGGAGTCAAACCACTCCTCCGAGGCCTCGGGGGCTACACCCGGCGGGTGCGCTCGCGCGCACCCACCGGAACGAAATGTAACCGAGAAAGGCCGGTCCCCTTGCAAAAAAGTGCGACAAAGCCTCCAAGCGAGTACCAACACTCCCTTTGAGGCTCGAGGGCTACTGTCGAGGACCATAATTAGGGGTACCCCCAAGACTCCTACACTCGGCTGGTAAACACCATCAGCACAAGCTGCAAAGGCCTGATGGGCGCAATTCAGGTCAAGGCCCCGTCCACTCAAGGGACACGATCTCGCCTCGCCCGAGCCCAGCCTCGGGTAGGAACAGTAGACCCAGGCGGATTCACGCCTCGCCCGAGGGCCTCCTCAAGCAACGGGCGCACCTTCGACTCGCCCGAGGCCCAGCTCGAGTAGGCTTCGCAGTGAAGCAACCTTGGCGAGATCGCCTCGCCAACCGACCGAATCGCAGGAGCATTCAATGCAAGGATCGCCTAACACCTTATCCTAACGCGTGTTTCTCAGTCGGCAGGGCCGAAGTGACCGCAGTCACTTCGCCCCTCCACTGACTGACCTGACAGGAAAACAGCGTTGCCTGCCCTCCTCCGACTGCTGTGCCACCCGACAGGGTGAGGCTGACAGCAGTCGAGTCCAGCCTCAGGCGCCATAGGAAGCTCCACCTCGCCCGACCCCAGGGCTCGGCCCCCGCCTCGACCTCGGAAGACGGTCTCCGCCTCGCCCGACCCCAGGGCTCGGACTCAACCTCGACCTCGGAAGACGGTCTCCGCCTCACCCGACCCTAGGGCTCGGACTCAACCTCGACCTCGGAAGACGGTCTCCGCCTCGCCCGACCCCAGGGCTCGGACTCAACCTCGACCTCGGAAGACATTCTCCGCCTCGCCCGACCCCAGGGCTCGGACTGAGCCTCGACCTCAGAGGAGTCACCGCCTCGCCCGACCTTGGGCTCGGACCGACCACGTTACAGGGGGGTACATAATTACCCTACCCCTAGCTAGCTCAGGCTACAGGGTGAAAGGGAATTAGGCTTACACCTATTTCCTAATTGATTTTAGTGGTTGAATTGCCCAACACAAATAATTGGACTAACTAGTTTGCTCTAGTCTATATGTTATACAGGTGCCAAAGGTTCACAAAAAGCCAATAAAAAGACCAAGAAAAGGGTTCAACAAAAAGAGCAAGGGATAACCGAAGTGTGCCCTGGTCTGGCGCAACGGATTGTCCGGTGTGCCACCGGACAGTGTCCGGTGCACCAGGGGACTTCAAGCTGAACTCAACACCTTCGGGAATTCTCAGAGGCACTCCGCTATAATTCACCGGACTGTCCGGTGCCCTAGGGGAGAGCGACTCTGAACTCGCCAGCTTCGGGAATCCGCTCCGCTAAAATTCACCGGACGTGTCCGGTGCACACCGGACTGTCCGGTGAGCCAGCGGAGCAACGGCTACTTCACGCGCAACGGTCGACTGCAACACATTAAATGCGTGCCTGCGCGCGCAGAGGAGCAGTGCACGCGCGGGTGGCACACCGGACAGCCAGGCGGGCCCACAAGACAGAGTTCTAACGGTCGGAACCCAACGGCCTGGTGACGTGGCTGGCGCACCGGACTGTCCGGTGCGCCTGTCGATAGCAGCCTTCACCAAACGACTAGTTTGGTGGTTGGGGCTATAAATACCCCAACCACCCCACATTCAAGTCATCCAAGTTTTCCACCTTCCAACTACTTACAAGAGCTAAGCATTCAATACAAGACACACCAAAGTGATCAAGTCCTCTCCCAATTCTACACAAGGCTTTAGTTATTAGTGAGAGAGATTTGTTGTGTTCTTTTGAGCTCTTGCACTTGGATTGCTTCCTTCTTTCGTTCTTTCTTGAAATCATCTCAATTGTAATCAAGGCAAGAAACACCAATTGTGTGGTGGTCCTTGTGGGAAGTTTGGTTCCCAATTGATTGAGAAGAGAAGCTCATTCGGTCCGAGGGACCGTTTGAGAGAGGGAAAGGGTTGAAAGAGACCCGGTCTTTGTGACCGCCTCAACGGGGAGTAGATTTGCAAGAACCGAACCTCGGTAAAACAAATCCGTGTGTCACACTCTTTATTCGCTTGCGATTTGTTTTGCGCCCTCTCTCTTGGACTCATTATTACTTCTAACGCTAACCCGGCTTGTAGTTGTGATTAAGTTTGTAAATATCAGATTCGCCCTATTCACCCCCCCTCTAGGCGACTTTCAATTGGTATCAGAGCCCGGTGCTTCATTATAGCCTAACCGCTCGAAGTGATGTCGGGAGATCACGCCAAGAAGGAGATGGAGACCGGCGACAAGCCCACTACAAGCCACAGGAAGGCTTCATCGGAAGAGTCCCGCAACAAAAAGAAAGGGAAGGAGAAGAAATCCTCTTCCCACAAGTCGCATCGGAGTGGCGACAAGAAAAAGAAGATGAGGAAGGTGGTCTAATACAAGACCGATACTTCATCGCCTTCCACCTTCGGCTCCGACGCGCCGTCCGTTACTTCTAAGCGCCATGAGCGCAAGAAGTTTAGTAAGATCCCCCTAAGCTATCCTCGCATTCCTAAACATACACCTTTACTTTCCGTCCCATTAGGCAAACCACCAACGTTTGATGGTGAAGATTATGCTAGGTGGAGTGATATGATGCGATATCACCTAACCTCACTCCACAAAAGTATATGGGATGTTGTTGAGTTTGGTGTACAGGTACCTTCCGTAGGGGATGAAGATTATGATGAGGACGAAGTGGCCCAAATCCAACACTTCAACTCCCAAGCCACAACTATACTCCTCGCCTCTCTAAGTCGAGAGGAGTATAATAAGGTGCAAGGGTTGAAGAGTGCTAAAGAGATTTGGGACGTGCTAAAAACCGCGCACGAAGGCAACGAGGTGACCAAGATCACCAAGCGGGAAACGATCGAGGGGGAGCTCGGTCGCTTCCGTCTTTGCCAAGGGGAGGAGCCACAAGACATGTACAACCGGCTCAAAACCTTGGTGAACCAAGTGCGCAACCTCGGGAGCAAAAAATGGGATGACCACGAAGTGGTTAAGGTTATTCTTAGATCACTTGTTTTCCTTAACCCTACTCAAGTTCAATTGATTCGTGGCAATCCTAGATATACGCTAATGACTCCCGAGGAAGTAATCGGGAATTTTGTGAGCTTCGAATTGATGATCAAAGGCTCAAAGAAGATCAACGAGCTAGATGGCCCCTCCACGCCCGAGTCACAACCGGTGGCATTCAAGGCGACGGAGGAGAAGAAGGAGGAGTCTACATCAAGTAGACAACCTATCGACGCCTCCAAGCTCGACAACGAGGAAATGGCGCTCATCATCAAGAGTTTCTACCAAATCCTCAAGCAAAGGACAGGGAAGAATTACAAGCCCCGCTCCAAGAAGGTTTGCTACAAGTGTGGTATGCCCGGTCACTTTATTGCCAAATGTCCTATTTCTAGTGACAGTGACAGGGGCGACGACAAGAAGGGGAGAAGAAAGGAAAAGAAGAGGTACCACAAGAAGAAGGGCGGCGATGCCCATGTATGCCGCGAGTGGGACTCCGACGAGAGCTCCACCGACTCCTCCTCCGACGAGGACGCCGCCAACATCGCCGTCACCAAGGGCCTCCTCTTCCCCAACGTCGGCCACAAGTGCCTCATGGCAAAGGACGGCAAAAAGAAAAAGGTAAAATCAAGATCCTCCACTAAATATGAAACCTCTAGTGATGAGGATGATGCTAGCAATGAGGAGGATAACTTACGCATTCTTTTTGCCAACCTAAACATGCAACAAAAAGAAAAATTAAATGAATTGATTAGTGCTATTCATGAGAAGGATGATCTCTTGGACTCTCAAGAGGACTTCCTAATTAAGGAAAACAAGAAGCATGTTAAGGTTAAAAATGCTTACGCTCTAGAAGTAGAAAAATGTGAAAAATTATCTAGTGAGCTAAGCACTTGCCATGACACATTACCAACCTTAGAAATGAAAATGCTAAACTAATTGCTAAGGTTGATTCTAATACTTGTGATGTTTCAATTCCCAATCTTAGAGATGAAAATGTTGATTTGCTTGCTAAGATTGAAGAATTGAATATCTCTCTTGCTAGCCTTAGGATTGAAAATGAAAAATTACTTGCTAAGGCTAAAGAATTAGATGTTTGCAATGCTAACATTTCCAATCTTAGAAGTGAAAATGATATTTTACATGCTAAGATTGTTGAACTAAAAACTTGCAAACCCTCTACATCTACCGTTGAGCATGTTTCTATTTGCACTAGATGTAGAGATGTTGATATTGATGCTATTCATGATCATATGGTCTTAATTAAGCAACAAAATGATCATATAGAAAAATTAGATGCTAAAATTGCCGAGCATGAACTTGAAAATGAAAGATTTAAATTTGCTCGTAGTATGCTTTATAGTGGGAGACGCCCTGGCATCAATGATGGCATTGGCTTCCAAAAGGGGGACAATGTCAAACTTAATGCCCCTCCTAAAAGATTATCTAATTTTGTTAAGGGCAAGGCTCCCATGCCTCAGGATAACGAGGGTTACATTTTATACCCTGCCGGTTATCCCGAGAGCAAAATTAGGAGAATTCATTCTAGGAAGTCTCACTCTGGCCCTAATCATGCTTTTATGTATAAGGGTGAGACATCTAGTTCTAGGCAACCAACCCGTGCTAAGTTGCCTAAGAAGAAAACTCCTAATGCATCAAATGACCATAGCATTTCATTCAAAACTTTTGATGCATCATATGTTTTAACTAACAAATCCGGCAAGGTAGTTGCCAAATATTTTGGGGGCAAACACAAGGGGTCAAAGACTTGTGTTTGTGTACCCAAAGTTCTTGTGTCTAATGCCAAAGGACCCAAAACCATTTGGGTACCTAAAGTGAAGAATTAAACTTGTTTTCTAGGTTTATGCATCCGGGGGCTCAAGTTGGATAATCGACAGCGGGTGCACAAACCATATGACAGGGGAGAAGAAGATGTTCTCCTCCTATGAGAAAAACCAAGATCCCCAAAGAGCGATCACATTCGGGGATGGAAACCAAGGTTTGGTCAAAGGTTTGGGTAAAATTGCTATATCACCTGACCATTCCATTTCCAATGTTTTTCTTGTAGACTCTTTAGATTACAATTTGCTTTTCGTATCTCAATTATGTCAAATGGGCTACAACTGTCTTTTTACTGATGTAGGTGTCACTGTCTTTAGAAGAAGTGATGATTCAATAGCATTTAAGGGAGTGTTAGAGGGTCAGCTATACTTGGTAGATTTTGATAGAGCTGAACTCGACACTTGCTTAATTGCTAAGACTAACATGGGTTGGCTCTAGCACCGCCGACTAGCCCATGTTGGGATGAAGAATCTTCATAAGCTTCTAAAGGGAGAGCACATTTTAGGATTAACAAATGTTCATTTTGAGAAAGACAGGATTTGTAGCGCATATCAAGTAGGGAAGCAAGTTGGAGCTCATCATCCGCATAAGAACATCATGACGACTGACAGGCCACTGGAGCTCCTACACATGGACCTATTCGGCCCGATAGCTTACATAAGCATCGGCGGGAGTAAGTACTGTCTAGTTATTGTGGATGATTATTCTCGCTTCACTTGGGTGTTCTTTTTGCAGGAAAAATCTCATACCCAAGAAACCTTAAAAGGATTCTTGAGACGGGCTCAAAATGAGTTCGGCTTAAGGATCAAGAAAATTAGAAGCGACAACGAGACGGAGTTCAAGAACTCACAAATCGAAGGCTTCCTTGAGGAGGAGGGCATCAAGCATGAGTTCTCTTCTCCCTACACGCCACAACAAAATGGTGTAGTGGAGAGGAAGAATAGAACACTATTGGATATGGCAAGAACCATGCTTGATGAGTACAAGACTTCGGATCGGTTTTAGGCCGAGGCAGTCAACACCGCCTGCTACGCCATCAACCGGTTGTATCTACACCGAATCCTCAAGAAGACATCATACGAACTCCTAACTGGTAAAAAGCCCAATATTTCATATTTTAGAGTCTTTGGTAGCAAATGCTTTATACTTGTTAAAAGAGGGAGAATCTAAATTTGCTCCTAAGACTGTAGAAGGCTTTTTACTAGGATATGATTCGAACACAAGGGCATATAGAGTCTTTAACAAGTCCTCTGGACAAGTTGAAGTTTCTTGTGATGTTGTGTTTGATGAGACTAACGGCTCTCAAGTAGAGCAAGTTGATCTTGATGAGATAGGTGATGAAGAGGCTCCGTGCATCGCGCTAAGGAACATGTCCATTGAGGATGTGCCCTAAGGAATCCGAAGAGCCTCCAAATGCACAAGATCAACCATCCTCCTCCACGCAAGCATCTCCACCAACTCAAAATGAGGATGAAGCTCAAGATAATGAAGGAGAAGATCAAAGAGATGAACCACCTCAAGATGACGGCAATGATCAAGGGGGAGATGCAAATGATTAAGACAAGGAGGATGAAGAACCAAGATCGCCACACCCAAGAGTCCACCAAGCAATCCAACGAGATCACCCCGTCGACACTATCCTCGGCGATATCCATAAGGGGGTAACTACTAGATCTCGTGTTGCACATTTTTGTGAGCATTACTCTTTTGTTTCCTCTGTTGAGCCACACAGGGTAGAGGAAGCACTACAAGATTCGGATTGGGTAGTGGCGATGCAAGAGGAGCTCAACAATTTCACTAGGAACGAGGTATGGCATTTAGTTCCACGTCCTAACCAAAATGTTGTAGGAACCAAGTGGGTCTTCCGCAACAAGCAAGACGAGCATGGTGTGGTGACTAGGAACAAAGCCCGACTTGTGGCCAAGGGATACTCCCAAGTCGAAGGTTTGGATTTTGGTGAAACCTATGCACCCGTAGCTAGGCTTGAGTCAATTCGTATATTACTTGCCTATGCTACTTACCATGGCTTCAAGCTTTATCAAATGGACGTGAAGAGTGCCTTCCTCAATGGACCGATCAAGAAAGAGGTCTATGTTGAGCAACCTCCCGGCTTTGAAGACAGTGAGTATCCTAACCATGTCTATAGGCTCTCTAAGGCGCTTTATGGGCTCAAGCAAGCCCCAAGAGCATGGTATGAATGTCTAAGAGATTTCCTTATTGCCAATGGCTTCAAAGTCGGAAAAGTCGATCCTACTTTATTTACTAAAACTCTTGACAATGATTTGTTCGTATGCCAAATTTATGTTGATGATATTATATTTGGGTCTACTAACAAATCTACTTGTAAGGAATTTAGTAGGATCGTGACACAAAAATTCGAGATGTCAATGATGGGGGAGTTGAAGTATTTCTTAGGATTTCAAGTGAAGCAACTCCAAGAGGGCACCTTCATTTGCCAAACGAAGTATACTCAAGACATTCTAAACAAGTTTGGAATGAAGGATGCCAAGCCCATCAAGACACCCATGGGAACCAATGGGCATCTCGACCTCGACACGGAAGGTAAATCCGTCGATCAAAAGGTATACCGGTTGATGATAGGTTCACTACTCTATTTATGTGCATCTCGACCGGACATTATGCTTTCCGTATGCATGTGTGCAAGATTCCAAGCCGACCCTAAGGAAGCTCACCTTACGGCCGTAAAACGAATCTTGAGATATTTGGCTTATACTCCTAAGTTTGGGCTTTGGTACCCTCGGGGATCCACTTTTGATTTAATTGGTTATTCGGATGCCGATTGGGCAGGGTGTAAGATTAATAGAAAGAGCACATCGGGGACTTGCCAGTTCTTGGGAAGATCCTTGGTGTCTTGGGCTTCAAAGAAGCAAAATTCCGTAGCTCTTGCTACCGCCGAAGCCGAGTATATTGCCGTAGGCCATTGTTGCGTGCAACTACTTTGGATGAGGCAAACCCTTAGGGACTACGGTTACAAATTAACCAAAGTTCCTCTTCTATGTGATAATGAGAGTGCAATCCGCACGGTGGATAATCCCGTTGAGCATAGCCGCACTAAACACATAGCCATTCGGTATCATTTTCTAAGGGATCACCAACAAAAGGGAGATATCGAGATTGCATATATTAACACTAAAGATCAATTAGCCGATATCTTTACCAAGCCACTAGATGAACAAACTTTTAACAAACTTAGGCATGAGCTAAATATTCTTGATTCTAGGAATTTCTTTTGATATCTTGCACACATAGCTCATAAGTATACCTTTGATCATGTCTCTTTCATATATGTTATGACTAAAGTGTTTTCAAGTGAACTTCAAACCAAGTCATAGGTGTATTGAAAGGGAATTGGAGTCTTCGACGAAGACAAAAGGCTTCCACTCCACTCCATAACTCATCATTCGTCGTCGCTCCGAGCAACTCTCCGTCTTTGGTATAATCTTCACTCATATGTTTTATTTGCCAAAGGAGGAGAAAGTATTTCTAAAGGGCTCTAATGATTCCGTTTTTGGCGATTTATGCCAAAGGGGGAGAGAGCATGAGCCCAAAGCAAAATGACCGCACCACCACCAATTTCAAAATTTTAGTCTTTCACTTTGGTTTTAAAGAAGTATTTTCAAATTGGTATATTATTTATGATATAATTTCAAATTGGTATACCCTCTTCAAAATTAACATCAAAACCATCTTGAACACTAAGAGGATGAATTTATTGAGGGGGAGTTTTGTTTAGTCAAAGAAAAACATTTGAAACAAGGGGAGAAAATTTCAATCTTGAAAATGCTTTGCAAAATCTTATTCATTTACCTTTGACTATTTGCAAAAGGACTTTGAAAAGAATTTACAAAAGAATTTGCAAAAACAAAACATGTGGTGCAAGCGTGGTCCAAAATGTTAAAATTAAAGAAACAATCCATGTGTATCTTATAAGTATTTATATTGGCTCAATTCTAAGTAACCTTTGCACTTACATTATGCAAACTAGTTCAATTATGCACTTATATACTTGCTTTGGTTTGTGTTGGCATCAATCACCAAAAAGGGGGAGATTGAAAGGGAATTAGGCTTACACCTATTTCCTAATTGATTTTGGTGGTTGAATTGCCCAACACAAATAATTGGACTAACTAGTTTTCTCTAGTCTATAAGTTATACATGTGCCAAAGGTTCACAAAAAGCCAATAAAAAGACCAAGAAAAGGGTTCAACAAAAAGAGCAAGGGATAACCGAAGTGTGCCCTGGTCTGGCGCACCAGACTGTCTGGTGTGCCACCAGACAGTGTCCGGTGCACCAGGGGACTTCAAGCTGAACTCAACACCTTCGGGAATTCTCAGAGGCGCTCCGCTATAATTCACCGAACTGTCCGGCGCACCACCGGACAGTGTCCGGTGCCCCAGGGGAGAGTGACTCTGAACTCGCCAGCTTCGGGAATCCGCTCCGCTAAAATTCACCGGACGTGTCCGGTGCACACCGGACTGTCCGGTGAGCCAGCGGAGCAACGACTACTTCACGCGCAACGGTCGACTGCAACGCATTAAATGCACGCCTGCGCATGCAGAGGAGCAGTGCACGCGCGGGTGGCACACCGGACAGTCTACAGGACTTGTCCGGTGCACCACCGGACAGCCAGGCGGGCCCACAAGACAGAGCTCCAACGGTCGGAACCCAACGGCCTGGTGACGTGGCTGGGACTGTGTCCGGTGGCGCAACGACAGTGTCCAGTGGCGCACCGGACTGTCCGGTGCGCCCGTCGACAGCAGCCTTCACCAAACGGCTAGTTTGGTGGTTGGGGCTATAAATACCCCAACCACCCCACATTCAAGTCATCCAAGTTTTCCACCTTCCAACTACTTACAAGAGCTAAGCATTCAATACAAGACACACCAAAGTGATCAAGTCCTCTCCCAATTCTACACAAGGCTTTAGTGATTAGTGAGAGAGATTTGTTGTGCTCTTTTGAGCTCTTGCGCTTGGATTGCTTCCTTCTTTCGTTCTTTCTTGAAATCATCTCAATTGTAATCAAGGCAAGAGACACCAATTGTGTGGTGGTCCTTGTGGGAAGTTTGGTTCCCAATTGATTGAGAAGAGAAGCTCATTCGGTCCGAGGGACCGTTTGAGAGAGGGAAAGGGTTGAAAGAGACCCGGTCTTTGTGACCGCCTCAACGGGGAGTAGGTTTGCAAGAACCGAACCTCGGTAAAACAAATCTGTGTGTCACACTCTTTATTCGCTTGCGATTTGTTTTTCGCCCTCTCTCTTGGACTCATTATTACTTCTAACGCTAACCCGGCTTGTAGTTGTGATTAAGTTTGTAAATATCAGATTCGCCCTATTCACCCCCCTCTAGGCGACTTTCACGGGAACAAGACCGGCGTCCCATCTGGCTCGCCCCGCTAAACAAGTAATGATGATACCCCGTGTGCTCCCATGACGACGGCGGCTCTCAGCCCCCTACGAAAGCAAGGAGACGTCAGCAAGGTCCCGTCAGCCCCGATAGCTGTGCTTCTACAGGGCTCAAGCGCTCCTTCGACGGCCACGACATCACATGCACAGGACACTAAAACCTCTCCGACAGCCACGTCGGCATGTACATAGGGCTCTGGCGCCTCTCTACCGGACACGTTAGCACATTGCTACACCCCCATTGTACACCTGGGCCCTCTCCTTACATCTATAAAAGGAAGGTCCAGGGCCCTCGTACGAGAAGGTGGCCGCGCGGGAGGACGGGCTGACGAGCAGGCTCTCCCCCTCTCTCGCGAACGCTTGTAACTCCCTACTGCAAGCGCATCCGCCCTGGGCGCAGGATAACACAAGCCGTGGTTCCCCTTTTTTCCCCCTTGTGTTCCATCTCGCGCCGACCCATCTGGGCTGCGACATGCAGCGACAATTTACTTGTTGGTCCAGGGACCCCCCGGGTCGAAACGCCGACACTAGCACTTTGTAAATTGTTTTTGTTGCTAACTATGTTCATCTAAGTGCTAGGAAACTTCTTAAGTCGAGACAAATTGGAATAGAGAAGTTTGGCTAAGGTTGGCCAAACTTGCACCAGCCTAGGGTGAACCGGACTGTCCGGTCTACACTAGACAATGTCTGGTGCCCAGGCTAGCCAAGTCGGTGAACATGACACTCTCTGGAATTCGCCGAGGCACCACGACTATAATTCACTGGACTGTCCGGTGTGCCACCAGACTGTCCGGTGTGGCAGCCGCATGCCTGGCCAACAGTCATCCACGTGATTAGCGGCTGCCACATCAGCCGTGCCAACAGTCACGAGGGTGCACTAGACTGTCCGGTGTGCCATGGGGCCAACAGTTGGCAACAGTTGGTCTTGCCAAAGAAGGAAAGAAATCGCGTATTGTTTATAGTCCGGTGTGCCCGCGAACAGAAGGCAATCAGTGCCTTCCAAATGAAGATTAAACGACTCTTTTGGCCCTTGGGGCTATAAAAGGACCCCCTAGGTGCATGGAGCAGAGACCCAAGCATTCTTTGAACATCCTGCAACACCGAGACCTCGCGACCATGCTACTGCTTCGCTAAGTAGAGATTTGAGCACGTGTTTGAGCTGTGACTTCGTTGTGTTGTTTCCTGTGCTCTTTTCTTGACTCGTGTACTCATGTTGCTGTGATTTGAGCTCTTGTGTGTGTTGCTACTCCCCCTTACTCTTGTGCTTTGATCGAGATCAATTGTGTAAGGTGTGAGAGACTCCAACTTGTAGATATTCCTCACCAAGGGAGAACCTTGATATAAGGAAGAAAACCGTGGTACTCAAGTTTAATCTTCGGATCACTTGAGAGGGGTTGAGTGCAACCCTTGACTGAGGGAGGTCACCACAACGCGGAGTAGGCATTGGCCGAACCACGTGTGGTGACCTCCTTTGGTCAAGGGTTGGACTCAACCCCTCTCAAGTGATCCAAAGATCAAATTTGAGTACCACAATTTTCTTCCTTATCTCAAATCCCTTTTGTGAGGAATCTCTACAAGTTGGAGTCTCGCACACCTTACACAAATGATCTTAATAAAAGCACAAGAGTAAGGGGGAGTAGCAACACACACAAGAACTCAATCACAGCAACAACATGCACCAAATTAAGAAGAGAGCGCAAGAAACAAAACAACGGAGCCACGGCTCAAAAACACGCTCGAATCTCTATCTAATGAAACAACAGCATGGTCGTGGAGTCTCGAAGTTGTAGTATGCTTGTGTACTGCTCCATGGTGCCTAGGGTATCCTTTTATAGCCCCAAGGGACATAGGAGCCATTGGAGCTCCATTTGGAAGGCCCTGATTGCCTTCTATCCGTGGTGCACCTGACTGTCCGGTGCACACCGGACACTGCACAGTGCAATGGCTACAAATCGCTTGATTGGCCTCTTTCCACTTCTGGGGGCACTGGACCATCCGGTGGGTGGCACCAGACTGTCCGGTGCATACGTTGACCGTTGGCTTCGGTTGACGTGTCAACTAGCCGTTTGTCGGCTGGCACACCGGACTGTTTGGCGCTCCGTATGGATTGACCGGTGATTTATAGCCGACGATGTCTTGTTTTTTCCGAGAGCAGTCCTTTTGGCAGGACCGTGCATCGAACTATCCTGTGGGTGGCACCGGACAGTCCAGTGCTACGTAGAACACCCAAATGCTCCTTTTTCATTTCAATTCTCTTTTGCACCTTTTTACTTGACTTCACATAGTCCCTAACACTTAGACAAATATAATTAGTACCTAAAATAATTGACTAAGTGTTTGGTGCGTACCTTTCTCACTTGGTACCATATGGATTTGTGGTATGCCCACTTTCAAGCTTAAAGGTGTCTTTTTCTCAATTTGCTTTTAAAATATTTGTGTCTACGCTCATACATCAAGATGTTAGTCCAAAACAATGTGTTGAGCATCTAATCACCAAAACAACTAGAAATGGCCTAAGGGCACATTTCCCTTTCACTACCCTTGGAGGAAAAGGTGAGAGAGATAACTACATAGGTACATGTCCAGCTGTGGTGTAGGAGCCATCACCCTGCTTACCTTTATAAACTTTTTGCTTCTTCATTTTGCTTTGATCCAAATTCTCCTCATATTTTTGGTCTTTATCATTCCCGTTGCCATCCTCTTCATAGTGATCCTCTCTTAGTTCAATAGCAGGCTCAAAGTTAACAGAATCTAGGGAGAAGGTTATATCATAACCAAATCTCCCAAACACCAAATCAGTATTGTATGGAATTTTTTTCTTTGTTGTGTACCCCAACTTGAACACACAAACCACTCCTTTTTTTCTTAACATGTGCATGTCAACTTGTTGAGTAGAACCAACCACAGTACCTAGAGCCCAAAAGCTGAGATAATTTCTCCAAGCATGAGGTATTCCAGAGATATGCGACCACACCAAATCCAACTCATAGGATGGAACAACATCCTGCCCTTGTTTTTGAAAGGGAAATAGGGTTAACCTTTTCCTATAATTAATTTTGGTGGTTGAATGCCCAACATAAATAATGGACTAACTAGTTTACTCTAGAGTATATGATCTACAGGTGCATAAAGGTTCAACACAAACCAATAAAAGATTGAAGATAGGGTTCAAATACAAAGGAGCAAAGAAACCAAGTGTGCCCTGGTCTGGCGCACCGGAATGTCTGCTGTGCCACCGGACAGTGTTCGGTGCACCAGGACCGTACAGAGTCCAACTGGCCACTCTCGGGTTTCTTCTGGTGCTCTCCGCTATAATTCACCGGACTGTCTGGTGTGCCACCAAACTGTTCGGTGCACCAGCGGAGTAACGGCTATTCAGTGCAACGGTCGACTGCAACGGCTCACTGCAACGCTACAGTGCGCAACAGTGCGCGGCAGAGTCAGAGCGCAGAGTCAGAGGCGCACCGGACACTGAACAGTGTCTATCTGATGTAGCACCGGACTGTCCGGTGCCACAAGAAGACAAATGCACCAACGGTCAACTGCTCCAAACCCTAACGGTTGGGTGACGTGGCTGGCACACCGGATAGTGTCCGACAGCAGCCACCCCCAACGGCTTGTTGGTGGTTGAGGGCTATAAATACCCCCCAAACCACCACCACTCCAAGCATCCAAGATTTCTGAGCATCACATTCAATACTAGGGCTCTAGCATTCACTCCTAGACACAATTCAAAAGATCAAAGCCTCTCCAAGTCCCAAATTCAACTCAAGCATTTAGTGACTTGTGAGAGAGAGATTTTGTGTTCTTTTGAGCTCTTGCCTTCTTGGATTGCTTTCTTCCTTCCTCATTCTTGTTCCCAAGTGAATTGTAATCAAAGAAAGAGACATCAAGTGTGTGGTGGTCCTTGTGGGGTCTAAGTGACCCGTTTGATTAAGGAGAAAGCTCACTCGGTCTAGGTGACCGTTTGAGAGAGGGAAAGGGTTGAAAGAGACCCGGTCTTTATGACCACCTCAAGGGGGATTAGGTTCTTTAGAACCGAACCTCAGTAAAACAAATCACTGTGTTCATCCGCTTTATTTATTGGTTGATTTGTTTTCCCCTCTCTTTCGGACTCGGATTCATTTCTAACGCTAACCCCGGCTTGTAGTGTGTGCTTAAGTTTGTAAATTTCAGATTCCGCCTATTCACCCCCTCTAGGAAACTTTCAATTGGTATCAAAGCCCGGTGCTTCATTAGAGTCTAACAACTCAAAGTGATGTCGGGAGGATCCGCCAAGAGGGAGATGGAAACCGGCGAGAAGGCCACAAGCCACGGGAAGGCTCCATCAAGGGAGTCCGGCACCAAAGGGAAGGAGGAATCCCCTCCTCGCATCAAGTCGAATCGGAGTGGCGACAAGAAGAAAAAGATGAAGAAAGTGGTCTACTACGAGACCGACTCTTCGTGGCCCTCCACATCCGACTCCGACATCGCGTCCGTCACTTCTAAGCGTCATGAGCGCAAGAAGTATAGTAAGATGCCACTTCATTATCCCCGTATTTCTAAGCGCGCTCCTCTACTTTCCGTTCCATTAGGAAAACCACCATATTTTGATGGTGAGGATTATTGTATGTGGAGTGATAAATGAGGCATCACCTAATCTCACTCCACGCAAGCATTTGGGACATTGATGAATTTGGAGTGCAGGTACCTACGGTGTGGGACAAGGGCTACGACTCGGACGAGGTCGCCCAAATACGACACTTTAACTCCCAAGCAACTACTATACTCCTCGCCTCCTTGTGTCGAGAGGAGTATAATAAGGTGCAAGGGTTAAAAAGTGCCGAGGAGATTTGGGACGTCCTAAAGACCGCACACGAAGGAGATGAGGTGACCAAGATCACCAAGCGGGAGACGATCGAGGAGGAGCTCGGTCGATTCGTCCTTAACCAAGGAGAGGAGCCACAAGCGATGGTCAACCAAGTGTGCAACCTCAGAAGCACCAAATGGGATGACCATGAAATGGTCAAGGTTATTCGAAGATCCCTTATTTTTCGTAATCTCACTCAAGTTCATTTAATACGTGGTGATCCTAGATATAAGCTAATGTCTCCCGAGGAGGTAATTGGAAAGTTTGTGAGCTTTGAACTAATGATCAAAGACTCCAAACACATCGTCAACTTGGAGCAAGGCGGCACCTCCACAACCGAGGTGCAACCCGTCGCGTCCAAAGCGACGGAAGAGAAGAAATAAGAGTCTACATCAAGTAGGCTCCCTATCGACGCCTCCAAGCTCAACAATTAGGAGATGGCGCTCATCATTCCTCAAGCAAAGGAGGGGGAAGGACTACAAACCCCGCTCCAAGAGGGTGTGCTACAAATGTGGTAAGCCCGGTCATTTTATTGCTAAATGTCCAATGTCTAGTGATAGTGACAGGGGCGACGACAAGAGGGGCAAGAAAAAGGAAAAGAAGAGGTACTACAAGAAGAAGGGCGGCGATGCCCACGTGTGTCGGGAATGGGACTCCGACGAGAGCTCCACCGACTCCTCCTCCGACGAGGATGCCGCCAACATCGCCGTCAACAAGAGACTCCTCTTCCCCAACATCGGCCACAAGTGCTTCATGGCAAAGGACGGCAAAAAGAAGAAGGTACAAACTAGAACCACCCCCAAGTATACTACATCTAGTGATGAGGGTAGTTCTAGTGAAAATGATTTGCTTACTCTTTTTGCCAACCTTAACATGCAACAAAAAGAAAAATTAAATGAATTGATAGGTGCCATTCATGAGAAGGATGAACTCTTGGACAGGCAAGAGGAATTCCTTATTAAAGAAAACAAAAAGCATGTTAAAGTAAAAAATGCTTATGCTCAGGAAGTAGAAAAATGTGAAAACTTGACTAAGGAGCTTAGCATTTGCCATGATTCAATTACCAATCTTAGAAATGAAATTGCTAGTTTAAATGCTAAGATTGATAAATTGAATGAATCAATTTCTAGCCTTAGGATCGAAAATGCTAGTTTAATTTCCAAGGCTAAAGATTTAAATGCTTGCAATGATTCTATTTCATGTCTTAGAAATGAGAATGACATATTACATGCTAAGATAGATGAAGTAAATGTTTACAAACCCTCTACATCTACTGTTGATCATGTTACTATATGTACTTGTTGGGGGCCTTCTTCTTCGCCGAAGGTCCTGCAAGCAAAAAACACCTTCGGCAGGGTGATATGCAAGCAGACACAACACGAAGGTATATGCCGAAGCTACAATCCAAGGAGCTTCGGCATGACAACGCGCCTTGAGACGAAGGGCAGCACCGACTTAAAGAGTAAAAGATTGTTTAGTCCATGATAACTTGTGGCATGGTTATGATTAGTTATCAAGGACACAAATGTAATTTTGTCCGGGCTGCGTCCCGTTCCTATAAATAGATGAACAGTATCCTCGTACTGTTCACGCTGACTGGTATTCACTCGCACATCACACTTGGACTCTCACCTTCTGTAGAGCCGAAGATATAAATATTATTCAATATTGTTGATGTTTATTCATGACTATATAATGAGGACATAAATAATCTAATGATATCATATGATTATTCATGTTTTATACATATGTGTCATATGATCCAGTTTTCATTATGTATTGAGATGATGAAGGTATGTCCTTCATGACCTTCGTCTTCGTCTGAAGATCATTATATCCTAAGGGAGATCATGCTTCGAAGGACGAAGGTCTTTAACCATTAACATTTGTGTTGCCTTGTTCTTAATTCATAGCATTTAAGAGCAAGTCCCCAACAGTACTAGATGTAGAGATATTAATGTTGATGCTATAAATGATCACCTTGCCTTAATTAAACAACAAAATAATCATATAGCTCAACTAACTGCTAAAATTAATGAGCATGAGATTGAAAATGAAAATTTTAAATTTGCTAGAAGCATGCTCTATAGTGGGAGACGCCCTGGCATTGGTTTCCATCAGGAAAACAATGTCAAGCTTAATGTCCCTAAGAAATTGTCTAACTTTGTTAAGGGCAAAGCTCCCATGGTTCAGGATAATGAGGGCTATATTTTATATACTGCTAATTATTCTGAGTACAAAATTAGGAAAATTCATGCTAAGAAATCTCATTCTATTTCTCACCATGCTTTTATGTATAAGAATGAGGCATCTAGCTCTAGGCAATCAACTCATGTTAAATTGCCTAAAAAGAAAACTCCTACTGCATCAAATGAGCCTAACATTTCATTTAAGAATTTTGATGCTTCTTATGTGCTTACTAACAAATCAGGCAAAGTAGTTGCCAAATATGTTGGGGGCAAACACAAGGGCTCCAAGACTTGTGTTTGGGTACCCAAGGTTCTAGTTTCTAACATCAAAGGACCCAAGACTGTTTGGGTACCTAAGAACAAGGCCTAAATTGTTTTGCAGGTTTATGCATCCGGGGGCTCAAGCTGGATAATTGATAGCGGATGCACAAACCATATGACAGGAGAGAAGAGAATGTTCTCCTCCTACGAGAAAAACAAAGATCCCCAAAGAGCTATCACATTTAGGGATGGAAATCAAGGTTTGGTCAAAGGACTTGGTAAAATTGCTATATCACCTGCCCGTTCTATTTCCAATGTTTTTCTTGTAGATTCTTTTTACAACTTGCTTTCTGTATCCCAATTATGCAAAATGGGCTATAACTGTCTTTTTACAGATATAGGTGTTACTGTCTTTAGAAGAAGTGATGATTCAATAGCATTTAAAGGAGTGTTAGAGGGTCAGCTATATTTAGTTGATTTTAATGAGAACACAGCTGAACTCAACACTTGTTTAACTGCTAAGACTAATATGGGTTGGCTCTAGCATCGCCGACTAGCCCATGTTGGGATGAAGAATCTTCACAAGCTTCTAAAGGGAGAGCATGTTTTAGGACTAACAAATGTTCATTTTGAGAAAGACAGGGTTTGTAGCGCATGTCAAGCAGGAAAGCAAGTTGGCACCCATCATCCACACAAGAACATAATGACAACGGAAATTCCACTAGAACTACTCCACATGGATCTATTCGGTCTGATAGCATCGGCGGGAGTAAGTACTGTCTTATATTTGTGGATGATTATTCTCGCTTCACTTAGGTATTCTTTTTGCAGGAAAAATCACAAACCCAAGAAACCTTAAAAGGATTCTTGAGACGGGCTCAAAACGAGTTCAGATTGAGAATCAAGAAGATAAGAAGCGATAATGGGACGAAGTTCAAGAATTCACAAATAGAAGGATTTCTTGAGAAAGAGGGCATCAAGCATGAGTTCTCTTCTCTCTACACACCTCAACAAAATGGTGTAGTGGAGAGGAAGAATAGAACTCTCCTGGACATGGCAAGAACCATGCTTGATGAGTACAAGACTCCGGACCGGTTTTGGGCTGAGGCGATTAACACCGCCTGCTACTCCATCAACCGGCTCTACCTTCACCGAATCCTCAAGAAGACATCATATGAACTCCTCACCGGTAAAAAGCCAAATGTTTCGTATTTTAGAGTCTTCGGTAGCAAATGTTTTATTCTTGTTAAAAGAGGTAGAAAATCTAAATTTGCTCCTAAGGCTGTAGAAGGCTTTTTACTTGGTTATGACTCAAACACAAGGGAATATAGAGTCTTCAACAAATCCACTAGATTAGTTGATGTTTCTTGTGACATTGTGTTTGATGAGACTAATGGATCCCAAGTGGAGCAAGTTGATCTTGATGAATTAGATGATGAAGAGGCTCCGTGCGTCGCGCTAAGGAACATGTCCATTGGGGATGTGTGTCCTAAGGAATCCGAAGAGCCTCCACAAGCACAAGATAAACCGTCATCTTCCAACCAAGCATCTCCACCAACTCAAGATGATGAAAATGAAGATCAAGAGGATGAGCCACCTCGAGAGGAGGACAATGATCAAGGGGGGATGATAATGATAAAGACAAGGAAGATGATCAAGAGATTCAGGGTCAAAGACCGCCACACCCAAGAGTCCACCAAGCAATTCAAAGAGATCACCCTGTGAACTCCATTCTCGGTGACATTCATAAGGGGGTAACTACTAGATCTCGAGTTGCACATTTCTATGAACATTACTCTTTTGTGTCCTTTATTGAGCCATACAGGGTGGAGGATGCACTAAGAGATTCGGATTGGGTGCTGGCTATGCAAGAGGAACTCAACAACTTCACGAGGAATGGGGTATGACATTTAGTTCCATGTAGTAACCAAAATGTTGTAGGTACCAAATGGGTATTCCGCAACAAGCAAGATGAGCATGGTGTGGTGACAAGGAACAAAGCCCGACTTATGGCCAAAGGTTATTCCCAAGTCGAATGTTTGGACTTTGATGAAACTTATACACCTGTAGCTAGGCTTGAGTCAATTCGTATATTACTTGCCTATGCTACTTACCATGGCTTTAAGCTTTATCAAATGGACGTGAAAAGTGCCTTCCTCAATGGACCAATCAAGGAAGAGGTCTATGTTGAGCAACCTCCCGACTTTGAAGATAGTGAGTACCCTAATCATGTGTATAAACTCTCAACAGCACTTTATGAGCTTAAGCAAGCCCCAAGAGCATGGTATGAATGTCTGTAAGATTTTCTTATCACTAATGGCTTCAAAGTCGACAAGGCCGATCCTACTCTCTTTATTAAAACCGTTGCAAAAGATTTGTTGCAATCTTATTCATATACCTTTGACTATTTGCAAAAGACTTTGAAAAGATTTTCCAAAAAGATTTGCAAAAACAAAACAAGTGGTGCAAATGTGGTCCAAAATGTTAAAATAAAAGAAAGCAATCCATGCATATCTAGTGAAATTAAAAATTGGTTTAATTTCAAGTAACCTATGCACTTACCTTATGCAAACTAGTTCATTTCTGCACTTATATATTTGCTTTGGTTTGTGTTGGCATCAATCACCAAAAAGGGGGAGATTGAAAGGAAAATAGGGTTAACCTTTTCCTATAATTAATTTTGGTGGTTGAATGCCCAACACAAATAATGGACTAACTAGTTTGCTCTAGAGTATATGATCTACAGGTGCATAAAGGTTCAACACAAACCAATAAAAGATTGAAGATAGGGTTCAAGTACAAAGCAGCAAAGAAACCAAGTGTGCCCTGGTCTGGCGCACTGGACTGTCCGGTGTGCCACCGGACAGTGTTCGGTGCACCAGGACCGTACAGAGTCCAACTAGCCACTCTCGGGTTTCTTCTGGCGCTCTCCGCTATAATTCATCGGACTGTCCAGTGCACCAGCGGAGTAACGACTATCCAGCGCAACGGTCGACTACAACGGCTCACTGCAACGCTACAGTGCGCAACAGTGCGCAGCAGAGTCAGAGCACAGAGTCAGAGGCGCACCGGACACTGAATAGTGTCTGTCCGGTGCCACAAGAAGACAAACGCGCCAACGGTCAACTGCTCCAAACCCTAACGGTTGGGTGACGTGGCTGGCGCACCGGACTGTCCGGTGCGCCCATCGACAGCAGCCACTCCCAACGGCTTGTTGGTGGTTGAGGGCTATAAATACCCCCAACCACCACCACTCCAAGCATCTAAGATTTCTGAGCATCACATTCAATACAAGGGCTCTAGCATTTACTCCTAAATACAATTCAAAAGATCAAAGCCTCTTCAAGCCCCAAATTCAACTCAAATATTTAGTGACTTGTGAGAAAGAGATTTTGTGTTCTTTTGAGCTCTTGCCTTCTTGGATTGCTTTCTTCCTTCCTCATTCTTGTTTCCAAATGAATTGTAATCAAAGCAAGAGACACCAAGTGTGTGGTGGTCCTTGTGGGGTCTAAGTGACCCGTTTGATTAAGAAGAAAGCTCACTCGGTCTAGGTGACCGTTTGAGAGAGGGAAAGGGTTAAAAGAGACCCGGTCTTTGTGACCACCTCAACAGGGATTAGGTTCTTTAAACTTATGTTGTGAAAAACTTATGATGTTGTTGTTCCTTTATTTGGACAATTCTGACGATCGTGCCCAAGATTTTTGCATGTCATGCATTTGCATGCACCTGAACTATGCTTCTTTCTGTATTTGTCAGCATAGCCTAGTATTCTCTTGCACTTCCCCTTTGAATGAATATCACTAGGTGGATGGACATGTACATTCTTCGGAATGGACATCCCATTAAAACTTTATTGCTCCTCCTGTCTAGTGCAACATGTGGGTTGAAACAACAATGACAGATATTCCAATTTTTTATTAAAAGGTCAATGCCATCTTCTGAAGTCTTGGCCATTTGAAAAATATCTTCAAAATTGTTTTGGGCGCTTGACATCTTCATTCTCATAACATCGTTCATGGGCACAGTGGACATGTCCAATAATAAATTGCCTTCACTATCAAATGTTGGCTCTCTGAAAAATAAAAGAACTAATGATAATTACAAAAAGTACTCAACCTCAGAACATAGATCATATAAGAATAAAAGTTACCTTTTACGTCCATCTTTTTGTGATGTACCGCATTGGAAGTTCAGTTATCCTTTCACCTCTTAACATACGTATGATATGACGACATGATATTCCTATTGCCTAAAATAGCATGCATGAACACTTATATACCTGCTCGATATTGAAGCAAATCACATCTCTAACTCTATGCGAGTTGTCTGCAACTGTAACAATTCTACAATCCTCCATTTCATCGGTGGTTTGTACATCACAGTGCTCCCTTGCTGCAAGCACCTCCTTTTGAAATCTTCTAAATACCTCATGTGTGAATACAGAACCACCATGCCTCTCTATTTCCAATGATGTAAATAGTTTCGGGTTCGTATGCATGGAAGTGTTATCATCTATTAGTTCCTCCTGTCGTTGGCATTTCAATGCGGTGTCAAACCGTATCCAGAACTCAACAAGTGCAAGCTTACGAACGATGAAACGGTTGAAAAATGAATTTGCACTCTTAGGCCTTGACGTCGTTCGCAGAATGCCGCCAAGCCAAATTTCTCTAAAATATGCTGGTATCCATGACTCACGGATTTGATACCTCCCAACCAACCATTCGTTTTTCTCCAACTGATATTTTGTTACCCAAGCTTGCCATCTGCTCTCAAACTCCATTTGGTTTTCTGATCCCCATACACATGAGTTTACCATTTTTCTAAACTCGTTGTCCTTTAGAAGACGCGCATCAATTTTCTCAGGCAATTTTTTCATAATGTGCCACATGCTATAGAAATGACGTCGTGCGGCAAAAAAAGGCGGAGGGAACATGTCATCAACGTCGGGCTAATCCGTGAATTCGTGTGCAATCTCTGATCGCCCTGCTATGGCTCTATGAGCGGTGATGCAATGCCACTGCGGTGGTCCTGTCATAGTCATCTGATCTACATGTTTAACGCTGTCGTCGTGCAAGGGCTAACAGTCGCGTTGCATTGCATCGGGTAGGAGCTTCTCGCTGGAGTCTTGCGTGGCCTCGAGTAGGGCCTGTGCATTGAATTCTTGCATGGCGGCGCTGGCGGGCAAAGACAAAAACAAATTATGCATAGACTGGGCGGTGGGATCCTGCTGCTCACCGTAGCCTTGCGTCGCCTCGGGCAGATCAGGCATGAAGAGAGCGCATGGAATTGATGTTCACCCTGCCGCAGAAATTAATATTCTTCCAAACAATCTGGGAACGGAACGGGGGAAGGGTTTTTAGGGGTCTCGTTGGACGTCAGGTCAATCCGATCTGAGAAGACTTCCATCGGTCAAAGGATTTTTAGGGGGTTATTTTGGAAACATCAATATCTGGTGGGGGGTTTATGTGTTAAAGTATAAACTACCGTACGTCATGAATCCAAGGTTCAAGGATTGTTGCTTGCACGCTTGTAAATAGGAGTTTCTTGCACCACAGTCGTTGCCCTAAATCTTACCTCAACAGGGAGTATACAACGTAAGGATGAACTATAAAGAAGTGAGTGCATAGAAAAAAACTTTATAAAGTTCAAACAGTTCTTTAAAATGAAATCTAATTCCTTGTTGGATGTATACAATATCTGGTGGTGTAGGGCAGCTATGTATCACTTAGCATCCCCCCCCCCCCCCCCCCACCCCCACCCCCCTCCAAAAAAAAGCTGGATAAAGAAGCCAAGTCCATAGCTCCTGCGTGGACTAGTCTAGCAAGGGAAGTTTCTTTCCGAAGACCAGAAAGCACGTTACCAAAACACACACACTGATGCATTAGGACGATGGGGACAGAGCTCCGTGATCCAGAACGCTTTAGATTCTAGTTCATTGCTCTTGGAAAAAAATGATGAGGAGACATCAACACCTGTAGATTCTTGTCCAACGCTTCTGAAGAAACAACCCGTTTGAGTGCAGACATCTTGTCGCTGGTTTAGATACGGGTGTTCCAGCTTATCTTGCTAGTGCACTTCTGATGTAGTAATTGGGGGTATCTTGTGAAATTAAAAAAAAAACAGAGAGAGAGATTGGAGCTTGAACGTCCCTGTCGGGCCATGAAAGGCGCTCTTTCTTTTCCTGAAATAAAATAGACCTGCTGTGACACACTTGTTCACCAGCATAAAAGGTTTCAAATATTCCTTTTGCTTCGCCTTTCCATATTCCTCTCCAGCATATCTTCGATTTTCTAGTTGGCACTTGGCGCTGCCCTTCTTTTCCTATCGCTGGTATATTCTCCGCGGGCATCTGTTAGGCTGATTTCAAAGGCGATTTCTGTCATGTATCCCATCGCTTAGTCCCTTTTCCTTTGAAAAAGACTGTTCTTTCCCATTGTTCCTTTCTGATAAGGCCACCGTTTCTGTTTTTCTTATTTGCCTCTATCTGGCTATGCTGTTTGTTAGGTTTTTGCCCAGCCATTGCATGTAATCATAGGATCAACAACCATTTCATAATTCATCCACATAACATAATCAGATTCAAATGTATCTAAAATAGATGTGCCTGTCTTTAATGATCTCCTGTCATGTATGTATACCTATGTTCTGCACCAGACAAAAATGATAAGGATTTTTTTTTAAAAAAAAATCGCTTTGCTCCCTTACACAATCTTCTGTCCATCGTTCCATGCCTTTTGTCGTGCTGTTATGCTGGTGCTGAATCTGTCGCTGCAAAATGCAAATCCCTCTCGGCCGTCTCTTTCCCTCTGGTTTCCTGCTGCACTACCTTTCTGCGCGCGGCGCCGACGCCGAACAAAGCGAGCAGTGTGAGCGTGACCGCGCACAGCCGTGGCCATGTACACCCCCTTCTATCCTAGGATTGCGTAGGGGACCAACGAGCCCTAATTCGTTCAGAAAAGCAGAAAAAGAACACGGATGGCCAATGGCAACCAGCCCTGCGTGAAAGGCCACAGCTTGCGAGGACGCTTTGGCTAATCTATAGTATGTAGTAAGCCAGTGCTGTCACTTCTCGAGCTTTAGTTTCGCAGCGGTTGTTCATGGATTGGTCGGGCAGGCTTTCAGGGACCACGCTAAGCTAGCTGCTTCTGCAGTTTACTGAGCCGTTTCTGAACTCTGATGAAGCTAAGGCTCTTTTGCAGAGGTCCATCCATGGCTTTCTTTGGTCAGAGTATATGTAGGAGCCTGGACCATCGCCGTCTAGCGCTCACCATCAGTTTTCCTTGACATGCCATGTTTGGCCGGTACTATGTGAAGATCTGGCTCTAAACTCTGAAGCAGGGATGTGAGTGTACTCTCCCCTTGTTCTGTGGACCTCATGCGGCGTTGGTGACATGGACCATGCATGCATCAGAGCAACATCACGGAAGAAGCATCAGATTTGCAGCTCCTTGTTATTGGTGGGGCACCGGGATTTAGGTGATCTCGGAATAATGTTTGGCTGATTTTTGTGCATGGAATTGATGAATAAAGAAGATTTGGTTGCTTACGTATGCTGGAATATAGATCTGGTCGTTGAAGCTTTGAACTGCTGGGGTTCAGTAACTGAAGTACCTACCAATATCTTTTCGGATTCATTGGGAGAGCTACACTTCAATAATTTTGGGTTCGTTCCAGCTTGTTCCATCCAAACAAGCCTAGCTTTAAAAAAATTTGAAACTAGAGATCAGCTTCATAAAATTCATTAAGCTCTTAAAGGGTGCTTTACAAACACTGTTTTTATACCTTGTTATTAAGTTGCATGAAAATTACTCATCGCGTCACTGGTTACACACAACATAGCGTTTCGGATCTCTCGTGACAGCCACCAATCATCAAGGATAATCAAGGAAAACTCACACAAAACAATTGTATTATAAAAGTTGGAGTCCATGTGTAAGCCAAACACTCATCGAACCCACTATAAATAATTTCTTGGAGCTATTTTATGGTGAAGCTTGAAAATCGAAACTGAAATTTTTGAAGTGAAGCCCTACAAAACATGCCCTTAGGTCGACTCCAGCAGTTCATCAAAGTTTATTCATAAGCACTGTTTTTACACTGTAGACTGTACTGTTCGCAGAATAGAGTTTGAATATGAGTATGGATATGAATAAGTTGTTGGAGATGATCTTAGTAGCATGGTGAATTCTGGTTTCAGCCTGATTGGAAGGATGAGCAAATGACAGAAATGTCCCTTTCATCTCCTATCATTTTTCACCACTGATGAATATTTCTATCAACGGTCAATTTGATTAGGACTGCCAGATTTTAAAACCAACCTGAGTTGAATTCTTCCTAGCTGTTGCTTATGATGGCAGTGTTGGTTAACTAAACTGTAAAAACAGGAACCCTGAATTCGCTAGTGCACTTTATTATATGTAATTCACATTGTGGCCAACTAGTCATGCGAATCATTGCAAGCTGTTTTGTTTGCCGCCGTCGTCTCACTGTCAGTGCACGTCGTTCTCGTCCGTGGATACTTGCAGATGCAATTGCCGTGCGCTTTCAGCCTTGTACCAATTTGCCATGCACAGTTCAGGTAAACGCGTTAAGCGGTTCTTCTTCCTTGAACATTGATTAGAAAGAAACTAGCCAGACCTCGTCGCTATTCTAAAACCCAGAAGCAAATGCTACCGTTACAGACACCATCACTTCAGCTTGGGTGGTTTGATACCGCAAATGGCAAGGCAGGTCATTGCCATTGCGGTACCAAGTGGTATGTACACGTGTGTAGTTGTCAAAACTTGGCAGAGGCGAGGTGGTTAGCCCTCTGCCTACACCTGCCATGCATGGCTCGATCGGTGGCCATGGCTACGTCAAAACTCGCGGGGATCGACGAACAGGACCGTCCCGGACGGCGCCGGCGCCGCCCAGCCGTCCCCGTCGTCGGCATTCGTCTTGGTGAGGTTCTTGATGCACCAGACGTCCTCGTCGCAGGAGAAGCGGCGCCACCTCGGGACGGCGGCGGCGGCTGGGTCGTCGGGCGCGACGTCGGCGGCGACGACGGCGCAGGCCGGGTTCTTGCGGGCCACGTTGTGGGCGTGGTGGCAGAGGGAGCGGAGCAGGGCGGGGCCCGCGGGGCCGGACATGCGGAGGCCGTAGAGGAGGTAGGCGCCGAAGGGGCGGAAGATGTCCGGGATGGAGGGGACGCGCATCCACGGCGCGCCGCGGTCGAGCGCCCGGAGCGCGGCGAGCGACGCGCGGAGCAGCGCGGGCGCGCCGCGCACGCGGAGGCGCATGGAGCGGGTGGAGTCCCAGACGCTGAGCACGGCGAAGGACGGCGGGGCGGACGGGTCCGGCCCGCTCTCGATGGCCGCGAACGTGCCCAGCGTGAGCTTGTGGGCGAGCAGCGCCGGCATGTCCGCGGGGAGGAACTCCGTAGCCTGCGGCGGGGACAGGCGCGCGTACGCGGCGGCCGCCAGCGGCGGCGGCAGCTGGAACACGCGGTGCGCGCTCGGTATGGGCAGGCAATGCGCGTGCACCGGCCGGCCCAGGAACTCCGGCCGCCGGAACGGCGCGTACCCGAACCGGCCCGTGAACAGCGCCAGCGACGCCGCGTTGGACGTCGTCGTCGCCATCGTCGCGTGCGCCGCGCCGCGCTCACGGCACCACTCCTCCGCGCGCTCCACCAGCGCCGTCGCGATCCCCAGCCGCCTGCAAGGAAAGCGCAATTAAGGTGAGCACGCGGCCGTTCAAAACCACGCGCGCGAGCGGCGGCGCCTCGGGGACCGTGCGCGGCGCCTGCAGTGGACTCCGGCCAACCAGCCATAACGGTGGGGCCCCCCTCCCTCGGACGGCCCACTCCGCGGGGCGGGCGATTAGGCAAGCAGAGAAAGTACGTTGGTGCCAAGCAGAGATACGGACGCATTGTGTTGTGTGCATGCATCCCCCGCATGTGGTGAGAATCGAAGAAAAGGAAAGAAGCGGTGAAGTACCTGTGAGACGGAGAGACCCTGAGGCCGAGGAGGCAGGCCACCTTTACGTACGCCGGCGGCGACGGCTGCTGCTCCTGCTCCTGCTTCGGGTTCGGGGAGGAAGAACGTTTCTGTTTCTTGCCGCCGCCTCTGCCCACCACCCTAACGCAGGCCTTGATGAGCCCGACCATCTCCGCCTCCTCGCCGTACTCGGCAACCTGGGCGTTGCAACTTCGTCATCAGCCAACGTACATACAGAATAATCTGATAAAATTGTCGCTGTCGAACGCATCTTTCATTCGTGCACATCAATTATCACTAACAAATTGATCTGTCCCTCAGTGTTTGAACTTCGAACAGTATTACATACCAGAACGATCGGATTGGTGTACCGAACAAACAAATCGATCGAGCTTCTTTTGTTTATCACTACTAATTATGCGCTTGTTAATTCATTCGGTGGTAGCTTGCTGCGCGTAGATTAGTTAGGCCGCCACTTACCAGCATGACGTGCTCCGGCGCGTGGCGGACCCTCGCCAGCGGGTCGCCGACCTGCTCGACGGAGAGCGACATGCCCTTCTTCTTCTTCTTCTTTTTCTTCATCGTCTTCCGCAGCTTGCTGCCGCTACTGTCGTCGTCGGCGGCTGTGGTGTCGTCGCCGGACAGGCCGACCTGGCACCGGCGCTCGAGCTCATCGACCGCCGCCAGGTCGCTCTCCATGTTGAACTCCCTCACCCTAAACGACACCTTCCTCTCTCCATCCATGACGCCGACCTCAGACGACAGTGTCTAGCCTATTAGCTTGTTCGTCGCTGTCGCAACTAGCTTAGCTTAGCTCAAGGAGAGCTTAGCTTGCTGTGCTGCTGCTCCTCTACGACGAGGAGGGCGTGCGGCAAATTTATACAGGTAGCTAGTAGGCTGGCGGGGAGAGACGAGAGCGGGAGTGAGGAGAGGGGTATTGTGGGGACGGGGCAAAATAGTAACCTCCCACTCCCAGTGACGCAGAGAGAGAGAGAGAGAGAGAGAGAGAGAGAGAGAGAGAGAGAGATGCAAGGACTGACGGAGAACAAAGAACAACGGCGGCGTTTGTGTAATAGGCTAGTGCTAGCTACCATTCCTCTTGGATTAGATTAGTGGGGAGAATGGAGGCGATTTAACTGCCTGGTTTATTATTATTTTTTTCAGATAGAGCCTAATCTAGCTGAACGAAGTGGGGCCCAGTTCGTGGTGAAAGACTATAGTTCAGTAGCTGTTCGTTCATTCACACAGAAACAGTTTATTGAATTGAAGCTAGGCGCCAAATCAGCCTAGCTTAGTAATCCTATTACTCTAAAGCACACCGGCCTTTAAACAAGTGAGATTCTTTCCAGTTCAACAGAGGTTATATAATAGGGCGATGGGAATTAGGATTTGTGAGGCCGGAACCTACCGATTGTAGGGCATCCGAACATATATTCCAAGAGAGGCGGTTCTGGAGATATGATTCACAGAGGATCAGTCTTCTTGGCAACGCACAAATAAATATATAAGTGGACGATGATGGACGTTTTATTTAAAATTTTGTAGATGGAAATAAAAATACGTTGCCCAGATATGATCCAAATGAATAAAGAACATTATTCTGTCGTTGAAATAAAAAAATCTGAAAAAAATCCTTTGGCAGATATACTAGTGAATTTGCATAGCGCTATTTCTCAGTGAAGGTAAAAACATGTGGACTATTGTACTGTACTGTAGGTTTATATTCTCGTCTTCTGCTATTAAAGTGAAGTTGGTCTGTTCGCTGCAACCAACGTTTGGCTCGGTTTGTCAGAGGAACTCCTTTATAGATTATGTCATGAAAATTTAATTAGACCTCTGTATTTCTCTATTTGTATAGTTGAAAAGATTTAAGATAAAAGCAACATGATGATTATAACCTATACAGACCTATATTATGACCACGTAATATAAATATAAGCCACAACTTCCTGATACATATAACACACTAATCTATTTTCATATGATAATCAACCTCTTAGGAGTGTATCTAGCTCTCAAGAAATTATCGATATGCCAGCAAGTTCTTCATCTTCGTCTGCAATCATAAAGATACGGACAACTTCCGATTATCAAAGACCCAATTCCCCCGGTGCCATGAGGCGCACAACTTTTGCGTTGTTTTGACAACAAGATAAGCCTCCATCGAAGACGATCACCATCACCCCAATGAAGACAAGATGATGAAATACATGCAAAATACAAAATATGCGACATAGGTTGCCCAAGACTAGCAAGTGGTTAATTATATCCTGGATCCCTATTAAAGTAAGTATTGACGCATGTCGCAACCAAAGAAACAATTGTTGAAGCCTGAAAAGTGATCAAAGAAATGTTTGCCCCAAACTCGAACCAAGGTAGCAAATTTGTGATTTACGCTAACAAATACAAAGAAGAGAACAATAACAATGGTGTGGTAATTTGGCATGATAAAGAAGTTTGTATATAAACTAGCCTCAACTGGGAATGAACTAGCCTCAATTGGGAAGACATTCATTCACATATATATATTCTTAACGGCCTTGATGCTAACTATACACCACTAATATTATTTGTAAACGCAAGAGTAGAACTAGTTTCAGATATTGAACTCTATATTCAATATCTTAGCTATGAGAGCCTTCAACATATATGGCTAGGTGAAGAAAAACAACTCTCCACGTTGCAAACTTGGCCATTGGTGGATGTGGCCTTGGTAGAAGCTATGGCAATAAGGAAGAAGCACCTTCGATCAATGATAGAACCGAGGAGATTGTCACAAGGGAGGCTACACTAGGCCAAATACATGCTCTTCAAGTCGAAGAAAGAAGTTATTGTGTCAAATGTGTAGCAAGTCAAATCATCAAGCTAGTGATTATTGACATTGATATGATCAAGATTTTCAAAAAAGAACATAAATTTGTAGGTGCAATAATGTCTTTCTATGGAGTGGATACAAACTAGTATATAAATACAAGAGGAATTGATCATCTCACAAGAGAGTTGGAGAAGCTCCCCATATGTGGTAAATACTAGGTAAGGTCAAGTTTATGCTACAAACGGGAAATGTATGCATATTAGTCACGTTGACAGTACTTCGATTTATTCCCTAGCAAAACTTTGCATCTCAATAATGTCATTCATGTTCGTAGCTAAAATAAGTCTCTATTTATTTCATAACTTGTTCAAAAAAATCTGACATGTTGCAAGTCTTACACAACGTTTAGAATCTTGTCGAAAGGCAACTTGATCAAAAGACACTTACATGCAAACAGATTGGTTGGTGAGTATGAGATTTGAATTCCTTATTTCAAATAATAGGAATTGCCCATCATGTCTTTTATCCTCATGCTAATAAGCAAAATGGGGCAGTAGAAAGTAAACATCATCATATTATAGAAGTAGGCCTTGCTTTGCTAGCCAATCCATCCATGCCTTTTTACATTATGGGATGAAACCTTCCTAGCCATTGTGCATTTAATCAACATTCTACCACCAAATGAAAACCCCTATATTTTTTTCTTGTCCACAAAGCTACCTATTCCAAAAGGTTGTAGAAGTACCTGCTAGTCAAACCTACGTCCCTACCACAATAGCAAGCTTGCCTTTAAATCTATACAATGTGTGTTTATGGGTTATAGTTCCATGCACAAGGGTTTTAAGTGCTTTGATACCAAAATAGGTTGAGTTTATATTTCTCGAGTTGTTGTCTTTGATGAGAAACTATTTTCCTTTTCCTAGCTCTAGAAAATGATAGTGCGAGGCTTAGAAAAGAAATTCTTTTCCTACCACAAAATCCTTAACCCAATTTATCTTGTCTAGAGAATGAATCGACTAATTCTAGCTTGACTAAAGCTAATGTAAGCACCTAGGGAAGGTGAAGGACAGGCGAGGCGATCAGAGGGGGGTGAATGGGAGCCACAAAAATTCTCTACTTAGGAGCACCATGACTTGATCCCAAACTTCAACCTGAAACCCTAAGGGACTCCAAAAGCACTGAAGCATTATGCAAATCAATCCAGTGTTGATTGACTGCACCAAAATGCTAGTGAAGAACAAACTCAACTGTATGCAGAAAACCAGAAGCAAAAGCACAAAATAGCTCAAATGACAGTGTTGCTCTACTGGCCGGCAGTGCCGCACCTTAAAACTTGCACAGAATCCTCTCAAATTTCATAGAAAGTAACTGAAGAAGGAAAGAAGGTGTTTTATGAAGTTTGATCAAGAACAAATCACAAACACACAAACTGATTCAAAATCTCCATTTAATTGGGGGTTTTGTTGGGGTTTTCTCAATCAAACTCGAAACGAGGTGATCTTGCATCACGACCAAAACTGCTCAAGCTTGGTGTTTGTAGTGGTCTAGAGAGTGATCTTCACCCCAAGGCAATCCCCAACACAAACCACAACTCAAGAAAATGATGATTCTCCCAACATCCAAAGAGAGAAGAGAAGGGAAGAAAGTGAAAACAAAATCAAATCAAAACTGTAGCAACCACAAACTGAGCACATGATTTGACAAACACTGGACCATGGATGGTTACGACCACCCTTCCTCTCGAAATCACAAGTTCATAGATGTTGACTTACAAATTGCATGTGGATCTCCAGGCTCAAGACTTCTCGCAATACAAACTAGAGAGCAAAGTAAACTCAAATCAAAAGAGAATACCCAAAGAGAAAGCTGCACACAAAAGCCCTTGCACCTTTTATAGGGGGTTATTTCACTTGCCTAAACTACCCCTAGTTACATAGAGCTCATTCACTTAATCGGGGCAAAATGGACCAACTCCTGGAATATACATCTGACGACCACACGCTCCACATGAAGTTGCTTTGCCTCAATGCATCCTTCGCGATGGCGGCACGTGCCACCTCCGATTACAGCCGATATCACATCCCCGAGTTTTGAGCCTAAACACGGTGAAACCCGCCATCTGTAGTGTTGAATGGTTTTGAGACTCAACGACCAAACCACCGTGAGTAGCATACCGCATATGCGTCCTCCACGTCCTAGACATGTGTTGCGTCGATCCACGACCACGTCGGCAACACGATCCACTCCACATGTCCTCGTGTCGGTGCATGTCCCAGGTGTCAGACACCATGGCTAATCACCCGACTTCTCCAATCCCTCGTTCAAGTCCTAACGCTCATCCTTTGCCACTTCAGCTCCATCTGCATGACCTTCACCTTCGCTATCGACTGCCATCCCTATGCTCCATGCCTGTACATCACAAGGCAAGAGGCATGGTTGCACAACACATAATATCATACTCTGGTTAGTACACTGACTACACCAAAGTACTACCCATGTTGACAATCACTCATCATCAACCCAAACCACAAGAGACAAGTCAACCTTGTGTTCGCAGCAAGCTATACCCTCAAACGCGGCCAAGACACATTTAAGGATCTCGATATAGGTGGCTACCATGGAGCCCAAGAATTGGGATCATTGCTCCTAAGGCCCAAGCCTTGAGGAACTACCCTAGCTTTGGCCTAGGCAAGGGCTTAACACATTGGGAAACTTGCTCAAGTCACTCCAAAGGATGACATCTACACAGACATGTATCATTAAGAACCACCAATGGTCCTAGGACCCTCAAGCACTAGAACACTCTAGGTTTAGGGCACTCACGCACTTACGGCGACCAGTCTACAAAGATGGAATAAGACCTAGGGGTTAGTGCCCTAGGATTCTACCAACTATAACAACTTATGTCCTTGAGTCCCCATGCCTTGAGCACTCATGAAGGATTAAATTGCTCAGGGACCTCCATGCCTTGGGGCACTCAATGGTAGACATTTAGTTGCCTAGTGTCATGTACGTGCCCTTGGTCCTTAAGGTCACCAACCTTGAGAAATATGAACGACTAGGCCCTAAGATCCCACTTGGCTCGGGGCTTTGCATTAGGCAAATGAACTTCTCTATGACTAGGTATAAAGATGTTAGCAAGATAGAAGGATGTGTCTAGTGATGTCAAGGGCATTGTGGCCCTAAAACAAGGAGACCATGTTTGAGGCCTACTCTCGACATGTCCATAACAATGGTATATTGCATAATCTCCTTATACAACACATTAAATATGTGATGTACATCATTATAGCCTAATAGGCACACTGTTGTCATGACTTAGGCATTAGGGTACTCGAAACCACTATTCGGTACATGCATCAACCCTATAACCACTCATGCGGGGGCTGCTCTTCTTTTAAGGGATGAAGATCCAAAATTTCGATCCCAATTCGGTCCTCCTCATAGAGTGATTTATCATGTTGTGCGAGGGTTACCTCGGCATGGAGCTCGCTCGTAGTTGTGCAGGCACTTGTTCAACCCACGGTTGTACACCAACCGCGGTGGTCAGTCGCACGTCATTAGCTTCACCATTCAATTGTGTAGCTTGCGACAATCGACCTACCTTAAGATCACCTTACCATCCTTCGTCTGCAACTACGAGGGTGAGTGGTTCTATGTCAAGAACTTTGGGTAGAGTGCATCGCTGTTTACTGGCCAAGTTCCGGTGTCCAGTGTTGAGTGGGGTAATGGCGTAGAGGCCAAGTTCAAGCCGAAGGTGGAGTACATGTTGGTGGCAATCGCCAAGCTGAAGGCACTGGGTCTCTGGTGAGAGACTGATGTGCGGCTTCATGTAGTTGTGGCTCCAACCCCTCATGGCCCGTTAGAATCTGATGAGATAGCTCACCGATGCGAACGGTCCTGACTGGCACTCTGTTGAGGACCTCATGAAGGAGGAAGTTGAGGCTCGTGTCCATGGCATCACTGCAGGGGTGACGTCAGACTTCATGAATGAAGGGGCCCCTCTGTATCAAGTGGGTGAGGTTGAGCGATCTGGTAAGTTCTCTCCACCTTCCCCTTCCTTTGGGTGGTTTGCTTACTCCGGTGTGACTGGCGTTCGTTTTGTAGGGGCTTGGGATTGTCAAGTATTCCTTTCCCCCTCGGCCCTCTCCCCAAGGATGTCGCTCTCAAGGCAGAGAGAAAGTAGAAGAGGGAGGAGGAGGCGGAGACCCTAGTGGTACGCAAGAAGTGTCGCCGGGCAAGAAAGAAGAAGAGGATGGCTGAGCGTGTGGCTCGTGCCAGGTCGGGGAGGAGTATCACCCCTTCCACCGATACAAGGGATTTGACCTCCATGGCTTTCGGTGGATCTGTGGTGCTAGTGTCAATGGGAGAGTCGTCTCCTCACGAGGAGGCTACGGGTGACTCTAGCATCTGGGCCCAAGAGGAGACACCGTCGATGGTGTCCCCTGCCCCCGTCGGACTAGGTCGGCACCCTGGTGGAGGATTATCCCAGGCTTCCCCAGCGGTGACTCCTCTTTTGCAGAGGATGCCCTTCACCTGAGCTTTTTCTTCTCAGTATGTGGTGTTTTTATTCTTTTTTTTCCTTTGCCACTGTTACTGGTCCTCATCTTGTCGCCCTACCAGTGCGTATGTGCCACGCAAATCAGTGAAGGATGTGTCCCGCGCAGCGAAGAAGGGTGCCTCGTCCTCTCAAGCTTCTGTGCCACCAGAGCAAGCTACACTAACCACTTTGGTCACGCCGGGGGGTTCGAGCGAGGCTCCACCAGGCACAACGCTTCCGGGATCAGAGGTCCCTGTGATCGTGCCTGGTGGCATTCCAGCGGTGGTCCAGGTCATTGATCTAGTGGCCTCGTCGGCCCTGGTCCCTTTACTTTGAGCGTGGCGGAGGCGGGCCGCTTGAGTAAGGCAGCATCATTAGTGGCAGATGTCGTTCCAACCTGCCCCAGTGGCGGCGTTGTGGCGACGATAGCAACTAAGGTTCTGTTTCCTCCGCTAGTGCCAGGCCCTCTACCTCCTACCGTGCAAAAGGTTGTGCTCCCCGTGCTACCTTCCCAGGGAAGGGTTTCGGGGATCTCACTCCCTTTATTCTTGAGGGCTTGGAAGAAGAGGATATGGAGGCGGAGGAGTGGAGGTTTGTTGTGGGGGCCTCTGTCTAGGCTACCAAGAGTCTAGAGATCATCGAAGGCTCCCTCGTCGCCATCGAGGAAGCGACAACAATTGCTGATGCGTCGATTATGCAGGAGTTGTTCCCCTTCGGTGCGGTAGGTCTTCTCCTGGGTTATTGCTTCTTACCCCTAGGCCTACTAACATTCGTCTCTTGGTCGCAACATTTTTGCTACGGTCATCGGCTCTAATGGGCTTTGACACCACAGTTTGTAGTGAGTTCCCTCAAAAAAATTGGTTTCAACATACTTGCGAAGACAGCTACCGGAAAAGCCCTATCATGTCTTTGGATCGTTACAAAATTAGGCATTTTCAAATGTATGTATTAATCCAGAAAAATAATACATAAAGTTGCACATGGGAAGCTAGAATAATGAACATATATAAACATAGTAGAGAGAAATGCAATTTAAAACTAATGAAAAAAGACACATAAACATACCAAGTAACAAACATTATGCCAACCAACGTGGTCGTTCCGCTCGATGCAATGACGATTTGTTTCTATGTCAATCACCACGAACGTTGTGCCGGGAAGAAGATAGAGCCCAACACTGAGAACAAGAGGAAGAAGTGAGCAGTTATGTCCCTGATACTCCCTAAAAATGTGATTACCATTATTCACCTAATGGGTGAACTCTTGGGTGATAGACGCTTCAGAGGCCTACTCTATCCTTCACTACCGGAATCCGGCTCTTTGCCGAGTGCTCGGCACTTTGCCGAGTGCTTTTTGTCGGGCACTCGGCACAGATATACACTCGGTAAGAAATCTTTGCCGAGTGCCAAACACTCGGCAAACAGTGGCTCTCGGCAAAGGGCCATCAGCAGCCGTCTATAGCTGACGGTCATTATCTTTTCTGAACGCCGAGAGTTGGCACTCGGCAAAGAAGCCTCTTTGCCGAGTGTCTCTGCGTAGTGTCACACCCGGTTTTGGAAGGCAAACCAAATGTGAACCATGTACGTGCCAGGATCAGAACTCACGTACACAGCGATTACATAATTGGACATCATCACACAATGCTTGAATTAAATAGCGGAAAGGTACTTAGTTACATCAAGATGTCTGAGACATCCACAGAGTCTATTACATAATCATAGTGTTTAACAATAACATCAAAGTGTGGAGTAACGAAACGTAGAATGTAAGCCTACACAGGTAGCTGACTGGGGGGTTACCACTAAAGTAAACTAGAACTCGTCGTAGTCCTGGAACTCCTCAAAGTCCTCCATGTTATCAGCTTCACCACCTGAGCACTAAGTACAGTGGGGACAACCTGGGGTGGGGTGGTTTGTAAAGCAAGAGTGAGTACACATCAACATACTCAGCAAATGTCCCGTTTGGCTAAAGTGGACTAGCTGTATGTGAAGTTAAGGTTAAGCAGTTGCTTTTAGTTGGTCAAGTTTTATTACTATAAGTAGAGCCAAGTTTTAGTAATAACCCAGTTATTACCCAGAGGCACTCCCTCCAAGAGGAAATACCAGAGGTCAGAATTATAATGACCATTGCTTAATCATCATCATAAAAGTAACCAAAGTTTTTTCTAATCGAAGAGGATCCCAAGACTGCTCATAACCGTGAGCACGACTGATATACCAGTTTCTAACACTCTGCAGAGGTCTCACACTTTACCCACAAGCCGTGATTCCCATTCTGCCCGGGGTTCTAGCCTCCCCATTGATCACTACCAAGGTGACCCAACAGGGTCTCACTATGTAGCCTTTACAAAGATTTCCCATAGGTCATAGCCGCCCGTTAGGTTTCTCCAGTTTGATAAACACATTACATCTCCCCAGAGGAAGGGTGACTAACAAAACCAAATCAAAGAACCTCTGCAACAAGCCTCAGCAGAGCAAGTACTGTGCCCGGACCCCATTGACGGCCCTACGGCGAAGCCAACTACTCCTCTGGTTCCTCTAATTAATCAGCTAAGGGTATCCCATTCCACCCTCATGGTTGCACTATTATCCCGGGTTGTCACTCCCCAAACAGGTCCTTATGGAGAGGCACTTAGGAAACAGCCTGAGCCCCCTAAAGTAATCATAAGAACCCCATCGAGATAACATCATCGTATCATAAAATATCACATCATGTTCATTGACTAAGTTAAAGCAATAGCATAAGCTAACCATGATTAACCCAAAAAGGTAAACAAGGGTACGGGAAATACAGACTAGTCAAACCTTAAGTTTCAATAATGTAATGTGGGACAGTGAATTATAAAGTAAAGTAGGACATGATAGGTCTGAGGACACTTGCCTTCACCAGGTTGTTGGTCAGAGGGATCTTCGGCAACACACTCAGGAACCACAAGCTGCTCATTGTCTAAGTAAAGCGAGTATACATTCAATACATTTGGAAGGTAAAAATGAACATCACATCAAACATGTACAAACATTAGCACACAACTCAAAAGGGTATAGTATTAAGTACAGGGGAATGAGGTCAAGTTATAAAATGAACCAATCTTAATTGGGGGGGGGAATTGATTACTCTCTAAGTGTTGAAACATAACCTAAAAAGATAGAGTAATAATTAAACAAAGAAAAGATTACATTATAAGATGAACTACTCTCATTTAGGAATTTGATTATCCTTTAAATATTATCCATAATTACATATCTAATTCTATTTATCACATTAGGGTCTAAAGGTTAAACCAAAAATGAATCCATGAAATGCATAACACTAATCTCACAAAATTAAATATGTTTTAACTCCTAGGATTCTCCTTTTATTTATTTCATTAAATAAATAAATCAACATATACTTTAATTCTATATTCTAAGCGTAAAAATTAAAGTATACAGATTACAGTTGGTCATATTTTATTTGGACAGAGAATAATCTTGTGAACATTTTGCAATTTGAACCACTAAATTTGGAGTTCATATGAAAAAGATACGAAATAAACAAGTTTTGAAGTTTGAAATATGAAATTAGGGCTAAATCTGTGATTAAATAAAAGTCCAGGGGGCTATTATAAAGAAACCAGAGACCTATGCGCTAAAACAGAGGATGGTGGGTTAATATCCTAAAACTAGGGGGTTTCTTAAGCAAAACAACCACGCGAAGGGGTACGGGGTAACCTCAGCTGTTGGATCAGACATCAACGACCCAGATTAGATCACGCGGGCGCGCGCGGCTGACAAGCGGGGCCAAGGCGCCAGCGAGCCAGGACGGGCTGACCGGCCGGGCCCAGGGGCAGAGACGCGGGTGAGGGGGGAGAGGGGAGAGATGGTTGGATCTGGATCGGAGGGCTACGATCTGATCCGCGCAGGTTAAGTCTAAACCGCCCGATCTCGGGTGGACAGCCGAGATCTAACGGCAGCGGGGCGGACTTGGGCGCGGTGGTGCCGCTCGGTCCCGTGGCGGGAGCTCGCCGGAGACGAGGAGGCCGACCACTGCAGGGCACTAGGGACTCGGGGACTAGTCTAGGCGCAATCAAAGGGGTCTGGCGAACTCGGCCATGGCCTTCACGCCGGCGCGGGAGCACCAGAGGGCGCTGCACGCGGAGAGGCGGACTAACGGCGGCGCTAGATTGCTCCGGCGAGCAATTGCACGAACTACAGGGCAGTACACAGGAAATTAGGGGCGCAGGCAGGTTTCTCACTCGAGGGGAAGTGATGGAGTCACGGGGCAACGGTGGTGGCGCAAGGACGCGACGAGCGGCGGTGGCGGAGCTCCGGCTGCGAGAGAATCACTCCGGTGAGCGCGGGCCAGCTGAACCAGGGAGGGAAGAGGCACACCGAAGGGTGTCCCGAGCAGCTGACAGTGAGGCGGAGCTCACCATGGCACTGGACGAGGCGCGAACGCGACGGTGGCCGCAGAACAGGCGGTGATCGGTGGCGGGTGGTGGCGGGGCTCTCTGCACGCGTGGGCAGAGCGAGAGAGAGGGCGAGGGAGCTGGGCAGAGGGCGCAAATGGGCGAGGGGATGTGGGCGAGCAGGGCGTGGGACTCAAAAGGGGCGCGGGGGCTCGGACGTGGCCGGAGAACGCGTGGTCGTGGGCGCGTCCACGGCGGGGAGATCGTGGGCGGGAGGTTGGGGATGAGCTGACAGGTGGGGACGACGGGACAGAGAGAGGGAGAGCGGGCGCACGCGAGGGAAACCGCACCGACAGGTCGGCCCCACGGTGCAGAGAGAGAGAGAGCGGGGGAGAGTGCGGGCGCTCAGGGTTGCGCCGACAGGTGGGACCCTCCTGTCACGCAGAGGGGGCGCGCGCGGGGGCTGGGCTAAGTGGGCTGCCTTGGGCCGAATTGGCTTTTCCTTTTTCCTAGAATTTCTAATTGCTTTTCTATTTATTTTCTCTAGGGTTTTCATTTCAAATTCAAATCAAGTTTCAAATTCAAACCAAATCAAATATGTGCAACATTTCAAAGAATATCTACGCTCAATATGATGCAACATTCCATGATTCATATGTTTTGGACAAAATAAATTAAATAATCCCTCACTAATACAACTAACCCTAATTAAAAGAAGAAGAAAGGGAGAAAACTAGAGAGAGAGAGAGGGGAACTAGAGTGAGATAGAGAAGAGTAACACCTGAATTTGGATGATCATAAGAAAGAAATTTTATACCTCCAAATTCAGGGTGTTACACGTAGGCACTCGGCATAGCCTTCTTTACCGAGTGTCATCCTAGGACACTCGACAAAGTATATTTTTTTCTTTTCCCAACCAAACTTTTTGTAGTATGTTCCTACACTATATAGACCTACATGTACCATTTTGGCACAATTATAAAAGTGTTTTTCTATAACTATTAGATTTAGTTCGTTTAATGGAATTTCCTCGGATAATTCAGATTTGAACTGCAAGTCACTCGAAACATGGAAAACCGTGTATGCAAAAATGATATTTATATTATTTAACATAAGTTACGATCGAATTCAGGAACAGACCGGAATCTTCGAAGACCATGCTCACTAAACATGACCGTGAACTTGTCAATAAGTTGTTTAAAAAATGTATAAAACACAAACAAAGTCAGAAAATTATGAAACTTTTCCACATGTCATAATATCATATGTAGATGCTGTGATAAAAATTTGATAATGTTTCGAGAAAAATGTGAGGCACTATCTGTAGAAACCTAAGCGATATACACATGAAATCATAGAGTTTCAATGTAGACGGCTAGGTTTCTACACATAGTGCGTCACAACTTTCTCGAAACATTCTCAAATTTTTATCACAGCCTCTACATATGATATCATGACATGTGGACAAGTTTCATGATTTTCTAACTTTGTTTGTGTTTTATACAATTTTTAAACAACTGGATGGCAAGTTCACGGTCATGTTTAGTGAGCATGGTGCTCGAAGATTCCGGTCTGTTCCTGAAATCGGTCGTAACTTGTGCTAAATAACATGCATATCATTTTTTCATGCACGGTTTCTATGTTTCGAGTGACTTGCAGTTCAAATATGAATTTTCCGAAGAACTAAATCTAATAGTTATAGAAAACACTTTTATAATTGTGGAAAAATGGTACATGTAGGTCTACATAGTGCATGAACATACCACCAAAAGTCTGGTTGAGAAAATAAAAAAATAAAAAATGTAATTTGCCGAGTGTCCAGGAATGGCACTCGGCAAAGAATGCTTTGCCGAGTGCCAGACGTGGAACACTCGGCAAAGATTTGTTTAAAACCCTAAATCCATTCTTTGTCGAGTGCTTGTCAGTGGGCACTCGGTAAAGTTTATTTTTAAATTTAAAAAATCTTTGTCGAGTGCCAGATCGTGGGCACTCGGCAAAGTCTGCGTACAAAAACAGATACCCGCTTCTTCTTCACTTCATTTTTCTTCACTCTCACTCCACACCGCCGCCGCCCGCCCATCGCCGCCGCCGCCGGAGCACCGCCACCCGCCCTCCAGGCCAACCCTGCCGCCTGGCCTCGCCCGACCATCGTCGGTGTTCCGCCGTGGGAGCCCCATCGCCCGGTCGACCCCACCACCGACTACGACCATTCTCTCATCCCCGGCTTTGGCCCCGGCCATCCCTCTCGTCCCCAGCTCCCGGTCATCCCTCTCGTCTCCGGCACCGGCCATCCCTCTCGCTGGAGCTACGCTAAGGTATACATTGCGATGTGCTAATAATTAGTTGGATCATATGGTTCTGCTAGTTTATGTGGTTTTACGAGTGTAGGTTTGTCAACAAAGTAGCAGACCATATTTTTTTAGTCATGGCATTGGCCCCTACTATGAACATGCACCTTGATCATATTGTCTTTTATAGTACATAGATTGAAGTATATGTGATTTTTGGCCATCATATCGTTGATATGTGTGTGAATATCAGTCATCGTGATGTTAGTTTTATTTGCAGATTTTGTAAACCTCCCGGTGCATGGGAGGTGCTGCCGAATTTTTCTCGGTTATATATGTTAGAGGATGGAGGACCGTGAGTGGATGTACACGGGCTGTGTAGGAAGGAACAATGTCACCTTTGAATAGATTAGAAAGACCGATGCTTTCGTGGAACGGGCATATGGCGAAGCTGCTGAAGGAGCGAGTCTAGTCCCATGCCCATGCAACAAATGTGCCAACCGGAAAATAAAATCAAAGAAGTCCATGGTAGAACATATTTGGAAGAATGGATTTACGTCGGGCTATACTCGGTGGATCTTTCATGGTGAAGCGCATCATATGAGAGAGGAGGTGCTGAGACAACGCGTCGAGCATTATGATGCTGATGCGGGGGTTACGGATATGTTGAATGACTATCACGAGGCACAGTACGCTGGAGGATGTACGGATGACGAGCCAGAGCCGACTACAAAGGCGTTCTACGACATGTTTGACGTGGCACAGAAGCCCCTTCACGGCCAGACTAAGGTTTCTCAACTGGATGCCATTGGGCATGTAATGGCGTTCACGTCGCAGTACAGCATGAGTCGAGACGTATTCGATGGCTTGTTGACGGTTATTGGGAGCCTGCTTCTAGAGGATCACGTTCTGCCAAAGAGCATGTACGAGGCACAGAAACTCCTTCGTGCACTCAAGATGACGTATGAGCAGATACATGCATGTTCGAAGGACTGCATGCTATTTAGGAAAGAATACGCGGAGACAAAGTACTGTCCGAAGTGTAAATCGTCTAGGTTTATGGAGGTAGACTCGGGTGATGGACAGAAGACGCAGCTCGACATCCCCTTGACAATCCTACGGCACCTTCCGTTCATACCGAGGATCCAGCGTTTATACATGACCGAGGAATCTGCAAAATAGATGACATGGCACAAAAATGGAAAACGATACAATCCTGACAAGATGGTGCATGCATCCGATGGTGAAGCATGGATACACTTTGATGCCATTCACCGTGAGAAAGCCGAACAGGCTCGTATTGTATGTGTTGCGCTGGCCACAAATGGGTTCAGTCCCTATGGAATGAGCATTGCCCTGTGTTTGTTATCCCAATCAATCTCCCCCAGTGTGTGCTTTCAAAGGCAGAATATATTCATGTCATTGATAATTCTCAGACATCCAAGGAATAAAATGGGCGTGTACATGGAGCCTTCGATTGATGAATTGGTATGTGCTTGGGAGGAAGGGGTATGGACGTATGACCGAGCTACGAAGAAAAACTTCAAAATGCATGTTTGGTACCAGTACTCCATGCATGACTTATCGGCGTATGTGCTATTCTGCGCCTGGTGTGTTCACGGTAAGTTCCCATGCCCAGTTTGCAAGGAAGCTCTTAGGTTCATTTGGTTGAAAAGGGGTGGCAAATATTCTCCCTTCGATAAACATCGACAATTTCTCTCATCTGACCATCCATTCCGCCTAGACATCAAGAACTTTATGAAAAGTGTCATAGTGACAGACCGCCACCTGCAACGATGACTGGTGCCGAAATTCGTCAACAGATAGATGGGCTCATGGCCAATACAGAAGGTGGTTTTGTGGGATGTGGTGAGCAGCATATGTGGACACATAAGTTAGGCTTGACTTGACTCCCCTATTATGACGACCTGCTCCTTCCACACAACATTAACGTGATGCACACTGAAAAGAATGTTGCCGAGACACTTTGGGCAACAATTATGGACATTCCTGATAAGTCAAAGGATAACGTAAAGGCAAGAGTGGATCTGGAAGCGTTATGTGATAGACCAAACCAAGAGATGAAGCCGCCAAGTGGTGGAAAGACATGGAGGAGGCCTAAGGCCAATTTCGTCCTAAGCAAGGCCCAGAGGAAGGAAGTACTTCAGTGGATCAAGATGTTGATGTTCCCTGATGGGTATGCAGCTAACCTGAGTAGGGGTGAACTTATCAAATATGTGAGTCTTAGGGATGAAGAGTCATGACTTCCACATATGGATTGAACGGATTCTTCCTGCGATGGTTCGAGGCTATGTCCCTAAGCATGTCTGGCTAGCGCTTTCAGAGTTGAGTTATTTCTTCCGTCAGCTTTGTGCAAATGAGTTATCTCACACCGTGATTGCTGACTTGGAAAGATTGGCACTCGTGTTACTGTGTAAGCTTGAGAAGATATTTCCATCCGGCTTCTTCAATCCAATGCACCATTTGATTCTTCATCTCCCTTATGAGGCACGAATGGGGGGCCCGTGCAGGGACGTTGGTCCTATCCAATCGAGAGATGTCTAAATACTATTCAAAATAAATATAGAAATAAATGCAAAATCGAGGCTTCCATTGTAGAGGCATACATTCTAGAGGAGGTGTCAAACTTCACAACAACTTACTATGGTGACAAAGTGTCGAACGTGCATAATCCACCCCCTCGTTACAATGATGGCAGTAATGAATCGAACCTCAGCATATTTCGAGGCCAACTCGGAAGCGTAAGTGGCTCGACCACCAAGACCCTAACACATGAAGAGTGGCAACATATCATGCTATATGTATTGACCAACCTTAAAGAGGTGACGCCATACATGGAACAATTTCTTCATGAATTCTGGCGTCGATCAAGGGACCCAACTCTACAGGAATATGATACTCTTCTTAGAAAGGGTGCGAGAAATGGATTGCCCGATTTCATTTCCTGGTTCAAATGTAAGGTACATGCTTAGTTTGTCAAAGAGATCCGTATATGAACTCAATTTAGCATCTTTTAACTTGCGAATACTTTTAGTGCCAAAGAGATCCTTCTATGAGTGCCGAGTTGAGACAAGTAGCCAACGGCTTTGCTTAAAGGGTCAAGAAATATTCTGGGTATGACGTCAATGGGTACCGCTTTCGCACAACAAACTACGACCAAAGTCGGCCCAATCGGAAAACAACATGTTCTGGAGTCTTTACGCCCGGCCTTGACGATGTCGATTATTTTGGACGAATCGAAGAAATATATGAACTCAATTTTTATGGTTCCATACCTCTTACTCCAGTTATATTCAAATGTCATTGGTTTGACCCTCAAGTGATGAGACGGACACATTCTAATCTTGGGATAGTCGAAATTCGACAAGATTCCACCTTACCAGGAGACGATGTCTATATCATGGCCCAACAGGCCACACAAGTGTATTATCTCCCAGATGCGTGCCAAACGAAAGAACATCTTAAGGGTTGGGATGTTGTGTATAAGGTATTGCCGCACTGTAGATTACCTATTCCTAACGATGAAGATTATAACTTGGACCCTGACACATATGATGGAGAGTTCTTCCAAGAAGATAGGCTAGAAGGGCGATTTGAGATAGACTTAACTGAATCTATGGGAATGGGCATAGATATTGAAATGGTTGTTGATGAAGAGGATGATGAGGTGCAAAATGAGAATGACTTAGTAATCCTTGAAGGCAATGACATTAATGATGAACTTGCGCCTTCAGATGTGTTGACTATGAAATGGTTGATAGTGATGATGAGAGTTATGATCCGGCTAACCCCGACACATATGAAGATTATTTTTAATCGATGTAATGCTATAATTTTTTATTTCGCACCTGTTTTTAGATACATCTTTTTATATGTGCTTATTCTGTTTACTCTTAATTGCAGGTTGTTGGACAAAGATGGTGGTGGTTGACTGAGGAGGAGGGGGAGGAGGAGCAGGACGACGGACGAGGCACAGAAGGACGACAACGTCTAGCAGCAGGTGGCGTAGCAGGACGAAGACAACCAGTAGCAGGATGACGATGACACTCAGCAGGACGCCTCAGGTTCTAGCGCCTCAGGTTCGAGGAGCGTCTACCAGCGAGGTCCCACGATTCTCCCTTAGCGTTCCATACTTCGGGACAGGCGGCCGCTGATTTGGACGGATGGGGAGAGGCATGTAACTTTATGTTCTTCATTCTTGTTCATATTATGTGTTCAAAATCATAATATAAACGAATAATTTTTATTTATCACTTGCACAGGTCTTGGATGGTTGTGGAGAATGCTGGGGGTCATCGTCGCAACCCCAATGGCATCCTCGGCCTGCTGTGCAGGGAACACTTCCCTGGGCTGGTTGAGTGCGCCGGAGTGATGGGCCCAGCCTACACCTTCGACCACTACACCGTCGCCCCCGATGCAGTAGACCGGGACGACCAAGAATTCAATAACAAGGCGGAGCGGGTGAAGAAAGAGTTGTGGATAAGTCTTACTATAATGTAAAATATGTCGCATCCGTTGCACATTCTTGAAATAATGTATGGATACATCGTTTTTGTATACATGATTTTTTCAGATGCGAGGCTGGATACGAGGCTAGGGCGGATGTGGTGGCCACCACGAGCTGTAAGAAGCTCGTCGTGGACATGCACTATGAGGCACGAATCCAGGCCATCGTCAGCTACCACGACTCCGTCCTAGGAGAGAAGGTGACCAACCAGCAAGCCCGAACCATGTCATTGACCAGGTACCAGCACTTGCAGGTAAATACATCACTTTAATTTTTCCTTAATTTTATTTTTTGATATGCAGTGTACATGTTTACTTTATAGATGATTCTATATTGGCGCGCCGCACATCCTCCGTGTTGGGAGCAGATGGTGGATAGGTGGTGCTCGCCTGAGTGGGACGAGTGCACAACACTAGCCGAGAACGACGTCTGATGATGCAAGGTCCCTCCCACCACCAAGGCAGTCGCAGCCTAGGCCAATATGTAGAAGCATGGGTACGCCCTCTTTTTTATTTAGGTATATAACACTGGATTATATATTATTTCTAACTATCTCGTTGGTTTTCTTGCAGTCGGCGTCACATGGTGGCCAGCCTTGCTCCATCTTCTCGGCCTATGCTATGGCCCATAATGGCAAGGCGACGTCCGACGTCACCTACAACCCGGATGACGGGCCCGAGGCGTACAACAACCCAACCGTCTACAGCCGCCTTCATGACTACACCGCCATGGCACGGAAGGTCCATGGCCTAGAATACGATCCGAGGACTGAGCAGATCAACCCCGATGTCCTCATGAGGGTCGGAGGAGGCAAGAGACATGGGCGGTACAGGATTGCCGATGGGGCAATCGACTCGTCGTCAACTCCCACTCTATCTCAGGTGCGAGCAAGGAGCATGGGCTCGAGTCTAGCCATACGTCCTCGACACGACAGTTCACAGCATCGCATACAACAACTCGAGGTTAGTGCTTCTATAACTCGTCATTCCTTGAGTTATATTGAAAGGGAAATAGGGTCAAACCTTTTCCTAAATGATTTTGGTGGTTGAATTGCCCAACACAAATTATTGGACTAACTAGTTTGCTCTAGATTATAAGTTCTACAGGTGCCAAAGGTTCAACACAAACCAATAAAAAGTCCAAGAAAGGGTTCAAATAAAAAGAGCAAAAGACAACCGAAGGCTGCCCTGGTCTGGCGCACTGGACTGTCCGTTGTGCCACCGGACAATGTCCGGTGCACCACCAGACAGTGTCTGGTGCACCAAGGTGGATCAACTCCAACTTGCTAGCTTCGGGTTTTCCGGGAGCCACTCCGCTATAATTCACTGGACTGTCCGGTGTGCCAACAGAGTAACGGCTAACAACGCCAACGGTCGTCTGCAAAAGTGAACAGTGTGAACTGCGCGCGCAGAAGTCAGAGCAGGCGCCAGAAGGCGCACCAAACAGTGAACAGTGACTGTCCGATGCACCACCGGACTGTCCGGTGGCCCCACTTGTCAGAGCTCCAACGGTCGAACCCTAACGGTTGGGTGACGTGGCTGGCGCACCGGACTGTCCGGTGCGCCCTTCGACAGCAGCCTTCCCCAACCACCACACTTCAAGGCATCCAAGTTTTCAGCCAACACATTCAATACAAGAGCTAGTGCATTCAATACAAGACACAATTAGAGTGAATCAAATCTCTCCAAGTCCCAATTCCACTCAAAGCAATTAGTGACTAGAAGAGAGAGTTTTGCCATGTTCTTTTGAGCTCTTGCGCTTGGATCGCTTTTCTTCTTCCTCCATTCTTGTTCTCAACTCACTTGTATACAAAGCAAGAGACACCAAGTTGTGGTGGTCCTTGTAGTGGACTAAGTGTCCCATTTGATTGAAGAGAAAAGCTCACTCGGTCTAGGTGACCGTTTGAGAGAGGGAAAGGGTTGAAAGAGACCCGGTCTTTGTGACCACCTCAACGGGGAGTAGGTTTGCAAGAACCGAACCTCGGTAAAACAAATCACTGTGTCATCCGCCTCATTTGCTTGTGATTTGTTTTTCGCCCTCTCTTTCGGACTCGTTTATATTTCTAACGCTAACCCCGGCTTGTAGTTGTGCTTAAGGTTTATAAATTTCAGATTTGCCTATTCACCTCCCCTCTAGGCGACTTTCATATATACGTTCTCTTTAAGTTACTATAATATTGGCTTGGAATATTACAGACCCAGCTAGAAGAGAGGAGGGAACGTCAAGAGATAGAGGCGAGGATGATATGGCGGAGCGGGAGGCCCGCCTGGTAGATCAGCAAAGGATGGCGGAGATGTTCCAGTACATGCTGAGCCTTGGCGCCGCACAGGGTTTCGCTCCGCCACCTCCATTGTTCCCTACAGTTGACCCTGCTCTCTTCCATACTCCTGTGAGTATCAAAATTATAGTTAGATGTTGGTAATGCATCTGGTATAACACATGCAAGCTATTCTATGTGTAGGTACAATCTAGGGTGGCATCCAACAACCCTCATGGATCGCCCAGCCCATCGTCGCACCAGCCCAGCCGCCCACCTCAATGAGACTTATATTCTTAGTGTTGAGACTTATGAGATACTTGAGACTTCAGAACTTGTTGGTAATGTTGTGTTGGATACTTATGTGAGAACTTGAGACTTATGAGACTTATGTTCTTGATACTTATATTTGTGTTGAGAACTTGGATACTTATGTTTCTGTTGGATACTTACGTATGTGATGATATCTATGATGTATATGTGATATCTTTTGTTTGTTTGGATGGAATAGAAAAAACAAATAAAAAGGTGTATACTGGTCACTTGCCGAGTGTTACACTCAGCAAAGAGGGGCTTTGCCGAGTGTCAGGGCCATAACACTCGGCAAAGAACCAATACCTGGGCATCGGTAAAGCTTCTTTGCCGAGTGTTGTGGCCCTGGCACTCTGCAAAGAGGCAAGCTTTACCGAGTGCCTCCTAGAGCACTTGGCAAAGAACCTGACAAAGGGCCCGCTGGTGGATCCTTTGCCGAGTGCAGGTCGGCAGACACTCGGTAAAGAGGTAACTTCTTTGCCGAGTGTATTAGGAGATACTCGGCAAAGGTAACTTCTTTGCCGAGTGTCACCTAGAACACCCGGCAAAAGCGTCGTCTCCGTCACTCAGCACCGTGACAGACGCTTTTCTTTGCCGAGTACCGACTGACACTCGACAAAGTCTTTGCCGAGTGCCCGATAAAAAGTACTCGGCAAAGAAGTCGTTACCGATGTACTGTTCGTCGAGTGTTTTTCAGGTTTTGCCGAGTGCTTCAGGCACTCGGCAAAGCGCTCGATTCCGGCAGTGCTTATTCGTGCGCATAAGAACTGTAATAGAGTACTAGGCTAACAACTGAAGTAGCGATGTAGAAACGAACTGAGAGCAGATAATAAAATAAAGCTTATATAGGCAAGTCAAGAGACCTAAACGAACACATGAGATCAGAGGAGATGATAGCTGAGAGGACGCAAGAGGTCAGAAGTCAAGAACTCTTCATCATCAAATGCGTAACTTATAGAGGAGTTACGTTTTGAAATTTCTGAAACTCTTGAATTACGTTCTAAATCTCCTACGCGCTCTAACTTTGCCTCGCACCGTGACTACGTCACACCTTGGGTCGACGACGTGCGTACGTGTGGCAGTGGCACGTCTTGATTATTTTCTCAACCACTCAAGGTAGACAGACATGACCAAACATATAAACCATGTTGCCCTTTCATCAAACATCGTACGATACTAAAGAATAGCATATAGTTTATTGTACACTGGCTTTTAAAATTATTAGATATTTATATAGGCCGAGCACATAAAAATACTACCACCAAATATGTATTCAAACAGTTTGAACATAGATGGAATGCCTCATGCCAGTATAATGTTAAGTACTCCGCGAGCTAGTGGTGTTATATATTAGAGAGACAAGACGAATCTTAAAGCTATAGCTTGTGTGACCTTGTGAGTCTCTCTACTATATATGTTTGACAAATGCAACGACTGCATTGACTTTGCTCATGCATCTACACGAAATATCCTCCCGTCTCGACCAGCACTTGCACAGAAAACACTTGCGTCGTATTTTACGCAGTGGTCCTCTACGTATATAGTACTCCCTCTCTGTCCCAAAATATAATATAATTCGTTTTAGACTAATCATATATTTATTAGGTAATATGTGGTTGTAGTTTTCATATATATCTATATCTATTATCATTTGAATGAATTTGAATAAACATGGACAGAAAAAAAAAGTAGACTAAAAGGAGGTATATTTTGGGACAAAAAGAGTATATAATATGGTCGTGACTACGTACTCATGAAAGACACTAGTAAACCACGACGACTTGGACTCCAAGTAAAAGCGGTTTGGACAATGAAACGCCACACTAGCTAGAAGCCAAGCCCAACTGTGTAAACTATGCAGGCTAAGTTTGGTATACCTTCACACTCTCTCTCACAGACGGACAGCAAGTGATCGAGAGCGAAGATTTGACTATTCAGTCTCTCTTGCATTGAGGCATGCAACGGCGGCGTCATTAAACACAGAACAAAACACCAATAATCAACGCATATATTTCTGCCAATCAAACCAATGCTTTTTGACCCTGTCCTCCGCCTTCCTCCTCCTCGCTCGCTCCTTTCCATGTCTTTGCATGCTTCCATTAATCTATGCCCCCATGAACACGATCTTTTTTGCAAAAGCTAGTAGCAGGGTTAGGGAAAGGCACAGGCAAGCAAGCAAGCAGCAGGGCCACCTGTCACCAGTTGGAAAGGAGCCTTGCAAGGAAACCGAGCCCGTGATGAGGTCAAAAAGGATGCACCACGCATGGTGATGGATGCAAATTGGCAAGCTGCCAAGAAGCTAGCTAGCTAGCTAGCTGTGTGTACTCTACCCTTGACGCGCCAATTAGCTAGGCCGCCGAGTTCGTTCCGCGGCCCCAGTACCGTACGTACGTACTACACACAAAACCATGGTCTATACACACTTTGCCGCAACTTTCGTGCTCATGCAAGCATGCATATCCCTCTGGTCTGCTTGGGTTGCTGCCTAGATGCCCATCACTTTGTTAAACAAGCTTATTATTGGCTGCTAGCTCTCGTGCTCTCAGAGGTCGATCTCGCGGCGGTCTCTGGTGCCTGTTCAAAGCTCTTGACCGTTGAATGCTGGGGCTAGATATATAGGCTAGCCGAGGCGAGGCGACGCATAACATAATGCAACCAGCTCGGCTAGCTTTTACATCCCAAGCAGACCGGACAGGAGGAGGACGACGACGACCACCACCACGACGCAGAACACACGGCAAGCAAATTCCACGTACAAAAGGCATGTATATGTGTAAACAAATCAAAGCGCGCGCGGGCATATATGGTATAGACACGCGACATCATTTGCCCAGGAAACATCCGCTGTCGATGTGTCGACGCGACATGGGTGTTTATATAAACCGGAGCGCCTGTTTCTAGCGCTCGTCTGTACGTACGCTGTTCGATCTGTTCACAGGTGGCTAGTTGCCTAGTTGTATATGAGAGCCACGACATGGGCGCGCGAGACAAAAACCATGCATGAAGGCATTTAACAACTCAGGTCTTCCTTTAGTCAGTATGAGAAACTATTTATAAACTTCAGCTATGTCCCTCATAACGGAGAAATACTAAATTAAAGGGTTGGATGCTGCGCTTCTCTTCTGCTGAAACTGCTGTGAAATTCATGCGAAATTATTGCTTTTGCGCGCGTACGTATAAACAGCAGGCTGGCGGAGTGCCGTCGCGAAAATCAAGGAAGGTACGGTACGGTTCCAAATATATATATGTACTCACCAATCGAAATTGCTAGCTACTACTACTACCCGATGGAAAATCTCAGTCTGGAACGGAGCCGATCGAAGATCCACCTATCGGCACAGAGAGACACAGTGGTGTGGAATGACTGTGTTGGAGCAGTAAGCATGAATTGCGTGTGCAATGACTCGGAAGCACGCAATTAATTAGCGTGAGCTTTCGGTAATTTTCAAGTGTTCGCAACAAAGCAGCGGCTGATGTAGCTAGCCACATGCTGATCACCTGTAGCAGCAGCTGCTGCTGCTTCTGAGTTCAGAGGTTGCTTTTGGAGGGGCTCCGGCCAGCTCTGCTAACGAAGCTGTAACGAAGCTGGTGAAGCCCTAAAACCGTGGCTTCACCGGCGGCTCCTCCTTTGTTCATGTTGTTTTCTGTGCGTTGTGCGCAGCTATCTTTTCTAGCTACACTGTTACACAGTGCAGCACGTACAGTAGTAGCCACATGCAGGAACCAGAGGCCCTCCGAAAATATGTTAGCACGGTACTTCCGTCGTGAAACAGTGGCTGCTTGTATTTATATTATAGGATTACATATAGAAGTTCATATCAGTTACGGTCACCACGAGGGTTTATCTCAAAACTTTCTATCTATTATATGCAACGTATACAAATAATTGTTCTAGAAAGAGTGATCTGTATTCTATTCTTCCTTTTAACAACACCATGTCACTACTACAATTTAGCTCTATACAATCGGTAGGATTTTTACATCCAGACGGTTCGGCTAGAAAACCGTCTGGGATGTCTCAGGCTAATCGGACCGCCTGGATGTATTCGTATCACAAGCTGTCCGAAATACAAACCGCTTGTGGTGCTCGATTCGTTTCACAAACGGCCCGGAATATAAAAACCGCCTGTGATGCGCGATTCGTATCACAGGCGGTCACTAGTACACAGAGGCTCTATAGTGGCGGTTCTAGAGACGTTTCCACTGGCGTTTTTCAGTGCCGCCAGTGCTAGAGGCCAGTGGAAATCGCCATTTCCACTGACGGTTATTCTAGAACCGCCAGTGAAAATAGCATTTCCTCTGGCGGTTTTAAGAAAACCGTCAGTGCCGCCAGTGAAAATGCTATTTCCACTGACGGTTTGTTTTATTTAGCCGCCAGTGGAAGTTTTCCTGCCTTTTTCTAAATTTTCGTACTGAAATTTACACACACACATATATATATATATATATATTGATAAACATGTAGTATTGATATTAAAAGCAACATGGAATTAAATTCTATCATACATTTATATACATCAAAGTCTTGTTTACAACCATGTATGCATCACACATTATATACATCAAAGTTTTCACTTAAGCTCTAATAACTATCTCGGCTAAGAGATAGTCTACTAATTTCTGTTAGTATTCTAAACTCTGGCAAAGCTAATGTTCCGGAAGCATCGTGATATTTCCCTTCTGCGGGAATGACCTCTTTCAATATGAATGTGCACAGGTCCTCAACTATGCCATACAATGCACCTTCAGTCAAGTTCTCCGGGCTTCCTTGTTGAAATTGTTGTAAAGGAAGTTTATAAACATCATCTATTTATACTCAATAATAACACATTTGCATCTTTAATGACATAAATACATACGTGACTATTACTAATAATACCTTGCCAGAGTTTGTGATGTATCGTCCGTTCATTCTCATGAACTCGCACACGTAGAACCCACATAGGACCGATCCGGGTGGTTGCTTGTGGCACTACATAACGGGAGATTGGTTATTTAGTTGCAACATTGTCCTATGTACGTACATGTATGATATGTATTCATAAATTCACATACTTACCGGCCAGTTATAATGGATGTCTAGTGGCACACCTTTTTTGGACGTGTCGTACTTTCCACCTCGTAGCTTATAAAACCTAAATGCCCTGTGATCTCAAATAGAATCACCATGTTATTCTACAATTCTCATCGATATAAGTATGCATGCATAGAAAAGGCTTATAGCTCTAAGAGGTCGAGGAATTTTGAATAGGCTGAAGGCTCGGTGTGCAAGGAGTCGAGCACCAGCACCTTTCCAACCTTAGGATAAATGAAGAAGCATATCCAGTGGTCCCTATACGAATCAAACTTGTGATACATGTGTATTGAAATTATTAATTTTATTTATGCAAAATCACACTTACTTAAAGTTGTACGGGGCCACTATGGATTCCCTGTCTTGAAATTGAAGCATTGCATGTCCTATGTAGGTGGCGTATCTTGCTTCAAAATCCTTCTTCAGATCCTGGATACGCACCTCAATTTCTTCGTCCGTTAGTCCCTGTAATGCTTCGTTGCCTTTTTCGATTCTAAAAGTGTGGTTATCCTCGCATATCTTTATTGGGTTGAGATACCCAACCCTTTTACTGGCACTAGCATTGGGATTGGTACCATAAAGGATCTCCTGCTGATCATGTTGCATTCTGCAACGCACACGTGAATGTCAGATATTGAAAATTTATACAACTCACTAATAATAACACATATATGTGGAGTATGAGTGACACTTACAATGCTAATATGGTTACAAGTTGCACGCCGAGTCTCTGAAGGTTCATCATTAACCACATGTCCTCGAATGCAACAACGGCTTTTTGATTTGAACCAATAAAAGCATGGGCTGGTATATTAACACTGATGGTGTCGATGCCAACTGAAGATGCCCGCATGTACCAATCATGCAACCTTTTAATATTAGCCGGGACCATCCTTAGTTTCTCAAAAGTGAGTAGTGGTCTGCCCGACACATATTTTTTAGGCACGTTTTTATAATCTGCCTTAGTTGGCTTCTTTATCTTTGCGGCCATTGCCTCAGCCTTTTTGCGGACTCCTCGAGATCGGCCAAATCAACAGTGTCTGATGTGAGGCTCTGTCCAATCCCTTTCAAAAAACGAGCTGTGCCAGCAGTGGATTTACTCTTCTTTTTCTTCTCGAACGGGGACACTAATTTTGGTATAGAAACTTATTCCACATTTGATTCTTGACATCATCTGATACATCTCTCCACTGTCGGATTGTGATGTCAAGATTATCTCTAACTAAGAACCCAAGTGCATTCCGGAACTTAGGCAGTGCCTCTTCTGGAGCTAGGGGCTGACCATTCGGGCTCACGTCTGCGATTTTATATGTCTTGTCAGGAAACTTGTTTAGCCCCCTGTCACCTCTGTTCCGATCGCTCTGCTTCCTTTTCCTTGACCTCTTGGTGGTTGTCTCAGTCGATTCCGGTGCGCCTTGGGTCGGTTCCAGTGCGCCTTGGGTCGGTTCTAGTGCGTCTTGGGTCGGTTCCGGTGCGTCTTGGTATCATGCAGCAGCTTTTTCGAGCATCGCACGAAATTGAGACAAGACCTCCTATTCATGTAATAAAATGCACAAGAAATCATGCATGTGTAATAGACATTGTGAAATCAGCTAATTAATTAGGTACACACACGAAATTAAGGATGTGTAATTTACCTCATGGTCTTGTGGATCATAAGTAGGGTCACGTTGCAACTCACGCGCAGCGGCCCTATCTATGCTAGTGGTAGGAAAAGGGTCGCTAGGCGTTTCATATCCTTCACTGCTGGATTGTTCTTGAGCAACACTCTTGTCCATGTGGTCGGGCCCTAATCCTTGGTCCTTGATTGGAGAACTCATTGAGCTATATATATACAAATACATATTAATACATATTAACACATATTAACACATATTAACATATATTAAATTCATATTAACAAATACCCTAACCCTTAACCACTAACACTAACCCTAAGCCCTAACCCTAACCCCAAATATTGTGATACAGATATTATCGAGTTACGTATAGAGAGGGAGAGTCATATAGGACGTAGAGAGAGAGATGGAGAGTCGTATAGAACGTATAGAGAGGGAGAGAGGGAGAGTCGTATAGAACGTATAGAGAGGGAGAGTCGTATAGAACGTAGAGAGAGATGGAGAGTCGTATAGAACGTATAGAGAGGGAGAGAGGGAGAGTCGTATAGAACGTAGGGAGAGAGGGAGAGTCGTATAGAACGTAGGGAGAGAGAGAGAGTCGTATAGAACGTATAGAGAGGGAGAGAGGAGGAGTCGTATAGGACGTAGAGAGGGAGAGATGGAGAGTCGTATAGAACATATAGGAGGAGTCGTATAGGACGTAGAGAGAGAGAGAGATGGAGAGTCGTAGGCAGCCGCTTGATGTGCGGCCCACATGCTGTGTGAAGGGAAGGGGTGCCAACTAGGCTCGCCCGCTACTCTCCGTGTGTCCTCCTTCTCACACGTCCGCATCTCTTTACTTAGTCTTTTTCCGCGTCTCACTAAAAGACCATATCAGAGATCATGTGCTAATTCTAATTACAATTGTCATTCATGTCTCTCTTGCGATTATGACCACGGTAACACGGTAACACGGTAACTATGGCAGAGGAAATGGCGTTGTATGCATGCTTCTCATTTGTGCGAGTGGCAACTAAGTAAACAAATTGAGGAAATGTCGTTTGGTGTCAAGTAATACTTTCCCTCTCTCCCTCTTCTCTCTTCTCTCTTCTCTCTTTCTCTCCCTCCCTCCACTCTCTTTCCTCTCTCTTCCCTTTCCCTCTCTCCTCTCCTCTCTCTTCCCTCTCCCTCCTCTCTCTTCCCTCTCCCTCTCTCCTCTCTCTCTCCCTCCCTCCACTCTCTTTCCTCTCTCTTCCCTTTCCCTCTCTCCTCTCCACTCTCTTCCCTCTCCCTCCTCTCTCTTCCCTCTCCCTCTCTCCTCTCCTCTCCCTCTCTCTCACTCTCTGCAGAGACGCGCACCCTAGGGTTTACACGTGCGGTGGCGCGTGCGCGGCGGCGGCGCGTGCACGGCGGCGGCGGCGTGCCCGAGCGATCGAAGTCGAAGAAGGGAGAGAGAGAGAGGGGAACGTACCTACGGCGCGGGGACGACGGCGTGGACGACGGAGAAGATCGCCGGGGCGAAATTTCGGCAGCCTGACAGCGGGAAGTGTAAAAGACTGGGCGCCAAAGACTTAGCGAAATTTTCGGTCCCGCGCGCGCTCCTTTATATAGGAGATATTTCTACTGGCGGTTCTCAATGACAACCGCATTTCTACTGGCGGTTGTCATTGAGAACCGCAAGTAGAAATGCATTCCACAGACTGTGGAGGCCATTTCTACTGGCGGTTTTCGTTGTGAACCGCTAGTAGTAATATTTTTAGTATATTATTTTTTATGATATATTCATATATTAAGTATATAAATTTGTATACATATTAAATATATAAATATATATATTTAGTATTATAATATATATATTTATATATTACTTCTCTCTCCCTCCTCTATCTCTCCCTCTCTATCCTCTCTCTCCTTTCTCTCTTTCTCCTATCTCTCTCTCCTCTCTCTCCCTCTCTCTCTCCTCTCTAGAAAGTCACTAGAATGCCCGTTCTTGAAGTGTTTAAATACTACGTCGTCTCCTGGCTTCGCGTCTCTCGTCACCATTGGTGTGAAGTTCTTTCACAAGTATCAGATCTGGTAAACATCTTTCCAAGTTCTTTCACAGCATGTTCTTTGAAGATGCTTGTTTCTTACTGCCTGATATATATATATATATATATATATATATATATATATATATATATATATATATATATATATATTAGTCGAATAGTCCTCCCTGCTTTTATTTTACCTCGTGTTCTAGGTGATAAACCATGACCGGGAAAAAGACCACGACTTCCTCTGACGGTGGCACTCCAAAGAAAGCCAAGGTGGTGGTGGAGGATGAGGAAGAGGCGGGGTTGGAGGATGAGGAAGAGGCAACAATAGCTCTCTCTCCCTCTCCCTCTCCCTCTCCCTCTCCTCTCTAGAAAGTCACTAGAAAGTCGTGTAAAATTACATGCTTCGGTTTGTCGCTAACAATAATCAATTACATGACATGTCCTAACAATAATCAATTACATGACAACTATATAATCTAGGGAGCTATTGTTCTGCCTTGTCCATCGTGGCGTACCCAGGGCATCGAATTGCGTGGGATGCTTCGCTCAACGTTCCTTATCTTGGTTGGATGGTCTATGAAAAGAGACATGTCGTTGAACTGGTAAAAATCCTCTAAATCAGATACACCATCAACTCCTATAGCTTGTTGTTTTCCAGGAAAAACTACATGCTTCGGTTTGTCGGTGCTTTTCTTCTCATTGTTAGAAATGATCTGTTCAGCATAGAAGACCTGTGCAGCACGATTAGCAAGGATCCATGGGTCATCTTTGTAACCTACCTTACTTAGATCAAGAACTCTGACCCCATAGTTGTCTACCGTGACATGTTTGTCTTCAACCCATTGACATCGGAAAACCGAGATCTAAAATGTACCATAGTCTAGTTCCCATATGTCCTCAATAAAGCCAAAATATGTAATAATCTCACCAGTTTCATCATCTATGGCCTCGCATCGAACACCACTGTTTTGTGACATGCTCTTTTTGTCCTTGGACTTGGTACAAAATGTAAATCCACTAATGTCATAGGTTTGCCATGTTGTGACCTGGCGTGATGGTCCAGATGCCAACCCCTTGATGGTTTGTTCTTCTATTGTTTCTCCACGTGGAATGTCCTTCACCATTAGCCATGTGTTGAACCGCTGCTTATGTTGCTTCATTACCCAATCAGCCGTATGCCCAGGATTTTGCTCGTGAAGCTCATTGATGTGTTGTTGGATAAATGGCTCTATTATCGCTAGCTGATGTAGGATGCTGTGATGTGCCTCAAGTACTGTATTGTAATCTGGTGGGATGAAAGATTTCCGTCCCATCCTCCCGCTTCCATACAATCTACCTGTTGGAACTTGCTCTCAGTTGCAAGGGGATCCAACAAGGGTGAACAATGACGTAAGCAGGGCACTCGCGCGTGTGGGCAATAGTTCTGTTAATCTGCCCTCTCACGGGCACTGTGCGGGGGTATTTATAGGTGTCTGAGCGCCCAGCGCCTTGTGTTAAGGACGCATGTGCCCTCAGCCACCTAGGTTATCCCCAGAATATTCACATAAAGCGGGGTTACAGACTGTAATTACAGGAATGCCTTTACAAATTAGGCCCGTAAACACACGGCGGCCACGCAGGGCCCGTTACGATGGGCCGGATCACACACGGGCCTCTTAGTTGGACGAGGCCGCACGGTGGGATGACGACGTCGCAGGCCTTCGCCTGGTGCTGAATCGGGCGAAGGGTGTCCTTGCCCGTTTTGTCTCCGTCGGACCAGCGACTGCAGCGAAGGCCTTGAGCGAAGGGTTGCGTCTTTGCCTTCGCCCCAACATTTGCCCTCCGAGGGACCAGTTCGACAAAGTCACCTGGTGCCGAAGACGTCGCTAGATGGCGGAGACGCTGCCCTCGCTCGAAGTGGTTCCTCGGGGGTTTTTGACATGACCGTTGATTGACATTGTACTGTTGGATTACGGGTTTCCCGAAGCGCCGCGCCCTTTTGGATTGCGGGTTTCCCGAAGAGCCGCGCCCTGTCTATAAAAGGGGCGGGGTCGGCGTTTTTTGAACTTCACGTTTCGCGCTCCGTGAAAACCCTAGCCGCCTTTTCCACCGTCTTGCTGTTCGTCTGCCCGCCGTGCTCTTGTTCGCCGGAGATCTGGCTCGAGTGAAGCAGACCGCCCGCCGCCGCCGCCGCCGACGGTACGTAGCGATGCCGACCTCCTCTTCTTCCACTGCCGCTACGCCGCCGGCCGGCGCCTCGCCGCCGGCCGACGCCTCGTCTGAGGAGACGCTGAGTAGTTTGATGGCAGAGGAGCTGCGCGCCGGCGATTCTGTGGATTTTGGCGTGTCGCGGATGTCGTCGGTCCGCGTGCAAGATATGCAGCGGCTGGGTTACTTCGGCGGCGGAGTTGCTCGTGTCCCGGGGACGGAGGAAGTCCCCGAGCCGGAGGGCGAGTTGGTCGTGTTCGAGGCGTTCTTCGCCGCCGGTCTCCGCCTTCCTGCGCACCGATTTGTTGGCGAAGTCCTGCGCAGGTTTAACGTTCAGATACATCAGCTGACACCGAACGCCATGGTGGCTCTGTCGAAGTATGTCTGGGCGACGACTTCGTACGGCGGGCAGCCATCAGTCGAAGTCTTTGCGAAGTACTATTGCCTGCACTGGCAGAAGAGAATGATTGGAGATGAAGTCGCTCAGTTTGGGTCCTGCACGTTTACACCGAAGACCGGCAAGACCACGATGCAGGTAGTCGAGTTGGTTCCCTGCGCCCCCAACAAGTGGGGCAACTGGAATGAGTTTTGGTTTTACGTCGCTGAGGGTACCGTCGAAGGCCATGAGGGACTCCCCGTGTCCGAGATGTGTTCTCATTTCTACTCAGCATACCCGCCCTTTGAGGTGGCGGAGGAGGATGTGGACGAAGGGGCTCTTCGGTGCGCCGCCGGCCTGAGCAGTGGGCGCGATTTGGTTGAAGAGTTTGTGGCGTACGGGGTATGGCCCTTGGCGCATGGCTGGGCGTTGGGCGAAGTGTGCCCTCGCCAGATGCCTTCCTATAGTGGGAAGATGGTGCAAAGTCCTGCCTTCGCGCTGAATCTGCAAAACCGCGATCCGGCCGCCTTTGTGCGTGAGGCGGAGGATGGGGCGGTGCGGCTCGTTGGCCGGTACGTGCCGAGGACGGAGGGCCAGCGTAGCTGGGATATCCGCGGGTGAAATGACCGTTTGAACAGGGTTTTTGAATTGAATCAACTGCCGTATGACGGCTACCCCGGCCAAGACGATGTGGACCGCCGTGGGAAGAAACCGGTGGTGGAGACTGGAGACGACCCTGCGCCGGCGGCCGCCCCATCCTCTAAAAAGAGGAAATTAGGTACTGCTATGGGAGGGCTTGGGGTTTCCGATGGTTTTGCTAGAGAGTTGATGAGGACTTGCGCGGCCCCGGGGGGAAGGATGTCTTCGCCCGAGCTCCGGGAGTCTTCGGCGCGGATGCTGAGGGTTACCGGGGGTTGGTGGCCTAGGAATGTTCCTATCCCCCGCGCGGCCGGCGAAGACTTTTTTACATCTCGCATGGTTCGTGAGTGGAGAGTGTTTCCTTACGGGCGGAATATTGCTGCTGTTGTGTCGGCAGTGATGGACAAGGATCGCCAGGGAGCTGCACAAAAGCGCCAGGCGGTTGTCAGGCTTTATGAAGCTAGGCCGAAGAGGCAGCGGAGGGCTGCGAAGGCTGCGGCCCCCGACGGAGGCAAGCCGCCGCTGGTGGCGAAGTCGGGCGTCCCTGCATCTAGCAAGGCGCCAGAGGCTCTAAATCGACGAAGGTTGTGCCGCCGTCCAGCAGAGTGGCGGAGGTCGCGAAGGCGACCCGAGTGTTGCCGTCGTCCGGCAGGCGCGTCGCCGACTTCACCACCGATATTAGTGTGGACGACTATCTTGGTGGTAAGCCGTTGGCTCGTTTTTTTTTAATTCGTTGATACGTCGCAGGGTCGGACGAAGGCCAACTTGCTATAGTTGCGCCTGCCGCGGCGACCACGGCGGCTGCCGTAGTGCCAAAGGCGAAGGGCGGGGCTCTTAGCGCCGGAGGCGAGATGTCGGCACTCGCGGCCGTCAGGGATGAGGCGTGCGCTGCGTCCCGCCGGCTGAAGGAGGTGACGGAGGCACTAAGTCAGTTCCGCTGAGCTAGACTTCGTTTTTTTTCCGGCTTTGCTGGGGCCGCGGTCTTACGTGTGTTCTGCAGGTTGCTGACTTCGCCAACCGCACAGCGTCGGGGGCCCTCACGGCGGTTGTGTCTGCCGAAGTCGAGAGACTTCGGACGCAACATGCTGACGCCGTCCGTGAAAAATCGGCCGCCGACAGCAAGTGCCGTAAGCTGACGGACAAGGTGGCCGCGCTGGAGGGGGAGAAGGCTGACCTCCGGCGCCAATTGGCGGGGGAGAGGAGGGAGACCAACGAGGCCCTCGCCAAGGCGCAGGCTGCGCAGGCGGAGGCTAATGTGGCACGGGCGGAGGGCAATCTTGCGAGGGAGCGCGCCGAGCAGCTGCAGGAGCGGCTCATCGCCCTGGAGAGCCACGTGGAGAGGGCCGAGGCCGCGACGCGCGCGGAGGCCGAGCGGACGCGCAAACAGCTTATGGATTCGTACCATGAGCTGGGCGCGCGGACGGGTGACTTCGAAGTGCCGGAGCGAGAGCCCGGACTTCGCTGCCTGGAGTGGGTACAGGAGGAGTTGCAGGCACTCCCCACTATTGTGGAGGGGTTTATGTCGTATGCCTCCCTGGTCACCTGCGAGGGGGCGATGAACACGCTCTCTCGCGAAGGGTGCCGACACTTCGAGGTCTTCGACCAAGCTGACGAAGACTTTGAGCGAGATATCTACAAGGTTGAGGACCCCATAGTGAAGGAATCCGCCGGAGCCATCTACGACCGGATGTGGGGTCCGCACGGTCGCGAGGTGGTTAGGGAGCGGGCCGAGACGGCGAGGGCTCAGGTAACGTTTGGCATTTTTTTGGAGTTTGCTGGATGTGGGCTATGTGTGGTTTTGCTGAATTTGTGTGCTGTGACTTAGGCGGCGCGTGGCGAGAGGGTGGATGACTTCGGGGCGTTGAACAACACGCTGCCTCACCCGGAGCCGACCCCGGCGGAGGTCGTGTCCGAGGCCGCCCTAGAGCCGTCCCCGGAGACCGCAGAGGGCGCACCGGATACCTCCGCATCCGCTGCGGCCGGCGGAGACCTGCCCCCAGAGACCGCCGAAGGCGCGCCTGATGCCCCCGCAGCCGCTGTGCCGAGTGCTGAAGATCCTGCGACGGTGGCGGCGGAGGCGACAACTGAGGCAACGACGGAGGCGACGGCGGAGGCTCCCGCAGCGACAGGGTCTTCGCAGGTGGCGTAGTGGGTGTAGATAGTTGGGGAATTTTGGATATGTTGCTGAATTTTGGTTGCTGCGCAGGTTCAAGATTTTGGGCCTGCGCACGCAACCGCCACTACTAAATTTTTGGCGGCTTCGACCGTGGATGGTGGTAATGAATGTGATGGGTCTGCATCTGAGTTTTCTGATTTTGCTGACTCTAGGAGCTCGGTTGAGTGGACTGAGGAGTCGTCGGAGGAGGACTTGGACTACTTTGCGGCTTTGGATGTGGCTGCGGCGGAGGCTTCACCGCACGCCGCGGACACAGAAGATGTGTCTGGTCCTAGCACCGGGTGCCGACGGCGAAGGAGGGCGGTTGCGAAGCGTAGGGTGAGTGGGGCGGAGGGAGGTCGGCTTCGTGTGAGTAGGGCTGGCCGGCAGGAACTGTTGTCTTTGCCGGCCGCCGTGAGTACAGGTGAAGGGGAATTGCGAAGCCTTTTTGCGGGTGAGGAGCTTAGGATAATGTTATTTAATTATAGGGAGATGGGAATTATTCCTAAGGTTGAGCCGATGTAGAGTGTGGTGCCCTCACTTGTATATGTGTAAAGGCTTGTACGATGAGGTTATGTGCCCCCGCACACTTGGCTATGCCTGCGAAGTTGTTGTGTACTTGGTCTGGTGTGTTTTGTTATGCTGTGCTGGTGCGCATATAGTCGGTCTGGGCGCGGGCAGTTTGGTGTTGTCGTTTTTGCTTTTGTTGTGCTAGTCCGGCTGCACCCTTAGGTGACTTCTGCGCGGATAGTCTTCGCGGTAGACTTCGGTTTTTTCGCACTTGTTGTGCTAGTCCGGCTGCACCCTTAGGCGACTTCTGCGCGGATAGTCTTCGCGGTAGACTTTGGTTTTTTCGCACTTGTGGTGCTAGTCCGGCTGCACCCTTAGGCGACTTCTGCGCGGATAGTCTTCGCGGTAGACTTTGGTTTTTTCGCACTTGTTGTGCTGGTCCGGCTGCACCCTTAGGCGACTTCTGCGCGGATAGTCTTCGCGGTAGACTTTGGTTTTTTTGCACTTGTTGTGCTAGTCCGGCTGCACCCTTAGGCGACTTCTGCGCGGATAGTCTTCGCGGTAGACTTTGGTTTTTTCGCACTTGTTGTGCTGGTCCGGCTGCACCCTTAGGCGACTTCTGCGCGGATAGTCTTCGCGGTAGACTTTGGTTTTTTCGCACTTGTTGTGCTGGTCCGGCTGCACCCTTAGGCGACTTTTGCGCGGATTTATCGCACACGAGGGTGGCTAGCGCTGAGCCTCGCGGTGACCTCGTATTGGTCGAATGTCGAAGACCGTCGTCGCGGTCTTTTTTCGACGCATGTTTTTGCGGGGGATTTTTCACACATATATTACATGGCTCCGCCTCGTTAAAAACCTCACCCCCTGGGAGGAAAAGAGTGCGGGCCGGTATAAGATTGTTTTTGCGAATTACAAGGGCGAAATCAGCCCTGATGAGTCAAACAAAAAATTTGCGGAGGTTGTCGATGTTCCAGGAGTGCTCCAGGTCTTCGCCGTTTGGCGTTGTGAGCCTGTAAGCGCTGGGGGAAGCTTTCGTCTTGACTATGAAGGGGCCCTCCCACTTGGGCTCCAGCTTGCCCCTGGACTCTGTCCGAGCTGTTCGGACGAGTACGAGGTCCCCTTCGCTGAATTCCCTCGGGATGACTACGTGGTTGCGCCATGCTTTTGTCTGTGCTTGGTATTTGTTTAGGGCCTGTAGGGCGAAGACTCGGTCTCCGTCGATGAGATCCTTTGAAGTTGGCTCGTCCACGTCGGGGCGGCTGACGGAACTGTTCGCGGGGACCCATGTTTTATTTCTTGTGGGGTCATGGCCTCCGATCCGTATAGAAGGCGGAAAGGAGTAAATCCGGTCGCCCTGCACTCAGTCGTGTTTAGTGCCCAGACTGCCTCGGGTAACAAATCGGTTCATCTGCCCTTTTTTTCATCGAGGAGCGTCTTTTTGACAGCTGTGAAGATTTTCCCATTGGCGCGTTCCACGACTCCGTTGGACTGCGGGTGATAGACTGAGGCGAAGGCAAGCTTGGTGCCAATGGAGAAGCAAAAATCCTTGAAGTCTTGGCTGTCAAACTGCTTGCCGTTGTCAAATGTTAGTTCGGACGGTACTCCGAAGCGGCAAACGATGTTTTGCCAAAAGAATTTCTGGGCAGTTTTTGATGTTATTGTGGAAACAGCCCTTGCCTCGATCCATTTGGTGAAGTACTCGACAGCGACGAAGGCGAACTTAAGGTTCCCCTGAGCGGTGGGCAGGGGCCCGACAATGTCCAGGCCCCAGCGCTGGAGAGGCCATGTGTGGGCGACCAGCTTTGTATACTGCGAGGGGCTGCCTGACCGAGGAGAAAACTTCTGGCAGGCTTCGCAGGACCTTGTGACCCGATTTGCGGCGCAGATCATTGTGGGCCAGTAAAAACCTTGGCGGATCACCTTACCAGCTAGGGCCCTTGGCCCTGCGTGCGAGCCGCACGTGCCACTGTGGACTTCGCGTAGGATCTGGATGCCTTCGGTTTCGGTGACGCACTTAAGCATTGGCTGACTGACCCCTTTCTTGTAGAGTTGGCCTTCAATCAGTGCGAAGTCTCGGCTTCGATGTCTGAGGCGCTTGGCCTCGCTGATGTCGGTTGGATGATAGTACCCCTGTAGGAACAGGGTTATTGGTGCCCGCCAGTCCTCGGTCATGATAAGGTTGACTATGCGGTGGCCCTCGCTGTCATTAGTTATTTGGAGCCCTTCGGGGCTCCGGACGGCTGGCGTGCCGATGACATGAAAGAATACGTCGGAGGGCAAGGACTCGCCCCTGGCGACGGCCTTGGCCAATGCGTCAGCCTCTTCATTCTTGGCCCGATCTACATGCTGCAAGGTGAATCCCTTGAATTGTCTCTCGAGGCTTCGGATGGCCGCGAGGTATTGCATAAGCGCGGGGTCCTTTGCTGCATAGTCTTTCTCGACTTGGCCGGCAACTACCTTAGAGTCTGTTTTGATGATGCAGGTGGTGACTCCGAGGGCCCTTAGCTTGCGGAGGCCGAGGATGACTGCTTCGTATTCTGCTATATTATTTGTGCATCTGTCGGATTCCAGAGCGAAGCTGAGGCGTGCTGCATATCTGTGCTTGACCCTGACTGGTGAGGTGATGACTGCAGCGGCGCCCGCCCCCGCATGGCACCATGCGCCGTCGCAATGGATCGTCCAAACCTTCTCTGCGGACTGGTCTGGTTGTGTTGTCGGCCCGGTCCAGTCGACGATGAAGTCTGCCAGGACTTGTGACTTGATGGCTGTCCTGGGCTCGAAGCTAATGTGGTAGCCGGAGAGTTCGGCTGCCCATTTGGCAATCCTCACCGATGCCTCCGGGTTTCTGAACAATTCGCCGAGTCCCCTGTCTGAGGTGACTCGAACCTTGAATGCTTCGAAGTAATGGCGCAATTTCCGCGAAGACATAACGACTGCGTAGGAAATCTTCTCCAGCTCTGTCATGTTGCACTTGGACGGTGTCAGCACTTCGGAGACATAGTAAACAGGGCACTGCCTGACCACGCCCTCAACTGTCTGCTCTTGCACTAGCGCCGCGCTGACCGCATGCGGCGAAGCCGCGACGTAGAGCAACAGGGGGAGCGAGGAGTCGGGGCTTGTGAGGACGGCCAACTCTGACAGGTACTATTTTAATGAGGCGAAGGCCGCCGCCTGCTCTGGTCCCCAGGCGAAGTCTTTTGCACCACGGAGTGTTTTGAGGAAGGGGAGACTTCGCTCGGCGGACCTGGAGATGAATCTGTTAAGAGCGGCCAACATGCCTGTCAGGCGCTGGACGTCCCTGGTGGACTGCGGAGGCGTCATGTTTATGATGGCCTGAATCTTGGTTGGGTTGGCCTCGATGCCGCGGTGTGATACCAGGTAGCCCAATATTTTGCCTTGGCGAACGCCGAAGACGCACTTTTCCGGGTTTAGGCGGAGTCGTGCGTCTCGCATGTTTGCGAATGTCTCGGCGAGGTCGGTGAGATGGTCCTCCTTGCTCTTGCTGGCGACGACAATGTCGTCCACATATGTGAATATATTTCTGCCGACCTGCCCTTCGAGCACTGTTTTGGTAAGCCTGGAGAAGGTGGACCCGACGTTCTTGAGTCCCTCCGGCATTCTGATGAAGCAATATGTGCCGAAGGGTGTTATAAAGCTGGTGCTAGCCTTGCCTTCCTCTTTCATGTATATCTGGTGGTAACCGGAGAAACAGTCGAGGAGAGACATGATCTCACATCCGGCCGCGCTATCGACTATTTTGTCGATCCGTGGCAACGTGAAATTGTCCTTTGGGCAGGCCTTGTTGAGACTGGTGAAGTCGATGCACATTCGCCACTTCCCGCTTTTTTTCTGTACCATTACAACATTGGAGAGCCATGTGGGATAAGCCACCGGCTCGATGAATTTGGCTTCCAGGAGGCGGTGCACCTCCGCTTTGGTGGCCTCTGTCTTCTCGTCGGACATTTTGCGAAGTCTCTGCTTTTTTGGTCGCACCGAAGGGTCAATTCCCAAGCTGTGCTCAATTATGGATCGGCTGACCCCGACCAGATCGAAGGCAGACCAGGCGAAGACGTCTTTATTCTTGGACAGGCAGTAGAGGAGCTTCTCCTCTTCATGCGAAGTGAGGTCTTCGCAGATAGTGACTGTCTGCTTGGGCGTGGCCTGATCGAGGGGGACAGTCTTGGTCCCGTCGTTGCTCTGCAGCTGTGCCTTGTCATGCTGCTTATTGGTTGGGCTGGCGGGCGCGGGGACCTCGCGCTGGGCCGTGAGGCAGTGCACGTTTCTCTGACCGGGCACGAAGTCCCGCTCTATGTTGCGCGCTGTCTGTTGATTGCCGTAGACCGTAATGACGCCTAACGGACCTGGTATCTTCATACACAGGTACAGTCCGTGGATGGCTGCTTCGAACTTATTGATGGAGCCCCGGCCCATGATGGCATTGTATGGATATACCATATCCACGATATCAAAGGTTACTTGCTCGCTTCGGGCATTGGGTGCTACACCAAAGGAGGCAGCTCTATTTTGCCGACAGGAAAGGTGCCCTTGCCGCCGAAGCCATACAACGGGTTGTCCGAAGGCTTGAGCAGGCTATGGCTTATGCCCATGCGATCGAAGGCGTGGAGAAAGATGATGTCCGCCTGACTGCCATTGTCAACTAGGACTTTGTGCATGTCCCAGCCTGCCACGCTGCAATTGATGACCATGGCGTCGCAGTGGGGGGCGCTGTGTAGGTCGACGTCTCGTGCGTCGAAGGTTAACGGTATGTGGGACCACTTTGTCTGCACGACTGGGCTGGTGACGGCGACGTGGTTGATGCTGCGGTAGTGGTCCCGCTTCTGCCGCTTTGTGTCGAAGTCAGTGCTGGACCCCCCAGTTATCATGTGAATGACTCCGCGATATGGCTGATCGGCGAAGTCTTCCTGCTTTGGAGCATGGGGGATGTTTTGATGTTGCTGGTGTGGTGGTGGGGGTGGGGGAGGTACGATTTGTACTTCCGGATGGTGTTGGTAAGTGTGGTGCGGTGGATGCGGGGCGGGGGCATGGATATATGGTGGAGGGGGTTGCTGGTAAGTGTGTGCGACAACTCTGGGGTTGTCGGCAGGCTGCGCCCGTGCCATCCTGTCTCTGGTGGCCTTCGTTTCTGGGCAGTCTTTGGTTTGGTGGGCGCAGTCTTCGCCATGGAAGAGGCAGTAGAATCGGCGCGGCGGCTGTGCCCGCCCCCGACCCCTACCGCGAGTTCCATTTCCGCGGCCCTGGGGGGTACTCCTAGCGACGAGGGGCGTCAGCAGCGGGGTGCTGGTTGGCGATGTTGTGCACTTGCTGTTGATTGTGGCCGTCTCGACCGGAGTCCGGCTGCGGAGTCCTCGTCCACGTGCGGCTGGACTGTGGAGCATCTTTTGGCTTCCTTTGGGACTCAACCTTGCGCTGGTGGAGCTCTTCGGATTTGGCGTACTTTTCAAACAGCTGATATAATTCCTGGAGGTTCTTGGTCGGATCTCTGATGCAGTGGCTGTAAAGGACGCCGGCGCGAAGGCCACTGATAGCGTAGTGGATAGCGATCTGATCATCGACTGAGGGCAGCTGTGACTTGAGTGTTAAAAATTTGCGGTAATACTCCCGCAGAGTCTCCTTTTCCAGCTGCTTGCAGAGCGAGAGTTCGGCCAATGTGTCGGTGTCTGGGCGGTACCCTTGGAAGTTGAGCAGGAACTTGTCCCTGAGGCTACTCCAGGAATCAATGGACAACGGAGGCAATCTGGTGAACCAGGTGAGAGCTGGGCCCTCTAGGGCGATGATGAAAGACTTCGCCATTGTGGCGTTGTCCCCTCCGGAAGATGCAACGGCGACCTGATAACTCATTATGTATTGCGCCGGGTCGGTGCTGCCGTTGTACTTGGGATAGGTCCCTGCCCGGAAGTTGGCTGGCCAAGGCGTCACTTGCAGGTGCGGCGCCAGGGGACTTCGCTCGTCGAGATAGTTGACCTCTTGGAATGGCGCGGCGTGCGCGAAGGTGTGGTCGCGCTGGGGGAAACGCGGGTCTTCCGGTTGTGCACGGTGTTGCAGGGGTGGCTCATGCTGCAGGCCGAGGTGGCCTTCGCGCTGCATCAGCGCGATCTCCCGCTCGAGGTCCTGGGCCTTCTGCTCTTCGTCGCGTATCATTTGCCGCACTTTGGCTAGTGCGGACACGCGCTGGCGCTTGGCCTCGAGTATTTCCTTCTGCCTCTGGAGATTGCGGTTCTTGAGGCGCAGGGCGCGCAGCTGTAGCTGTTCTTCCGCTGAGACGCCGAGGACTTCACCATCCTCGGTGAGGTCCGCGCCCTCCAGTGGGGCGGTGCCTGAGGGTGGCTGCGATTGTCCTTCAGGGCCGCAGGTGCGGAGAGTGTCGTCTTCGCAGGTGCGGGGAACGTTGTCTTCAGTGGCCTCTTGGTGGGTGGATTGGGTGAGGGCGAGGGCCTTGCCCTTTCTTGCGGCGAGCAGTGCTGCCTTCGCAGCCTCGTCAGCCTTCGGGTTAGCTCTCTTGGGTGCCATCGTGGGTGGTTTTCTCGTAGCACGAACGGTGGCCGCCAAATGTTGGAACTTGCTCTCAGTTGCAAGGGGATCCAACAAGGGTGAACAATGACGTAAGCAGGGCACTCGCGCGTGTGGGCAATAGTTCTGTTAATCTGCCCTCTCACGGGCACTGTGCGGGGGTATTTATAGGTGTCTGAGCGCCCAGCGCCTTGTGTTAAGGACGCATGTGCCCTCAGCCATCTAGGTTATCCCCAGAATATTCACATAAAGAGGGGTTACAGACTGTAATTACAGGAATGCCTTTACAAATTAGGCCCGTAAACACGTGGCGGCCACGCAGGGCCCGTTACGATGGGCCGGATCACACGTGGGCCTCTTAGACGAGGCCGCACGGTGGGATGACGACGTCACAGGCCTTCTCTTGGTGCCGAATCGGGCGAAGGGTGTCCTTGCCCGTTTTGTCTCCGTCGGACCAGCGACTGCAGCGAAGGCCTTGAGCGAAGGGTGGCGTCTTTGCCTTCGCCCCAACACTACCCTTGTGTCGTGATGGAGGCAAACCTATTGCAGCCTGGTCTTTTAGGATACTATTGCAGAATGGACCTCCGGACTCAATGGTCTCTTCGGTACAGTACCCCTCTATCATGGATGCCTCGGGACGAGCACGGGTTGATACATAGCCATTCAGTATTGACATGAAACGCTCGTACATGCACATTTCATGCAAGTACATAGGACCCAATGCCTCTATTTGTGGCACCAAGTGCACCACAAGGTGCACCATAATATCAAAGAACGATGGAGGGAAACACATCTCAAACTGTGATATTGTCTCCACTGCGAATTCCTGAAGAGATGCCAACTCATCACGGTCAATTACCTTTTGTGAAATTCTGTTGAAAAAGTAGCACAACCGTATGATTGCCATCTTTAAAAACAAAGGATTTATAGCCCTGATGGCAATAGGTAGGAATGTAGTCAGCATGACATGACAATCATGTGAGTTGTAGTTGGTGACTATCAGGTCTTTCATTGACACAATACTCCGTATGCTAGAGCAGAATCCGGATGGGACTTTCAAATTCTTAAGCCAAACACACATCGCATGTTTCTCATCTACATTGAGATTGTAGCTTGCTGCTGGGAGATGGTACTTCCCATTTTCTTGAAGAACAGGATGTAGTTCCTTTTTTATGCCTAAATTTACCAAGTCCATGCGTGAATTGAGCCCTTCTTTTGTTTTGCCCTTTATGTCTAGCAAGGTGCCAATTATGCTTTCAAACACGTTCTTCTGAACGTGCATACCATCGATCGCATGCCGCACATCTAACTCTTTCCAGTAAGGCAAGTACTCGAAGAAAATAGACTTTTTCTTGAATATAGCCCCCGGAGCTGGTTTGGCATCCTTCCTTGTTTTTCCGTCTTTTGTCTTCTTCCCGAAAACAAACTTGATATTCTTGACTATTTCAAAAACTCTATGACCTCTATTGTTACCCGATGGAGCAGTAGAATGTAGTTCACCATTATTGTCAAAGTACTTATCCATCTTTCGCATGCGGTACCTGTGTCCTTCCAATAAAAAGCGTCTGTGCCTCATGTACACTATCTTCTTAGATGCAGTAAGGGACACGTAAGCAGTTCCATCAATGCATACTATGCAGCCAACCTTTCCCTTAAACTGGCCTGATAATGTGAAGAGTGCAGGGTAATCGTTGATCATAACAAAAATAATTGCTCTCAGCGTGAATGAATCTTTACGATACTCATCCAACATTTGAACACCCGTTACCCACAATATTTTCATATCCTCCATTAAGGGCTCTAAAAATACATCCATATCAACTCCAGGTTGTGTAGGTCCAGAAATAAGGATGGTTAGCAAAATGTACTTCCGTTTCTGCATCAACCATGGAGGAAGGTTGTATATGGTGAGGATCACTGTCCATGTGCTATGCTTGCTGCTCCTTTCAGCAAATGGATTCATTCCATCAGTACTCAGTGCGAACCTAACATTTCTTGGTTCATCGGCAAAGTCTCGGTGGTTCTCATTGAAATCTTGCCACTGCTTCCCATCGGCTGGATGTCGAAGCTTCCCATCGTTTTTGTGCTCATCAGAAGCATGCCAGCTCATAAGTTTGGCATCCTCAGGGTTAGCGAACAAACACCTCAATCGATCGACGACGGGGAGGTACCACATCACCAAAGCAGGAAT